>NC_052518.1:102903480-103220450 GCF_014356525.2 Nilaparvata lugens
CTTTAAGAAGGTTAAAATGCTGCATGGCAAAATATTCAGATATTTTTCTCCCAATTAGTATTAGTTTCTTTGATCTGTCGACACTCTAGTGGTTTCTTTTCTCTCTTTTGTTAACATGTTCAATCTTACTATAGCTTCTTTAGTTTTTTCAAGCCTTTGTTCTTCTTCTTTTGCTTACCGTAGTTATTGTTTTTCACCTTTTTTGTAATTTCTTGATTGTATTTTCCTTAGGCTCACGATCAGACGAAAGTCTTGTGGGTCATTTGATTCTTTTTATATTTTTATGATGTATACAAATTATTTTGTGTTTTTTTCAATTGTTGTCAAAGTGAAGAAGAATCAATAAATTTATTATTATTAAGATATTTCGTGTTTATTGTACATTTAACATAGTAAATCTGCTTCAAACCTTAAAGGAACTTGTTTTTCGGGACCAAGTTTCGCGTATTTCGTCACATATCTTAAAAATTACTGAAGCTACAGGTCTGGAAACGGTTTTATTCAATTTTTCAGTTCATTTTACATCAAGTACGCTAAATTTAACATCTTAATTAACAGCCAACAAACACCCATAGGGCAGCGGAACTGAAATTCAGACGAGATCTTTCACTCTGTATAACTTGATAACTAAGCATTTTTGGACCTATGTTAATTGGAACTTTTTTTCTTCTTTGATGTGAGGAATCACCGTCTCCTGGCTTATGAGCACCTTTTTTCAAAACACTGAAGCTGTGTAACTAAGAATTGTGTACCTATTTGTGTACATATAACTGTGAAGTTGATTAAAACTTGGATTCGATTTGATTTTTAGCTTTTTAATGGATGTAAATGTCTCACCTTCATCCAAAGCTAATCGAACTCCATCCAGGTTTCCTCTGATTGCTGAGAGACGCAGCTGTTCCAGATATTCTATAACTCTCAAGCTCTCACTCAGGTTTTCAGCATCGTACGCCTTTTTCTGTGAAAACATAAATAATCTTACTGAAAACTTCGATAAATAATGACTACGGTATTCTATAGATTGCGTCTAAAACAAAAATCTGGTGTGGTACACTCACACAACTTTCCTTGCTCATTGATCTATAAGCCTCAATCTTAAAAGAGGATAATTTCGGGGAATAACATTATGCCGATTGGTGGCTGAATAATTAAAACTATGATTATACTATTGTTATTGTTTTCAGAGTACATTTTCCTATGTTTGAATTATTAAATTTGAGGATTTTTTAAAAGTTGTCAAAACAGCTGTTCTACAAATAAAATATCGACATGTGTTCTTTTGAATAAACTGCTCCACCTAACTACCTCACGCACGAGAAGGAGGTTACAAAGAAAATTTCTCAGGGATGGGGTGGACCCCCTGTTAGTTTCCCAGGGAGGAGATTCATGCCAGTTAATAGAGCTGATAAATAACTATACAGGGTATGAATTTGAAAAAAATCGGTCAAGTCATTTTTGAGAAAATCGTGATAGAAATTTAACAAAATTCATTCTTCTCAGGAATATTAAGGAGCTCCTGCAATTTTCCCAGAAATGAGACTCATGTCAGTTGATAGGGCTTATAAATAGCTATCTAGGGTATAAATTTGAAAAAATCGTTAGAGCCGTTTTCGAGAAAACCGTGAAAAATATGGTTTTTAGCCATTATCCGCCATTTTAAATTGAATTTAATTGAATTTCTTATTGTCGGATCCTCATGGTATAAGGACCTTAAGTTTACAATTTCAAGTCAATCGGTTAATTAGGAATGGAGTTATCGTGTTCACAGACACACCCAACAATCAAAGACCAACACCCAAAAATCATGTTTTTGGACTCAGGGGACCTTGAAACGTATAGAAAACATGGAATTAGGGTACCTTAAATTTTTTTGGAAAGCAATATTTTCCTTACCTATGGTAATAGGGCAAGGAAAGTAAAAATAGTATTAAGCTACACGTTTAATTCAGTTAGCTCGGCCAGGTTAGCCTAGTTCGACCCTTCAGTCTGTGAGCGCTACCTGGTCCTGGGTTCGAAACCCGCCGGTAGACATGGACGTTCGATCATCTCATCAAATCATCCTCGCACTTTCAATTACCCACGCACAAACTGAAAGCTCATGTAGACAACATCCGCAAAAAAATTCTTAAATTCAAATTGTTGTTGCAGAAAATGCTCAATGGAAACGAATTGTCACAACTGACCACGAAATTGCTCAATGAAATATCGTGTTCAGCAGTGACAATTCGTTTCCATTGAGCATTTTCTATAACAACAATCTACTCTATGTTGATGATACCAGAGCAAATGTGCACATTATTAAATCCAAATGTAACTGTTAAATGATATAATAATTTATTTAAAGGTAGCACGATGTTGTTGATTTATAATTTAACATAGTAAATCTGCTTCAAACCTTAAAGGAACTTGTTTTCGGGACCAAGTTTCGCGTATTTCATCACATATCTTAAACATTACTGTCGCTGAAGGTCTGGAAACGGTTTTATTCAATTTTCAGGTCATTTTACGCTAAATTTAACATCTTAATTAACAGCCAACAAACACCCATAGGGCAGCGGAACTGAAATTCAGACGAGATCTTTCACTCTGTATAACTTGATAACTAAGCATTTTTGGACCTATGTTAATTGGAACTTTTTTTCTTCTTTGATGTGAGGAATCACCGTCTCCTGGCTTATGAGCACCTTTTTTCAAAACACTGAAGCTGTGTAACTAAGAATTGTGTACCTATTTGTGTACATATAACTGTGAAGTTGATTAAAACTTGGATTCGATTTGATTTTAGCTTTTTAATGGATGTAAATGTCTCACCTTCATCCAAAGCTAATCGAACTCCATCCAGGTTTCCTCTGATTGCTGAGAGACGCAGCTGTTCCAGATATTCTATAACTCTCAAGCTCTCACTCAGGTTTTCAGCATCGTACGCCTTTTCTGTGAAAACATAAATAATCTTACTGAAAACTTCGATAAATAATGACTACGGTATTCTATAGATTGCGTCTAAAACAAAAATCTGGTGTGGTACACTCACACAACTTTCCTTGCTCATTGATCTATAAGCCTCAATCTTAAAAGAGGATAATTTCGGGGAATAACATTATGCCGATTGGTGGCTGAATAATTAAAACTATGATTATACTATTGTTATTGTTTTCAGAGTACATTTTCCTATGTTTGAATTATTAAATTTGAGGATTTTTTAAAAGTTGTCAAAACAGCTGTTCTACAAATAAAATATCGACATGTGTTCTTTTGAATAAACTGCTCCACCTAACTACCTCACGCACGAGAAGGAGGTTACAAAGAAAATTTCTCAGGGATGGGGTGGACCCCCTGTTAGTTTCCCAGGGAGGAGATTCATGCCAGTTAATAGAGCTGATAAATAACTATACAGGGTATGAATTTGAAAAAAATCGGTCAAGTCATTTTTGAGAAAATCGTGATAGAAATTTAACAAAATTCATTCTTCTCAGGAATATTAAGGAGCTCCTGCAATTTTCCCAGAAATGAGACTCATGTCAGTTGATAGGGCTTATAAATAGCTATCTAGGGTATAAATTTGAAAAAAATCGTTAGAGCCGTTTTCGAGAAAACCGTGAAAAATATGGTTTTAGCCATTATCCGCCATTTTAAATTGAATTTAATTGAATTTCTTATTGTCGGATCCTCATGGTATAAGGACCTTAAGTTTACAATTTCAAGTCAATCGGTTAATTAGAAATGGAGTTATCGTGTTCACAGACACACCCAACAATCAAAGACCAACACCCAAAAATCATGTTTTTGGACTCAGGGGACCTTGAAACGTATAGAAAACATGGAATTAGGGTACCTTAAATTTTTTTGGGAAGCAATACTTTCCTTACCTATGGTAATAGGGCAAGGAAAGTAAAAATAGTATTAAGCTACACGTTTAATTCAGTTAGCTCGGCCAGGTTAGCCTAGTTCGACCCTTCAGTCTGTGAGCGCTACCTGGTCCTGGGTTCGAAACCCGCCGGTAGACATGGACGTTCGATCATCTCATCAAATCATCCTCGCACTTTCAATTACCCACGCACAAACTGAAAGCTCATGTAGACAACATCCGCAAAAAAATTCTTAAATTCAAATTGTTGTTGCAGAAAATGCTCAATGGAAACGAATTGTCACAACTGACCACGAAATTGCTCAATGAAAATATCGTGTTCAGCAGTGACAATTCGTTTCCATTGAGCATTTTCTATAACAACAATCTACTCTATGTTGATGATACCAGAGCAAATGTGCACATTATTAAATCCAAATGTAACTGTTAAATGATATAATAATTTATTTAAAGGTAGCACGATGTTGTTGATTTATAATATATCATGTTGAAATTGATTAAATGGAAGTAAATGAATGAGGAATTAATTTTAATGTTGAATGACAAAATTGAACTTTTAATAAATATGAAAATAAACAAGTGATAAACAAACTATGCTAGTTGAAAACATCACAGGTGGCAATCAGATAATTCGCCACATTACCCCCCCCGGGCAGACGATTTGGCCATCCGAAATTTTGAAGCTCACTTTTTTCTGGAACAGGGTGGGAATGCTGAGGTGAGTCGTCTTGAAGGATGTATGCTGAAGAACTCACAGTTGAATGATAACTGGTTGAGTTGAATTGGTATAAGTTGATTGGTTGATTGTTGTTGGATTGATTTTGTGGAGTTGATTGGTTGGGAAGCATAGACTAGAGGCTTGTGGTCTGTGCAGATAGTGAAGGGATGTCCTTCTAAGAGGTGGCAAAAATGTTGTACCGCTTCTTAAACAGCAAGTAGCTTGCGATAGTATAATACTGGCCAGCAACTTTCTTTCAAAGATAACTTTTTTGAAAAGATAGCAAGAGGTTGCCATACGCTTTCATAAGCATTCTCCAACTGATTGTTTAGAACCAAGTGTTTCATCCTTGAATGTTTACTCTTCTTTCACATTCCTGAATCACATAGTACTGTCATTTATGCATGCTTCATCAAGAAATATATTGCTCTCTCTTTGTCCAGATGTTTGGCGGTATTCAAAAAGTGTCTTCTTTTTATTATGTTGTTCAATACTTGATTCATTCTTCAGAAGTGTAATTTTCATTTTTGTAAAAATTGAAGCTCGAAAGTGATTAATGCAAAATTTTTTCTTTTTATAGGTTA
Source organism: Nilaparvata lugens (assembly GCF_014356525.2). NCBI lineage: Eukaryota > Metazoa > Arthropoda > Insecta > Hemiptera > Delphacidae > Nilaparvata > Nilaparvata lugens. The sequence continues at coordinate 102,908,648 of NC_052518.1, forward strand.
ATAAAAGTTTTAAAAATTCACTTTTTTTGAATTTTAAATTCTCGGCAAAAGTTATCCAATTGATGTTGTAATATTGTGAACTGTTCACGTTGAACATAAATTTGTTTCAAATCCATCGTGGTGAATAACTTGAGTAACTAGGTAATTTTTAAGTAACTTTTACTCACATGAAATATCTGTAAAAATGCTTGCTTTTCAATCGTCGGGGTCACAAATATAGGAATTTAATTTGATGATTCCGATGTTGAAATTGATTAAATGGAACTAAATGAATGAGGAATTAATTTTAATGTTGAATGACAAAATTGAACTTTTGATAAATATGAAAATGAAACTGTTACAAGTGATAAACAAACTATGCTAGTTGAAAACATCACAGGTGGCAATCAGATGATTCGCCACACTTATTGCTATATAATTTTCAACTAATATGCTTTCAATCACAATTTAGCATAATTATATATTTTGGTTTTCCAATCAAAGTTACGAGAACAGTATCGGAGTCTGAGGGTCGTTCTATAGTAATTCAAATACTTTCAAATTACTATAGTAATGTCCACGTTATAATAGCAGTGGAGAAAGATAGGGAAACAACGTTGGCGATCCTCTGTCTTGTCAATGCCATCTATAGCTGATACAGGTTTATTGATGTAGTATCAACTGTTCATTCTCGTTTAAAATAATCAATTACCGTATATTTATTAAGCGAGAAATTCTATATTTTTCAATAATTTCATAATTAGGATTGAATATTTTGTTAATTAAATTAACTCTACATTGTTAAAGGATGATCTGGCAACAGAGCAAAGCGAGAAAAAGATATGGCTATCCGCTTTGTTGAATGATAGACAAGGATAGCAATACCATTTCTAATCAAACACTGCCATTATAACGTGAACCTCACTATAGTATTGATAACTACTATTTTCGAGTATACTAAAATATTTAAATAAATTATTATCGCCATTTATCTCATTCGAATAATTATCTTCATTGATGTTTTCAAAGAAATTATCAATACAGATCAAATCAGAATTTTATTCTCAATTGAGGATGAGGGTCCTGCCTAGCCCGTAGGTTTTTTGGTGGGTGCTGTGTTACTAATGTAATGCTGAAGACAAGACAAATTAATTAAAAGTAATAATATGATACTACAAACAAAGATTTTCAATAGTAATCCAATTAGTTTGTTTTATAGTCCTACATAATTATTTTTTAATGTGTAAATATTTCTTATTTAAGTGATAGTAATGTGAAATATTTCTTCTATGTTTGGTTTTGAAGCATCTAAATTTGAAAATCTACTTTGTAAAAATAATTGAGGACTGAAAATTCAGTGAAGTGAACAACAACAAAGGCTCAACCTATTTCGGACTATGTGTAATCTTATCTAAATTTGGGAGAGGAATAGCACAAGGTTTACCTTATTTTTTCTCTCCCTATCATTTTGATGATGTACTTATTGTATCAACCAATAAAGAATAATGATTGAAGAATGAATAGGATAGGATAATGCGATAGATTGCACGTCTGAATCCTTTTGATCTATCGATTTAAATTATTAACCCTACAGAGACACACCTACTTCATGCTAACACAGTAGATTGATTGATTGATTGATTGATTGATTGAGTACTTTATTTATGTAGATTACAATATATACTGTCTTATACACTTATATACAATAGCTTACAATACAGCAAAATTATAGATGAATTTACATGATATAGACTAAGAAAATAATTATTGAACTGTATATGATATGAAAAAGCAATTTGTAATATAATAACTATAGATAATAATTATATTGTTATGCATCTACATAAATTGGCGGAGCTTTGGACATATCAATGTCCATTCTTCGGAAAGAATATTAAAAATATCCTCCCCACTAACTCTCTACCAGTAGACACACTGGGGTGTTGAACACCCCAATTTCATTTTGCATGTTTCTCTGAAAAATATAGAGAAAACAAGTACTTGGCCCATAATTTATCATTTCTAAATCATTTTGGTTCCAAGTGCATACAGAAATCGAAAGTAAATCACTGCTTATCAATATTTATACTAATTTTAGAAGTACGCCTAAGTGTTGGAGCTCCTAATCTGGTTTGAAGGAATTGCTTGATCATTGCCAATGACAACTTTATCAAAAACTCACGTCTCTTCATTTTATTGTTTCAAACCTCAAGTTATAGAGAATCATAGCATTTATTCCACTCTGATCCATCATCCCATACCACATTCATAGTGCTCAATACAAGTGAATCTTTGTAATAAAAGTATTTGATAAAGTCCTACGTAAGAGACACTCTGGGGTGTTAGACACCCCAAACGAAGAACAAGATGAGCTTGTGACCTTGTAGAATGTTTTTACTGACTAAGAGTGGTGGAGAGCAGTTGACAATGCTATAAACCTAATTAATTTAATTTAAAAATGATTTTTGTGTGTTTTGGATTGTAAATTGAGTGAGTAATTGATGAATGTTAAGTGACAAATAACCTAGCAACATTTGGACTGTTGTATAAATTAGAATTGGAACCGTTTTGGGCTTATAAGCCTGTGGTACTTTTCTATAAGTTGTGTAATATTCTGAAAGATTTAATAGATAAATTATTGATTCAAACCTAATTTAGACTGGGCAAAATTTCCCATCTGTTTATTATTTTCAACTGCAGAACAGAAGAAAAAATCCCTGGGGTGTGAAACACCCCAGTGTGTCTCTTTATGGTTAAAGTATATAGTTAATTTATCGATTTTAAGTATTCTCAACTATTAAACCATTTCACAAATAGTTCAATTTTTATTACAAGTGGATGATTTCCAACTACAGCTGTCATAAACACCTACAGTACAACTCCGTCAACTTGATGATGCAATCATAATAAGTATGAAGAGTACAATGATAAAGATGAAAAATGATATTTAGTCTAGAATGATAGAGATGAAGAGTGTCAGACTAAATGAGCCAAGTGTCAAGTGCACTTACAGTTAATCCACTTTCAACGAATAAATATTCAACCTAATAAAATTGGTGATAACCGCGTAACATCAAACGGCGTGTACTAGAACGAGCAATCTCATTCATAGATTCATTCATGGGACGTTGGAGAGTGTGTTAAGATACTAGTAGGGTGGGGGGTTAGGGGGGTTTTAATGACGGGGGGGGGGAATAGTTCTGGCCCAAATCCCAATCCCAAGATTTCTGTTGAGCCACTCCAAGCAGTCTCTTTATTCTAAGCGGTGACTCAATAAACAGAGCGAGCACGTTTAGTGTTTGACACATTGATTACTGAATTCACACAAATTGCTATTCAAATGCTTCCTTGTAAATTATTACTTAGATGACATTCTGCCTCCATGATCAACACCAACATGTAACTAGAAAGTATAACAGTGGGGTACAACATTTGAAATTTATGTTGAATACAGATTGAAACATCTGAAATTTATGTTGAATAAAGATTGAAACATTTGAAGTTTATGTTGAATACGGATTGAAACATCTGTATTTTGTTTGAAAAACATCTTCCTAGTCTCTAATGATACTTGACAGCTTTTGGACAGTGGAATTTTTATCGAATTTTCACGAATATTCTGCTACCTCTAAACAAATTTAGATTATAGTCTACTAGGCTAGTCATCAATTATACTAGTAGTTCTGTGAACAGTAGACCTCACGCAGTATTCTCATCCACAAGTACCAGATGTCAACTGTTTTAAATGTTAACAAACTCAGTTCACGTTTGAATTTGTATTCCATATGATATAATTCACGCAGTTCCGTGATGATCTTTCTATCTGATGAAAAGTAATTCTTTAGAATCAAAAATATTATAATTTCTCCAGCGTTATTTAGTTCATTTGTTTATTTTTATTCACCCATTAGATTAGTTTTTTCGAATGTGAGAATATTGATACTGATGGGCACGCATAATAATACCATGACTGCAAAACAAAAATTTAAACCAAAGACCTTAAAGTTGATGATCACTATCAAAAATATTATAATTTCTCCAGCGTTATTTAGTTCTTTTGTTTATTTTTATTCACCTATTAGATTAGTTTTTTCAAATGTGAGAATATTGATACTGATGGGCACGCATAATAATACCATGACTGCAAAACAAAAGTTTAAACCAAAGACCTTAAAGTTGCGATTAGACCAAATTTATTAAAAAAATGTTAATAACTCAATCCTTTTAGATTCTATTAGATTGAACATAACTTATCATATACATGATGAACTTATGTGTTTGTCAATTTCCGTTCAATTTAATAGAATCTATGAGGATTAAGTTATAACCATTTTGTTAATAACTTTGGTGTAAACCCAGCTTAAAGTTGCATACCTCTTTAATATCTTTGATTGAAACTATAGACCTTATACAAATACAGTAATAGACTGGCTTCTCCACACATCTGTGTAATCACTTGTCAGCTGATTTATGATCAATAATTCTATAGTCTGATTTTTACTCTAATATTGGCGTATGAAGGAGGCTCCTTTTTCCTTTTATATTATCCTTGAAATGCAAAATTTCCAAAAAACCTTGTATATACGTCGACGCGCAATTTAAAAAGGAACATACCTGTCAAATTTCATGAAAATCTATTACCGCGTTTCGCCGTAAATGCGCAACATATAAATATATAAACATTTAAATATTAAGAGAAATGCCAAACCGTCGACTTGAATCTTAGACCTCACTTCGTTCGGTCAATTATATCGGCTATACGACCCATCTACGTTTAAACCCTGAATCACTATACCTTGTTGACATGGCCGCATTCATTCTATAGTGAGATCCACGTTATAATGGAAGTGGAGAAAGATAGGAGAACAACTTTGCCAATTCTCTGTCTTGTCAATGCCTTCTACAGACGGTAGCTCAATTCAATTCAATTCAAAATTCTTTATTCTTTAAAATGCACTATACAATAAAATTGATAGTATTATTATTACTAGAATACCCCTACAAGACTATACGTCTGTGTGTAGGGGTGAAACAGGTGAAGGGGTGAAGCTGATACAGGTTTATTGATGTAATATTAACTGTTCATTCTCGTTTAAAATAATCAATTATATTTTATTAGTAGTTCTGTGAACAGTAGACCTCGCGCAGTTATAAACTACAGTCTCCTCTAATACTATCCATGAGAGTAAATTCTGTCCTGTCTTGTCGAGTCGGCGAGTTATCGGTGTATAATCGACCAATGGCTGTTTGGGTTGCAGTACGACAATGCTAATAATTTGATGTGAACAGCTATGCTACTATCATCAAAAGCTTACCGAGTTGAAAGCAGAGAAAAGTCGGGAGAAAGTACTATGCTACTTCAAGTTACCAATTGCATGCCTCACTGCACTTTAACTTTGTATTTGGCTTAGAACACTTCGGCACCAAAACCACTGTTGGGCTGTGAATTAATTAATTAATTGGACATGAAAATAGTAGATCACTATCATATAGGATATTCCTTGATCGTCATCGATTTCAAAAGCAATTCTGAAAATTTATAAGAGTGTGAGTGGAATAATTCTATATCTAGAATGAAATTAGCAAGTCTCTTGTATTCTGTAAAAGCTACTTCGGTACCAAAACCACTTTTGGGCTGTGAATTAATTAATTGGACATGAAAATAGTAGATCAGTATCATATAGAAAGTTCCTTGGTCGTCTCAGATTTTGAAAAGAACTATTCAAAAATTCATAACAGTGTGAGTGGAGCAATTCTATATCTAGAATGAAATTATCGACCATTTTTTACTCTGTAAAAGACACTTCGGTATCAAAACCACTTTTGGACTGTGAATTAATTAATATTGGACATGAAAATAGTAGATCAGTATCATCATAGAGAAACAATAACATAAGTAGATATCACATGGTATAGGGCATTTATGTCCCAACTTTCACTGTTATCTCAAGCCGATTACTGTTGATTATTGTCGAATTTTACTGTTTTGTTGGGGTGAGAGTGTATGAACGGCACAATATTAGAGACTACCAGTGTCACACAGCTCCACGGGAAAGAATTACATGAACTATCGGCTTGAGATAACAGTAAAAGATGCGACATAAACGCCCTAAAACCATGGAATATCTACTTATGCTATTGTTTCTCTATGCTATCATATAGAACATTCCTTGATCGTCTCAAATTTAAAAGCAAATCTTTGAAAAATTTTAACAGTGTGAGTGGAGTAGTTCTGTATCTAGAATGAAATTAGCGAACCTCTTCTACTTCGTCTTCGTTATAGACACAAAGCACCTTCAAAAAAGATTTCTGCTCTTTGTAATCAGTTAGATAAATTTAATCAGTGGACGTTCTGTCTGGGAGAGCAGCTGAGATATGAGATAGAGATAGTAATTTTATTAGAAAGTTTTGTAGAGCTCTAGAGCTGCCAGGCAGTGGTGTTTGGCTCGGATCTAAGTGCGTTTGCCAGTTACACTGTGCATCAGCCAACCTTAGCAAGCTTCAACTTCAACTTCAAACTTCACCAATATGAGGAAGCGATGTGTCAACACCGGACAGGATGGGGATTCCAACCATACCTGGTATTTTTAGACTTTTTCTTCTATTCAAACTTTCTATGTATAATTATCTTCCACAACCCTGTTAGCAACGTCAGCCATTTTGTTTCAATTTCTCTCTAACCCCTAGAACAAACGACTAGTCTTCAATTTTTGCAATTCAGAGCCTTGAAGCTTATAGATTCAATGAATCATTTCGTGTGTGTGTGTTCCTATATTTGCTTCTTTTTATCTCAAGTCAAATGCTCTAAAATTGTATCGAGGGAATAGACAAAGATAGCAATGACATTGAAATAAGTCACTTGCTTGACTACTTTGAAATTTATTTCGGTAGTCGAATCTTACCACTAACTTAAGCACAAACTTAAATAAGTATTCAATTTAACATAAACCTGAAAACCCTTAGATTTTTGTACCCTCAAATATATAAAGAATAGTTTACATAGATTATTGTCTCATGTACTCCACTGCAATGACTCTTCAATTTGGACATGAAAATAGAAGATCAGTATCATATAGATCATTCCATAATCGTCATAGATTTTAAAAACAACTCCCTAAAAATTTATAACAGTGTGAGTGGGGTAATCCTATATCTAGAATGAAATTAATCCGAATGAAATATCTAGAATGAATTAGAATGAAATTAGGCCGAGCGGAGTGAGGTCTAAGATTCAAGTCGACGGTTTGGCATTTCTCTTATAATGTTTGAATGTTTAAATGTTTATATGTTGCGCATTTACGGCGAAACGCGGTAATAGATTTTCATGAAATTTGACAGGTATGTTCCTTTTTTAATTGGAAATTTTGCATTTCAAGGATAATATAAAAGGAAAAAGGAGCCTCTTCCATAAGCCAATATTAGAGTAAAAATCAGACTATAGAATTATTCATCATAAATCAGCTGACAAGTGATTACACAGATGTGTGGAGAAGCCAGTCTATTGCTGTATTTCCATAAGGTCTATAGTTTCAATCAGGTACTTGTGGATGAGAATACTGCGTGAGGTCTACTGTTCACAGAACTAGTAGTACAACTCCTCTCAACTGAATATATTGAATAATATTGAATAATACACTTGAATTCTTTTGAATTAAAGGTTATGTTCTCATCTATAGTGAAGTTCACTAGGTTAACTAGTAAACTAGTTTAATTAGTGGCATAATTTTATAACAAGTGATCACAGGTAGCTGTCAACAAAACTTTCTTGGGCTTGTTACTGATTAGGGTGTGTTGCCAGTAGTGATATTCACGTTAAACTGACAGCATTCGTTGAATTGGAAGTATTTATGTCATCTAAGCATCGATGATGCTCACACTTTAAAATGTATCTCACTGCATATAGTGAGGCACACGTTATAATGGCAGTGGAGAAAGATAGAAGAACAACGTTGCCGATCCTCTGTCTTGTCAATGCCTTCTATAGACCGTAGCTGATACAGGTTTATTGATGTAATATTAACTGTTCATTCTCGTTTGAAATAATCAATATTATATTTTATAAGGCAATTTTTTTCATAATTTTATAATGAATTTACATTAGGATGAAATATGTTGTTAATTAATTATTAATTAATTCCGAAGAAAAGTTCTTAAATTCAAATTGTTGTTGCAGAAAATGCTCAATGGGAACGAATTGTCACAGCTGACCACGATATTTTCATTGAGCATTTAATTATGAGCATGTAGAAAATGCTCAATGAGAATATCGTTCGTTCGTAGTCAGCAGTGACAATTCGTTTCCATTGAGCATTTTCTATAACAACAATGTACTTTATGTTAGTGATACCAGAGCAAATATGCACATTATTAAATTAAATAGAAACTGTTGAATAATATAATAATTTATATAAAGGTAGCACGATGTTGTTGATTTATAATATATATATACTTATTGCTATATAATTTTCAACTAATATGCTTTCAATCACAATTTAGCATCAATATATATTTTGGTTTTCCAATCAAAGTTACGATACAGTATCGCAGTCAGAGGGTTGTTCTATATAGTAATTCAAATATTTTCAAACTACTATAGTGATGTTCACGTTATAATGGCATTGGAGAAAGATAGGGGAACAACGTTGCCGATCCACTGTCTTGTCAATGCCTTCTATAGACGGTAGTTGATACAGGTTTATTGATGTGATATTAACTGTCCATTCTCGTTTAAAATAATCAATTATATTTTATTAAGAAATAACAATTTTTTTTAATAATTTCATAATGAATTTACATTATTAAGATGAAATATTTTGTTAATTAATATTAATTCCACATTTTTTTTATTTTTTTATTATATTTTTTACAAGAAACACTGATTGGGAGAGAAAAACTAAGGATACTCCTGTACTATTTCTCTCGCAAATTCAGATAACATTAATTTTTAAAGTCCAAAATAGGGTTATTATTTCACTTTACTAAAATTTAGTCCATTTTCACTCAAAAACAACGAAAACTAAGATTTTTAAATTTTGTCGGTTGATAACAGAATAAAAAACAAATATCACACTCAAATCACCATTAATTGGAAAAAACATATCCTGGTGCAGATAAAAATATATCCTCGCTCTCACGTGATAAAAATATACGAGTTGTCACAACTGCACAAAGTTTGCTCTAAATTTGCTTGGCTTACCGAGTAGTTGAATTAGCAACGTTAAAAACCGTCAGTTGTTTAATATTTCAATTTTTTTCACTTTAGTGAGATGATTTTTCTCATTACCCGTTAGATGATTTACGTGTTGTTTCTTGTTATAGTTAGAAGAAGAGAACAAGAGTAGATAGTGCGAGATAGTTGAATAGTTGGTTGGTTATCAGAATTGATAATATTTCGGCTTACGGAAAAACAATTCTCTAACAAGAGGAAAGACACTAAATTTGCTTCGATTTGGAACATTAATTGAGAGATTGAAAAATCTAGAGCTTCCATAGCTTTAAAGAGAGACAAATTTGTAATGAAAATAATTGCAAATTCAATATTGATTCAATATAAATTACAATACACAACCTTGTATGAAAAATTATAAAGTATATTGCGTAGGTTTTTGTCAAAAAAAAAGAATTGGGGAATGAAATTCTATAGTCAGTCTACTATTGCTGTAGGCTACTAAATATTTAGTCCGCCAATTTAACTGAACATTATACTCTTCTTCCTTTTCATTCCTCTCTTTTTTTCCTAGCCTCTTGGTCTCCCTTCTCACTTCTTATTTTTCTTGAAATAGGTCCACTGTCATTTCTATTTATCTTATTTTTTCAATATTTTTTGGCAGCTCATTCTACAGCACATGATCTTGCTAGAGGAATAGTTTAGAGGTTCTTCAATGAGAGTAGATGATTATTATATTGCCTACGTTGAATGAGAAAGTGAGATTTTGATTTGAATTTCCTATTACATGAAGATTTTTATTCTGTAATAAATATTACAGATAAAAAACTATTTTTATTACAAATAAAAAAACTATTCAAAGCAGTCACAGTAGCGTATGCAAAAAAAAAAATTCCGTGCCGCAAACTGCCTATAGTGAAGTCCACGTTATAATGGCAGTGAAGAAAGATAGGAGAAAAACGTTGCCGATCCTCTGTCTTGTCAATGCCTTCTATAGACGTTAACTGATACAGGTTTATTGATGTAATATTAACTGTCCATTCTCGTTTAAAATAGTCAATTATATTTTATAAAGCAAGAAATTATATTTTTCAATGATTTCATAGTGAATTTTCATATTTAAATGAAATATTCTGTTAGTTAATTATCAATTCTACATTGTAAAAAGACGATCTGGCAACAGAGCAAAACGAGAAAGAGATAGCGCTTTCCGCTTTGTTGGATGATAGACAAGGATAGCAATACCATTGCTGATCAAAAACTATAATGATGTGGACCTCCACTATAAACCTAACTAGTAAAACACCCTAAATCAATATTAGAAAGTCAAAAATTCCTCAATTTATAAAACAATAATTGTATGACATAATTGAAATAAAAAAGGACATTTTCTGATAAGATAAATCCAATATTTCACTCTGTACTTATTTCTTAGTTTTTATCTTCTTGATTTAATTGATGTTGTTACGGTTTAAAGATACTTTAATTTCCCGATCATTCTATTTCATTCAGTTCTGCATATTACAAGCTTCTATAGTGAGGTCCACGTTATAATGGCAGTATTTGATTAACAATGGTTTTGCTATTCTTGTCTATCATTCAACAAAGCGGATAGCGCTATCTCTTCCTCGCTTTGCTCTGTTCACAGATCGTCTTTTAACAATGTAGAATTCATAACTAATTTACAAAATATTTCATTTAAATATGGAATTCATTATGAAATTATTGAAAAATATGATTTCTTGCTTGATTATTTTAAACGATAATGAACGTTAATATTACACCAATAAACATGTATTAGTTACCGTCTATAGAAGGCTTTGACAAGACAGAGGATCGGCAACGTTGGTCTGTTATCTTTCTTCACTGCCATTATAACGTGAACCTCACTATAATATTGTTAGTATGAATGGCATTGCATATTTCATGAAATCCATCTTCTCCGAGGAATTGTGTGAATCTAACTTCTCCTTTAGTACGGTCCACGTTATAATGGCAGAGGAGAAAGATAGGAGAACAACGTTGCCGACTTATCTTGTCGATGCCTTCTATAGACGGTAGCTGATACAGGTTTATTGTTGTAATATTAACTGTTCAAAATAATCAATCAAGAAATTATATTTTTCAATAATTTCATAGTGAATTTTCATATTTAAATGAAATATTTTATGAATTCTACATTGTTAAAAGACGATCTGTCAACTGAGCAAAACGAGAAAGAGATAGCGCTTTCCGCTTTGTTGGATGATAGACAAGGATAGCAATACAATTTGCTAATCAAACACTGCCATTATAATGTGGACCTGACTATAGCTACATTTGTACTGTTGTATAATTGGAACCGTTCTCCTGATTTGGTTTAAGTATCAGACCCTTTCAATCAAACCTCTCTATAGTATAATCATAGAGAAACAACAGCGTAAGTAGATATCCCATGGTATAGGGCGTTTATGTCGCAACTTTTACTGTTATCTCAAGCTGATTATTGTCGATTACTGTGGGTTTTGGCGGGGTGAGAGTGTATGAACGGCACAATATGAGAGACTACCAGCGTCACACAGCATCACGGGAAAGAAATACGTGGACTATGGGCTTGAGATAACAGTAAAAGTTGCGCCATAAACGACCTATACCATGGGATATCTACTTACGCTATTGTTTCTCTATGGTATAATTGAGGCAAACACTGAACTCCGAAGTTAATGCACGAGAGCTTTCCAATTGAAAATTTCGTACTGGGAGAATTTTCCTGAATTATCATGAACCTTCCCTGAAGTTTCATGAGCTGTCACCTCATATTATAGTGCAATTGATATTTTATTTATAACACCATTTGAATATGATATATTTGGTACTCGTTGCTAGCACACAAACTTGGGTTTTGCTGGCAACGTCAATTAAAAATTAAAGTTTTAATTTCATTTTTATTCTTTATAAGTATGAAGTATTTGTTTTTATTTATTATTGTTATTTTTATGATTGGCAAAAAAATGATTTCAATTTGATGAGCTACTTTATATTATATGCAAAATAATTCAATAAACACGGAATGTAATGATAAATATCAGGGGACCGAGCTTTGCTCTACTACATACTACTGTTTCAATTTGATTGGCCCTTGAATCAATAAATTTATAAAAATAACGAGATAACAGTTTTGCTTGTTACAAAAATATAAATTTCTGGATAATTTTGAGTCGTTTATACAATCTAGTATAAGGAATCTAGCAATCTATTGCTCTGGAGTGTAAAAGCATAGAAAATTTGTAACGAAAGATAGAATTTATAGTTTATATTTATTTATTTATTTTCTCAGTCGTACAATTATTTTTACAGTTATATGAGGAGGCACAACAGGCTTATGCCCAAAACTGTCCCTTTTCAAATTTATACTACAGTCAAAATCAAAATCTAGGTTAAGCTACACTATCACTCATCAAAATAACAATTTATTCACACTTCAAAAAACAAACACATCATCAATTACAAATAGATATACTATGAATTCGATTTAGAATGATATACTATGTTTGCTACAATATTTGTTAATATACTATGTATCACTAACAGCATCTAGTTACTATTTTGGACTTTCTGAAGTAAACATGTTTTCTAAAAAAGAGAATAAACGAAAATAAGTTTCTCTTGCTGAATTTTTCTTCTCGTGAGATCAGCTGGATGATCCCACACACATGCACTCGTTCACTCTCTTCCATTACGGTATCGACAGACGACAAAATTTCCAGCTGTTTTTCCAAGGACGTATTTATCCTTTTAATGTCCTTCAGCGAGTTATCCAAGGGTTGAGACCTAGTGCAATCGAACCTTCATATCATAAACCTACTTTGTTCCAAATTTCGTGAAAATCGTTAGAGCCGTTTTCGAGATCCGGTCACATACAGATTACTATTTTGGACTTTCTGAAATAAACATATTTTCTAAAAAAAGAGAAATAAACGAAAATAAGTTTCTCTTGCTGAATTTTTCTTCTGGTGAGATCAAATATATTATGAATGTATATAAAATATTATGAAATATATAAACATGAAAACAGAGTATAGGATTTAAAAACAAATTCAGATAGAGCTGATATACATTCAAAATTCCTGTTTTTTAAATCATTGTGATGCCAAATTTGAAAACTATCACAGTAATTGAAGATATTTATTATGAGTAGCTTATACTATCCATTATCTGAGACTTTGCCGTGCTTATATGCTCCATTAGTCTGATATTTACTTTGGCTCAAATGTTTGGCTGATTTTAGTGGAGACATAAATAAATTTAAATCGAAGAACTGTTGTACTCAAGCCATATGGCACTATAAACTACTACCAATCTCACTGGTAATTATTGTTCTTATTACTCTCAACAATATTGAGAAACCGATATTAAAATATCGGCTTAAGTTGTTAAATGAAATTTCAGAAAAAAAATTATTCACGTAGGTCTAATATCTATGTGAAGTTTCAGCAGCCATTGACCAATGGTTCGTTCTACTTGGTATTTCTTGAATTAACAAGTATTAAAATGAATTTCTAACTCCATCGTCTTGTACATTGCAGTGTTTTATTCTTATTAGTATTTATATTCATATGAAAGCAATATGGCAATGGATTCTTGAATGTTCCCATTGATTACTAGATCTGAATACCTACTCTACCAAAATCAATTGACAGGTACATCCAGTAGAGCATCGAAACAATTATGAAAAGTTCCCGGAGATACACTCAAAATTTTGCTCTCCAACTCAAAAGTTTTTCAGTATTTTTCTAATGGTTTTCCGATTTCATTGAGAAATGTTGACCAAAGAGGTTGAAATTTTGTTATGTTCGTACTAGGCCTATCAATATTCATTCACAAAAATCTATGAATAGTGAAACCATTGGACAGAAGTGATGAATGAATAATTGTGATTTAGCCATGCATTTCAATGCTTGATTGAAATTAGAAATGATAGGATTCTCATCTAAATCGAAATATCAGAGCTCTACTTTTCAATGAATAGTAGTTAATAATAATTATAGGCTTCGCCCATAACTTACGTTGTAATATCATTATACGTTAATAATGTATTTAAAAATAAATGTTACGTTTCAAATATAAATTTCTGTTTCAAATAGCAGGAATGTTAACTTCAAATAGAAACTTCATATTTTTGTTTCAAATATAAATTTCTGTTTCAAATATCATGAATGTTAACTTCAAATAGAAACTTCATATTTTTGTTTCAAATTAAAATTTCTATTTCAAATGACAGAGATTTGAATGAAAAAGACTAAGAAATTGTCAAAAAATCTCATACTTTTTGATAATTTCTTAGTCTTTTTCATTCAATATGGATAATTACCACAATATCAACTTCTCAACTACACAAAAAGTGAAAGAAATTTTATGATTCAAATATAAATTTCTATTTCAAATAACATAAATTTTATATCGGCTATCATCCCGCACTGAATAAAAACTAATAGATCTTTCATTCAAAACATTTGAGACATCTATGATTAAGTTAACTAATATAAATCAAACTCTTGACAGATTAGGGAATTTAATCTTAGAGACTCAAGGGACTTACGGGACAAATTTTGTATCATCTTCTTAGCAATGTTGAGACACTATAAAAGTACCTAGTTATCAAGCACCCTTTTTCCATTTCAAATCAAATCGAATCAAATTATTTGTTTTATTACTTGTTCTTGAGCAAGTACTCATACAAATAGGAGTTGCTATCCTAATCAGATACATAATACATTTTTCTTTAAGAAACCTTCTTCCATTTCAAAAAATCACAACTAGCTTCAATTCATTAGATTGCTGTTTATAGTTTTGTAGTGTCATCTACAGTAGAGCACTCATTTATGAAAAGAAAGGGCCGGCTAGATATTCGCAAATGTTTGTTGTTCAAATATTATGTTTTAAACTTTGCCATCACTGATCCCTGTTTGGATTGTAAACTGGAGTATAAAGTATAACTCAAAAACGAATGAGTAAGTGAGATGACCTATAATGAGGTCCACGTTATAATGGCAGTAGAGAAAGATAGGAGAGAAACGTTGCCGATCTTCTGTCTTGAGCTCAAAATTTTTGGGTTTTCATATAATTATTTAGTGGTTTTGTAGTTTGTTTCATGTTTTTAAGGAAGTTTTATTATCAATCTATCTAAATTTGGAATTGCTGTTTTATTTTGATTTTCACATTCAGATTAATGATTTGGTGTATAAATTGAAATGGACATAACCTACATAGGGTAATATTTGGACAATTTAAGAAAAAATTAAGAAATAGAAGAAGTTTTGGGCAATAGCCTGTTTTTTCTTTTCCGACTATTGTATTGTTTGCTCTAATAAATAATAATGAATATTACATCAAACCGGAATCAGTTACATTCAAAATGTTTTTATTGCCGTGAACAAATACATGTTTTTGATATGTTTTGATATTCTCCATAGAAGGCGTTGACAAGACAGAGAATCGGCAGCGCTCTTCTCCTATCTTTCTCCACTGCCATTATAACGTGAACCTCACTATAATATTGTTAGTATGAATGGAATTGTATATTTCATAAAATCCATCTTCTCCGAGGAGTTGTGTGAATCTAACGGTCCACGTTATAATGGCAGTGGAGAAAGATAGGAGAGGAGCGTTGCCGATCTTCTGTCTTGTCAATGCCTTCTAAAAACGGCAGCTGATACAGGTTTATTAATATGATTTATTAACTATCAATTCTTGTTTGAAATAATCAATCATATTTTATTAAGCAAGAAATTATATTTTTCAATAATTTCATAATGAATTTTCATAATTACCACTATTACGTGTTGACATGGTCGCATTCATACTTTAGTGAGGTCCACGTTATAATGGCAGTGGAGAAAGATAGGAGAACAACTTTGCCGATTCTCTGTCTTGTCAATGCCTTCTATAGACGGTAGCTGATATAGGTTTATTGATGTAATATTAACTGTTCATTCTAGTTCAAAATAATCAATTATATTCTATTGAGCAAGAAATTATATTTTTCAATAATTTAATATTTAAGATTGAATATTTTGTTAATTAATTATGAATTCTACATTGTTAAAAGACGATCTAGCAACAGAGCAAAACGAGAAAGAGATAGCTCTATCCGCTTTGTTGAAAGATAGACAAGGATAGCAATACCATTGTTAATCAAACAACGGCATTATAACTTGGACCTGACTATAGCTACATTTGTACTGTTGTATAATTGGAACCGTTCTGGGCCTGAGGTACTTTTCCAGAAGTTGTGTAATTCCGAAAAATTTATTTTATTAATTATTCACATCACCAGACAAAAATTACAACATAATAGAGAGGCTTAGAGCTTTATGCCAAAACAAGCCTCTTTGAATCCTTTGGTTACACATACAAAAATTAATTGGATAAATGAAATGAGATAAATCCTTTGATATCCAAGATCAGACTTAATGGGTCATATGAATAAAGTTGAACATTTGCTTATACTCCTAAAATATGGATCATTTGCTTCATTTTCTATGAATAAACGTGAGCAAAACCTTTTGCTCATGCTCATCAAAAAAAAAGTTTGAGCATTTGCTTAAAAGTAAAAGCTTATTCTCAAAATTGTATGAATAAACTAGAGCATTTGCTCAACTTTTGAAGCAAATGCTTCAAAAAAGGTGAGTCTAGTCCAGAGCAGCTTATCACCTTTTGCTCATAGTAAAATGGCTCAACTAATTCGTATTAGGAAGAGGAAACTGTACCAGATACGATCACAATCAATAGTTGAGAAGTATAAAACTCTTTTTAGTTTCAACCATGATATATATCACCATTATTCCTACAAAATATAGCCTGATATAAAGATAGCCATCACAAAATAGGAAATAGGCATTTAAGAAGATAAGAGAGTAGACGATTATAAGAAGGCTATTGATATTATAAGAATATGCTGAAGATTATTATAGAGATGACATTTTTTCACGCTTCTATTTCAAAATTCTAAACTCAACTAACCTAAAACTCTATTCATAAATAGAAAACAGAGCAGACGACACAAACACAAGCGGTGCCCCCTACTTGCATATTTAGCGCTTCTGTGAGCTATAAAAACAAATTAAGGCTACAAAAGCGAATCAGCTGATGAAAAATCTTTAAAATACGTGAGCATTTGCTCCAGAGTTCAGGAGCATAAGGTAAGGTGTCTTGATACTAGTATCTATATTGTTAATTCTCTACCGGAGCTATTTACAATAATATAAATATTTTTTCACTGATTGAGGTGACAAATGAGACAAAATACAAATGAGGAGGCAATAAAGCTATAAAAACACTCGCGGTATGATTAAGTTATTATTAATTATTTAATCATGGATTATTGTTAATCGCTTCTTACTGGTGTACTGCTGTCCATGAGGCCCGCAGTGTCCCAACCTCGTCAGATCACTCAAGCAACTCCACTGACCGACTGAGATAAAATTAACAGAAACGTTCACTGTTGGCCCGCTGCCTGCTACGAGAAAGCACGTTCTATTCGGAAATAGTCTTGCCCCTCTGCAAAAAAAACAAACGACTTTCTGTTTTCCTTTCACAAGATTGCGCCGGAATTTAAAGTGCAGTTTTGTATTTGATTCCGTTTTTGTACATTCGCAAAAATTAGGTCGATTTGATACTTGGTATGATTTGATTGAGGGCTTTATTTATGCAGATTACAATATTAATTGAGATATTAATTAATAGGATAGTAAAAAATCTGGTGTGGCGCACTCACACAACTTTCCTTGCCGTTATGAAAATTGATCACCTGACGCTAGTGTTCAAGCGCATCTCAAGTCTACTTATAAACAAAGATCTGAGCCAGCTGGTGACAGGACAATAACGCTGGAGACATACGAGGTCTGCTACCTCTTCATAGTGAATCAACACTTATAACAGTTATAATAGAATAAACAGTTGCCAACAGTTTGCAATTGGATAATCATATTTTCTCGAATTTCGAGATAATTTTCAATTTTAGGTGGAAATGTTACTGAACATTAATTGTAGAGATTTTCATGATCAATTTTTTCCACTCGACATTTTTTGTTTAAATTGTATCTGAAGCCTGATAATTGGGAATCTAGAATCAAACTAGATGGGGCAGAGCTCCTGAAATTTTTACAGATATGGGACTGGTGGCAGTTGATAGAGCTCATTAATGACTATTCTATGTATAAATTTAATCAAAATCGTTGGAGCCGCTTTCGAGAAAATCGCGAAAACCCCTGTTTTTGACAACATTTTTGCAATTTTAGCCGCCATCTTGAATTGCATTTGATCGAAATTGTTCGTGTCGGATCCTTATATCGTAAGGACCTCAAGTTTCAAATTTCGAGTCATTCCGTTAATTGGGATATGAGATATCGTGTACACAGACGCACATACACACACACATACAAACAAATATCCAAAAATCACTTTTTTGGACTCAGGGGACCTTGAAACGTATAGAAATTTAGAAATTGGGGTACATTAATTTTTATCGGAAAGCAATACTCTCCTTACCTATGGTAATAGGGCAAGGAAAGTAAAAAGAAATTTATATGCTTTTGTAGGGGAGGGGAGAACCTTGCGGTACTCATTGATAAAGACATTATATACAAGTGAATGAATTCTGATACAGTGTTTGATGAGAAATAGTGAATTTTTTTTTAATAGTTGTTTTTGATGAGGGCTCTGAAAATTGAACTGAAAGTTGAAAATATTAAAATATTATAGTGGTTTTTATTCATAATGAAAACGCAAATAATATGTAGTCAAATATTACAAATTCATTTTACATTCAAGATGACACTATGGTGATTCAAATAAGTTACTGTTTTTTTCCAAATAAACTCGTGATATATTTGATTACATATTTTGATTACATTTATATTTGTCTTATCAATAGGGAATGAATAAACTAATATGAGATGTAGTTATTGGAATTCTGTGGCCGCCATTCTGCTATGATATTACTAGTATAGTGAAGTTCAAGTTCTTTACACTATGAGAGTGAAGAAAGATATGAGATCAGCGTTGACGATTCTCTGCCTTGCCACTGCCTTTTATAGAAGATAGCTGATACCGGTATATTTGATGTAATATTAACTGTTCTTGTTTTAAATTGAAAAATATAGCGCTATCTGCTTTGTGGAATGATAGACAAGGATAGCAATACCATTTTCCTACAGATACCTTGAAAAGTGACCATTTCTGCACTGATTGCAGGCCGCAAAGAATCACTTTTCCGCACTAGTGCGCAAAGTGAGTACTTTGCGCACTCCAGATTTGCAGCATGACAACGCAAAATTGTTAGTAGGTTATATGGAGCACCAGTGCAGGAAAATCAAAATTAAGTTGGTAATACTCATAGTGAGGCCCACGTTATAATGGCAGTAGAGAACAGCATTGCCTTGCCATTATGTGCCTTGATTATAGTCATTTCAATACTTACATAAGATAAACCCCCTTCAAGCAGTCATATAAATTTTCAATTGAATTACTAATCATTATAATTCAATTATTATTATTAAATTTTAAATAAATTAAGGTTTTTATTAATAATAAAATTACACAGAAAATCATTTGATGGATTTCAGGGAGTTTTACCCATAATTACCCACTTTTCATATTCAATGGTAACTGTAGGAAAAATTTAATGTGAAATACGTGCGCAAAGTTCGTTTGCTGCACTCAAGAAACCATCATTCCGCACTCGCCTACGGCTCGTGTGTAAACGTTTCTTTCGGTGCAGCAAACTGTCACTTTGCGCACTAGTTGCACAAATAACTATTTCAATCAAATACTTCCATTATAACGTGGTCCTCAAATAGACGTTTTCTCTTTCCTTGATCGACTAGAATACTTAACACCTGAACCCTAAACCAACAGTTGAGACAATAGTGACTCTAGTTTCAAAGGAGAATCGAAACCCAATATAATGTAGCACATACACTGTATACTTATACCTTTCAAGGGACCACAAAAAATGTGTTGAGGCAGGTCTTCTCAACAATCAGGATGGAATAGTGATTAATCATCTCAGTGATTAATATGTAGAATAATAAATAATCTCAACAATATAACATAAGGGACCGGTTGAATAATTGAATTATATTTTATTATTCACAAAACATTGGAGAAAACCAATTATATAGCTATTTCTATTTATTTTAATTAGGAAATAAAATCTAGCACCTAAGCTAGAAATATTACCTATAGGTAGGTAAAGGTAGGTAAAGGAAGGTGCGGAGATGGAAGCTCAAGCTGCACTCTACCTTGGCCTCTCCTTTATGCTTTCATTATGCCTGGATTGTAACAATGTTTATGCCACAGTATAAATGATAAATTAAAATTACTATTAAATTTTGTAAAACTTTAAAGTGAAAAAACACTCACATTCTTTGATGTGGCGACGTCCGTTTCGTGCTGGTATCGCACTTTTAAACAGCTAGAAATTTCAATATAAGATTCAAAGAACACACAAGAGCCATTACCCATCCGTCCTCCCATTCCACCTTTGCAGAACACATTATCTTCACTGACCACACACACCCTGACATAGACAACAACCTCGAAATACTCCACTATTCCCACAAAAACAGAAAATTAAATGTACTAGAACAGTTTGAAGTATACAAACACACCAAACAACAGCCAAACAATATTCTAAATGACCAAATCAACTTTTCTCCCACACCTGTTTGACAAACTCTTTAAATCCTCCTCCATTAACCACCAAAACTTCCCTCCACCCCCACCAAATTCACTCTCATAACCTTAAACACTTCAGTTTCTGTTGGCTTGAAATGTGCGATACCAGCACGAAACGGACGTCGCCACATGAAAGAATGTGAGTGTTTTTGTTTTTTCACTTTAAAGTTTTACAAAATTTAATAGTAATAATAATAGTGGAAACAAGATGAATAACCAACAACAAACATATATTAAAAGTATAACCATAAGTATCCTATAACTCAATCAATCAATAATTTCATTCAATTCAAAACAGAAACACATAAAATAAATCACGATACAGAAGCAATACAATTAAAATACAAATTACCAACAAAAACAGGCTTCATGGCGGGGTGTGCTGAAAAGAGAAGAAGGAAGAAAAATACCTAGCCAACTATGGTTTCCCATGTAATAAGCTGGTAAAGAATATAAAGTAAAGGAGAAAGGTTGAAGAGGAGTGAAGAAGGGAAGAATGGGACGAGAGAGCGAGAGAGAGAGAGAGAGAGTGTGTGAGAGAGGGCGGGAGAGAGGGATTGAGGAAGAAAAAAGAGCAACATTTTAAGCGAGTCCACTTCTAACTAATATAGCTAAAGGAATGGCATTGCATTTGATACTTTGAGCAAAAATCTCGAGTCTCATACGTCGGTATGCAAGAAAAGGATGCTGTGGGTCCAGATTTTCATATCTAGTTTATATCTAGTCTGTGAGAGAGTAGTCAGGAATAAGGTTTATTGTTTTAGTACTTATAGAGATCAACTGTATCCTTAAACATTTAATATTGGTGTGATGGATGTGTGACATATCTGATAGCAGTTGTTGATTAGAAATTCTGTGATTGAAGCTGGAATTGTCGCTGAAATTATCGTAAAAAATTGACAAGCGTGGGGTACCCCCCACAACCAGGGTGGTGCAGTTCTCATCTACATCTTCGTTAAGGCATAAAATAAAGGCAGTCATTCTATTCTATCCTATTCTATTCTATTCTATTATTCCTTGGGATGGGTTACCAAAGAGTAACATGCATTTATCTCGGATTTAAGTTGTCTTGAATCAGCTGTTTGAGAGGGTCTCAGTTTCTCAAAATTTCAGTTCGTCTAGCTCCCGTTGCTATCAGAAACACCAGTGGATACAATATCAATGATATTCCTGTTGTTCCTCCTTTAATCATTTTAATAAATTGAATTAATAAATGAATATATATTGAATGATTGTGGAAAATAAAGTAACGTGTTGTTGGAAAAATTATGTTGAATGAGTAGGGCTTATCTGAACGCATCCATCAAAACATATAGAGATATAAACAACAAGCAGTATTTTATCCTGTGAAAAAAAAACTCCAAAGAGAGTATTATAAATTTTCACAATCCTGTTTCATGTACTAAATTATTAGATATGAGACGTGCTGCTTCACTTCAAATTCATTGAGAACAGCTTCAAATAATTATAATCTTCGAATTCAGCTTCACTTTTTAAATTAAGTTAATTCATTCATTCAAATAAATAAATTGCTTTTCAATAATACATTTTACATCTGTTGTAAAATCATTGTTTTGGCATAATCGGTAGTTGTAACAGATCAAACGACGGCAAAGAACTCGAGTTAGAACTTCATAACACGTGATTGAAGACAGCGTTGAGGAAAGCTAGGCCAATCATGTGATCTGTATTCGAGGCTGTGATTGGCGGAAAGTTTTGGCGGGAGCAAGGTTGTTTCAGTTTCGGTTACTGACAACGGTCAACAGCTTCTCAATTTGGTGGTGGAAATCAATTATTATCAACAAACCGAAATATTTAGTTGTAAAAGACAATAGAACACAGGTTCATCCCCGTAGTTGGAACAAGTTTCGAGGGTAGGGATATTATTTGGGGAGACTAAGGCAAGCGGAGCACGCTGGAAAGTTGGCAATTCTGACGGCGCATGCGTACAACATAGGTTCGAGTACAGGACGAGCATAGGGACTTGGGGCTGAGTCTGAGTGTGGTGCCCAAGCCGATGGAACAAGCTTTGTGCCAACCCTGTCCCGCGCTATCGATTTATCTCCCATCTCTGTTTTCCTTCCCTTCGATGGATGATTTCCCTGGACATCGTCGTCAGTAAGAGGTGAGTGACGTCACTTTCCAAGCCACGTGCAACTTCATTGATCGAGTATTAGACCTGCACCCGAACCTAGGATACGGTCTGCGGAACCGGCAGTCTAGGCAATCTACATAAATACTTGTTCTATTGTGTTGAAATATCACTCCAAATTCTTCAATCTTCTACATCTGATATGTAGAAACCTAAGAGTCCGACCTACATTCAATAGACCCTACATTCATAAACCCGTGAGTAAAGAGTTCAGTTGTAACCTACCTACTATTCTTTAGAACCATTTTCACAATATTTCATATTAAACTGATATTAATAACATCTACCAACTATGTGAATAAGAAAATGTTACAATTATAAGCTTTTCAAAGTACGGTAGGCTAGATTATTGACGAGAACATCATTAGAACATTGTAAAAACTTACCGCTTGAAACAACTCTTTCTTAAATTTCCCATAAAATTTCTATTCCTCTAGTCGAATGCTGCTTAGAAGCATATTAATTTGATGCTTTCACGTTAAATGCTTTAATTTTTGAACGTTCTGAAGCGAAGTCAGCATAGAACATAACCTTGCGTGCTGATATGCCTCAGTTGATAAATCAATTAAAAGTACAGTAATTGAATAAGAACATTCAAAACCACGTATTGCTTCTCTCATAGTAATAACAAAATAGTACGTTATCTTCAATTTGTCATCCAATTCTGTTTTATGCTTTAATCGTGTGATCGTACACATGAATTAGCGTTCCCACCTCTCACGTGACAATGTCTTCATTTAACTGATTTCAATCACATTGATATCAGTGGATATTTATCGTGTGAAACGATTTATTTGGGCTGTTATCCATTGGACTAATTTTGTGCGGTTGACAGAAACTTTTGCAACATAGGATGTGTGAAAATTTATTGGAATGATATCAGTGGATATTTATCGTGTGGAACGATTTATTTGAACTGTTATCCATTGGACTAATTTTGTGCGGTTGACAGAAACTTTTGCAACAGAGGATGTGTGAAAATTTATTGGATTAAGATAAGAGAACATTTCTAACCTTATCAAGCTCTTTCATATTTTCAATATATCAATGCATTTTCAAGTGTAATAATATTATTCGTTGCCTCTTTCTAATCAACCCACTCATCTACATATCTCTTGTCTGTTCTGAATACTTTAAATTCTCAAGATAAGATAAGAGAACATTTCTAATCTTATCAAGCTCTTTAATATTTTTCAATATATCAATGCATTTTCAAGTGTAATAATATTATTCGTTTCATCTTTCTAATCAACCCACTGATCTACATATCTCTTGTCTGTTCTGATTAGGCCTACTTTAAATTCTCATTTGTTTCGATTATAATGTAGTGTTAGTATGCAAAAGGTCTTGCAAGATCTGGCAATACATTGTCATTTATGATGAAGAATTTCAATTTCAATTTCAATTTCAATTTATTTCAATTTCAATACACATCTCATTAGATACAAAATTCATATATATTTTTAATCCTCTAGCTTTGAGCTATTTGAGGAATATTTAAAAAAATACTAAAAACATTACTATGTTGCAATAACTTACATAATGAGCAAATATAAATATATATAATATTAAATGAATGTTATTAACAAAGCAAATTAGAAATTCATAAATAATTACTTATAATAAAATGTAAAACCTTCCCATATAACTATTAAATGATCGCTAGTCTGAGAAACTATTGTGAGCTTGCATTCTTACTGTAAATCCAACCATATGTCATATGTCAATCATCAATTATTGCAATGAAAAATAATTTCAATTTTGTCCGAACTTCACCCCTTCTTTGTAAATTTCGCAATTCCAGAGGCAATGAGTTCAGAAGATATGGTATTCTGCACTCTGGAGTTCTTTTACCATACTTATTGTTGAATCTCTGTGGTCTAAATACTCTGTTTCTCAATTCATAGTTTATTTCATTATTTCTCTAAATTGGCTTATGAAATAATTCCTTGTCAAATCAGTATAATTGGCTAGGGCCCCCATGGACATAATTCCCAATAGCTGGCGATCAATACCATTAAAAAGAGTTCTTATTATCCTTTTTACAATATTCTGTAATGGCTGTTTTATATATTTCGGAGCTAAACTGTATATTGAGATACCATAGTACAGAGTACTCTGTATCATTGAATCAACCCAGATACAAAAGTTTTAGTATAATCGATATTTGGACTGTAAATTTTTGTGATTTTATAAAAGTGTTTTCATAACCTCATTTGGATTATTTTTATCCAAATTAGGGAGAAAAACAGTTTTGGGTTTATCCTGTTGATTCTTTCCCAAGCATTTATTTGATATTGTAATTGAGGAATGAATAAATATTCTGTTAGATATGGATGTGAAATTTTGACATTGTGGATGTGTGAAAATGCATTGGATTAATATTAATGAAACAACATTTTTTAGATTCTTTTAAATGTCTTCAGACATGTTATTATTAACGATTGAAAGATTTCTGAGTGTTATCATTATTATCATCTTTGGATATACCTACTAGTTGAGGGTTAAGTGTAAGAGAGGGCCGACTGCGCCCTAACATCACCCTTCCAGGTCAAAATTAAAGGCAGTCTTTCTATCCTATTCTACTAGTCTTTGGATATACCTACTAGTTGAGGGTTAAGTGTAAGAGAGGGCCGACTGCGCCCCAACATCGCCCTCCCAGGTCAAAATTGAAGACAGTCTTTCTATTCTATTCTATTCTACTAGTCAGCCTATGTATGTGGAAGTTTTTGTTTATTTATACAGAATAACAAAAATAATACATACAAACAACAATCATTTATTTATATTTATCACATGTTTATCCTCGATAGACATATTTCATTTATTTCATTTCATTTATTCATAGACAATAGATACAATGCAGGTGAAAACAACAGGCATTCGCCCAAAACTGCTTTAAACGTTAATTGGAATACACGGTCTAGAGGTTATGTAAATAATAACTTAATTCACACACTATTTTGAGTCCAAAGAATGTATGTACTACAATAAATTTTGGATTTATCAGATTAATTAATTTCGAAATACAAATCCAAACCAAAATCTTCCTTCACAATCACAAAAATATTAAAAATTCTACTTAAATCCACAAATTATACTCATGTTAAAATTCTAAACATGTTAAAATTGGGGTAAAACAAATCTTTGTTGCCCCCAATCCCCCCTTCCAATATTGGGAAAACTAGCAAAATAAAGATTTCAAGATTAGAAAATTAACTATTTACATAGAATCTGGTAAGAATTTTGTGCTTGTCCAAAGTGAACAAGAATTTGGAAAAGTGATTGAAAGCTTTGATATATCTTTCCATTTTATCAAGAATAATAAAATTGTTTGATTAAACAGAAAATCCATCAGTATTTAACAGCTCTGTCAAGTAGGAGACAATGAATAAATAATACATTACTCTGTCTGATAGACGGCAGATATGTTGATAAATACTCAACACTTTAAATAAAGATTCCTTCCCAATTATTATTCTTTGTTATGGAAAGCATTTGTCCTGAATATCCATACCAATCTTTCAACAATAATTGAAGGTTCGATCGATTTTTTATCTAGTTTAGTTTAAAATACCAATCATTCAATACTAATGTTCAGTTGTCCTCGGAATGTTTAATGTTCAATTTCCATATTGAGGAAAATTGACTGAATTTCCAGTTTTCAACTTCATTGGTTATTGAAGTTTTATTCTGGAAAATTTGTATGGAAACTTACAAATGAATATTCCATGAGAATTTCTGATTTTATCTATTT
This sequence comes from Nilaparvata lugens, assembly GCF_014356525.2. Lineage (NCBI taxonomy): Eukaryota > Metazoa > Arthropoda > Insecta > Hemiptera > Delphacidae > Nilaparvata > Nilaparvata lugens. The sequence continues at coordinate 102,935,420 of NC_052518.1, forward strand.
GTACAGATGGAAATAAATTCAATAAATAAATTCCCGGACTGACAAATACTTTTCGTATAGTAGCGCTCATAGAGTTTTCATCTATAGTGAGGTCCACGTTATAATAGCAGTGTTTGATTAGCTATTGTATTGTCATCCTTGTCTATCATTCAACAAAGCGGATAGCGCCATCTCTTTCTCGCTTTGCTCTGTTGCCTGTTCGTCTTTTAACAATGTAGGAATTTAGCAGAATATTCAATCTTAATCATGAAAATTCATTATGAAATCATTGAGAACTATAATTTCTTACTTGATAAAATATGATTGATTATTTTAAACGAGAATGTACAGTTAATATTACATCAATAAACCGGTATCAGTTACCCTCCATAGAAGGCATTGACAAGAAAGATGATCGGCAACGTTGTTTTCCTATCTTTCTCCACTGCCATTATAACCTGGACCACACTATAGTTGTTTACCCTGTTGTCAATATTTGCAGTAGCAGAAGTCTTCGGGGTGAATTACAGCATTTGATTGGGATTTTCGTTTAATAATAATTATCTATTTGTGTTTAACTCCGTTGTGAAACCCCGGCAAATATTTAAAATATTCCGATCTATTCTTAACATTGATATATTACACACTTATATTGTGCACCTCGAAATTCTAAATTTTTCACAACAATAAAATTTATGTTAATAATTTCCCTAGTTTTTCTCGATTTGAGTCTATGTTTCTTGTTATCAGTAAAAGCTCACATAAAATATTTAGCGCATCTGTTTGCAAGTTCTCTGTATCTATCAAGCTGATACTTTGTCTGAGATATCAAATAATGATCATTAATTTATGTGACGTTGATCTTTGTTTAAAGACTATAAATCTAATTTGCATGCCGTAAAAAGGAATGGAATGTCCCATAGTAGACTTTGAACAAACAAGCCACGCTTTTCCCTCCAAAACATTACTAGTAGCTCATTATTTCTTTTTCTTCTTCTTCTTCTTCTTCTTCTTCTTCTTCTTCTTCTTCTTCTCTTCTTCTTCTTCTTCCTTCTTCTTCTCTTCTTCTTCTTCTTCTTCTTCTTCTTCTTCTTCTCTTCTTCTCCTTCTTCTTCTTCTTCTTCTTCTTTTTCTTCTTCTTCTCCTTGCTTGATTCCTTTCTTCTTTTTCTGTCTTCTTCTCTTGTCTTTTTCTCCTCCTGTCTTCTTATCCTTGCTTCTTTTCCTGTCTCCTTCTCCTGCCTACTAGGAGGAGAAGAAGAAGAAGAAGAAAAAGAAGAAGAAGAAATAATGACTAACTAGTCATGTTTTGGAGGGAAAATCGTGGCTTGTTTGTTCAAAGTCTGCTATGGGTCATTCCATTCCTTCTTCTTCTTCTTCTTCTTCTTCTTCTTCTTCTTCTCCTTCTTCTTCTTCTCCTCCTCCTAGTAGGCAGGAGAAGGAGACAGTAAAGAAGCAAGAATAAGAAGACGCTTCCTTCGCCTGCATTTTCATTTGAGCATGCTTCATTCCATCAGAAAGTCAAAGTTCTGAGAAAACGCAGAAAACAGCTAATTTTGGGCGTATCTTTGACGTTATTGCAAATTCCTTCTAACACAACATTATTACACCCTAGCTTAGCTTCTGTACTAAATTTGAACAATTTCTGTTCATTTGTTCTTGATAAATCTGGGAAAAAGCAAAAAAACGCTAATCTTTGGCGTATCTTTGACGTTATTGCAAATTCCTTCTAACACAACATTATTACACCCTAGCTTAGCTTCTGTACTAAATTTGAACATTTTCTGTTCATTTGTTCTTGATAAAGCTGAGAAAACGCTGGAAAAACGCAGATTTTGGGCGTATCTTTGGATTTTTTTCAAATCCGCTCTTAGTGCGCCTCTAAAGGGCGAACTGAACATACCTACCAAATTTGAACGTTTTTGGTCCGGTAGATTTTTAGTTCTGCGAGTGAGTGAGTCAGTCAGTCAGTCAATGAGTGAGTGCTATTTCGCTTTTATATATATATATATAGATGTACCTCTTTTTATTTTCTCAGAGACACGAGCAGTTTCGGGTATTATCCCATTATCAAAGAATGTCATCTAGATTGAATTCTGTTGTCAAATCGCCGTTTTTAAAACATCTTTATTTATATATATATATATATATAATATATATATATATATATATAAAAGCGAAATGGCACTCACTCACTAACTGACATGGCACTCACTCACTCACTCGCAGAACTAAAAATCTACCGGACCAAAAACGTTCAAATTTGGTAGGTATCTTCAGTTGGCCCTTTAGAGGCGCACTAAGAAATCTTTTGGCAATATTTCAACTCTAAGGGTGGTTTTTAAGGGTTTAAAGTTCTTCTTTTAGCATGTATATTATTCTTATTCTTATAATAATTTTAAAATGTCCATACCATATGTTAATATAGAACTATTATCTAGAGAGAGTACCTCTTCGAAACAGTTGTTAACTGGTAACTAAATAAATAATTTTGTCAGGTTGGCATTAAGTTGAGTTGACTTTGTTAGTTTGGCACCAAGTTGAAGATTGAAATGCATTTATCGCGGAAAAATTGATTGGGCACTGCTACTTCAAGTCTGGACCCCCGACTGGATCGTCCTAACATGATAAAAATGCTCAAATGAAAAATGCAGGCGAGCGAAGCGAGCCTGCTGATCTCATTCTTAGACGATCCAGTCGAGGGTCCAGGGGGCGGAGCCCCCTGGCTAGACGGATATGGCGAGCCTGACGGCTAGTTAGTTATATTATTATAAAGTATATGAACTCAGGGCTACTTTCTTGTATTTATAAAATAGAATTATAATACCCTTTAAAAATTAATAAAATATTAAAAAACAGGAATACAAATTGTAACATAACTTCTTGTTTCGGTGATCACACTATCGTCAGGCTATAAAATTAAATTTTAAATTTATTATTTAGTTATAAAATTTATTTTTATAACCTGACGATGGTGTGGTTCACCGAAACTAGTAGTTACGTTACAATTTGTATTCTTGTTTTTAAAAAAATTATTAATATTTAAAGGGTACTATAATTCTATTTTATAAATATTATAAAGTAGTACCTCTTTTTATTTTCTATCTATATTCCTCGCTCTTATTTTAAACGAGCGGTTTCGGATATTATCCCATTATCAAAGAATCTCATCTAGATTGAATTCTGTTGTCAAATCGCCCCGTCTTTAAAACATATATTTATGAAGATAGAGTGTTGAGAATAGTATTATTTGATAATTTATATTGAAGAAAATATTCAGATTCGGCGTCCTTTTAGCGTATGTCCTTTCATTTCTCGAGCGAAGCGTCGTAATTAAAAGATTACAAAGCCGTAGTATGTGTAATTGAATTGAGCCGTGTAGGTGGGAGATGCTGGCTAATTCATCTAAACGTTTTTAATTCGTATGAGCGTCCTTCAACTTGGCCGTATAGGCCTCCTCAAGTAGGCCTTGTCACTTCTCTAGCCAGCAGTTCACTTATCATCACACTGTTTTCTAACACTTTTTGAAATAATCATTCGTAAAAAATATAAGTCAACTCCGTGATAATTCCATAGTAACTCCGTATAATCTATAGTTTTTGAATCACTAAAGACAAATCAATTTTATTTTTTACCGTACTGTTTTCAAACACTTATCATCGTATCATAATCATTCGTAAAAAATATAAGTGAACTCCGTGATAATTCCATAGTAGCTACGTAATAATTCCAAACTCGCGGAGTTCACTTATATTTTTTACGAATGGTTATTGTTAAGTGTTTGAGAACAGTACGGAAAAAAATAAAATTGATTTGTCTTTCGCGATTTAAAAACTACGGATTATACGGAGTTAGTATAATCTAAAATAATTTAAAAACTACGGATTATACGGAGTTGGTATAATCCGTAGTTTTTAAATCACGAAAGACAAATCAATATTTATTTTTTACCGTACTGTTCTCAAACACTTAACAATAACCATTCGTAAAAAATATGAGTGAACTCCGCGATTGTTCCATAGTAATATCTCCGTATTATAATCCATAGTTCTTGAATCACGAAAGACAAATCAATTTTATTTTTTACCGTACTGTTTTCAAATACTTTTTACAATAATCATTCGTATAAATGATTATACGTGTCCACATAAATGAACTCCACGATAATTCCATAGTAATCTATATATATATAAAAGCGAAATGGCACTCACTCACTGACTGACTGATTGACTCACTCGCAGAACTAAAAATCTACCGGACCGAAAACGTTCAAATTAGGTAGGTATGTTCAGTTGGCCCGTTAGAGGCGCACTAAGAACGGATTTGGAAAAATTTCCAAAGATACGCCCAAAATCTGCGTTTTCCCAGCGTTTTTTAGCGTTTTCTCCGCTTTATCGAGAACAAATAAACAGAAAATGTTCAAACTTAGTACAGAAGCTCAGCTAGGGCGTAATAATGTTGTGTTAGAAGGAATTTGCAATAACGTCAAAGATACGCCCAAAATTTATTAGCGTTTTTCTCAAATTTATCGAGAACAAATGAACAGAAACTGTTCAAATTCAGTACAGAAGCTGAGCTAGGGTGTAATAATGTTGTGTTAGAAGGAATTTGCAATAACGTCAAAGATACGCCCAAAATCAGCGTTTTTCTCAGCTTTTCTGCGTTTCCTCAGTACTTTGACTTTCTGATAGAATGAAGCATGCTCAAATGAAAAATGCAGACGAGCGAAGCGAGCCCGCTGATCACATTTCTGGACGATCCAGTCGGGGGTCCAGGGGGCGGAGCCCCCTGGCTAGACGGATATGGCGGTGGAAGCGAGCCTGACGGCTAGTATCTCTATAGTTTTTGAATCGCTATAGACAAATCAATGTTATTTACCGTAGTGATATTTCAATATTTCATATTTATTTTTATTTATTTATTACAAGAACAAGGAAGACTACAGGCATTCCTCTCAATCAGTCGGAGAGTTATCGAATACAAATTTCATACAATACATTTATACAGAGTGAGTCATATGTATAGGAACCCTTCAATAACTTGGAGACTGTTGTAGATATAATACTGTAACTTTCAGGATAAGCTATATTGGTCGAATACTCCACCTTTTGACGTACAACTGAATTTCAACCCCTCATAAGGGGGTGACTTAGGGGTTGTAAATCGAATATTTTAAATGTGAACACCCATTGTGTGGCACATCATTTGTAAAACAAAAAAAATAAAAAACGCTTTCCTCCCTCGGATCCAACTGCAACCAATCTAGACACAAGGCTTGATTGGATTCAAATCAAAAACTTGTAGCCGTATAATAGTTACTAAACTTCTCTAGTGTCTTATTATGTATTTTATAAATTTGTGATATATATAATTGAATATTTATGTAGAATTGTGACAATGCAGAAATTCTTTACATGTTGTAAATAATATTGTAAACGAATGAAATTGCAAATAAATAATTTTAATTTGAAAAAAGATGACATCAATAAAAATGTTATTTGATTCAAAATGGCGGCTGATTGAAGTTTTGGTTTTTACTTGAAACTTCAATCAGCCGCCATTTTGGATACAAGTATCATAGAACATTTCAATTGATGTTATCTTTCTTGTTTTAAAGAGGCCTTTAAAATGATGTACCAGACAATGGGAGTTTACATTTAAATTATTCGAGTTACAACCCCTAAGTCACCCCCTTAATGAAATTCAGTTGAACGTCAAAAGGTAGAGTATTCGACTAATAGCTTATCCTGAAAGTTACAGTAGTATTTCAACAAAAGTCTTCAACTTATTGAAGGGTTCCCATACATATGACTCACTCTGTACATTATAAAATCACTTCACTCGTTTGGGGTACTTTTGAATGTTTGAAATACAGTATATTAATAAAAGGGTACTACATGTTTTTAATAATTATATAATATACATTTGAATACAATGCATAGAACTGAATCATCTCTGAACCTCAATTCAATTGGCTGTGTAGCAGACAGAACCTGGAGCTCTAACCTCGCACATGATAGAGGCATATTAATCAACTCAATATTAATTAAATAATAGAATCAAAGGAACACTTAATATGTTTGAAGGACATATATGTACCCCAAATTCTGATACAACACCAATCACCCCAAAACTTTGAAAACGATCAATGTATCTTCATTCTAATCATCCAATATTAAAGTTCGCATTAATACTTGGATATTGGTTTGTGAGATTCAGCTTTTCGAAGTAATTTATTTATTTGGTTAGCACAAACAATACAATGATCGAGAAAGAAAAAACAGGCTATTGCCTAAAACTTCTCCAATTTCCTAATTTAGTTTCAAATTGTCCAAATATTATACATAGGTTATGTTCATTTCAATTTCTTCACCAAATCACAGTCTGAGAATGTAGATTAGAATAAAACAAACAATTTTAAATTTGGAGAGATTGATAGTAAAACTTTCGTAAAAACATAAAACAAACTTCAAATTCACAAAATAAAGAAGGAAATCACTGAAATTTGTAGCTCGAGAATATCACGTTCACCTTAGCTACATTCTACCATAGAGAAACGATAGCATAAGTAGATATCCCATGGTATAGGACGTTTATGTCGGAACTTTACTGTTATCCAAGCCGATAGTTCACGTATTTCTTTCCTATGCAGCTGTGTGACGCTGATACTCTCTCAAATTGTGCCGTTCATACACTATCGCCCCAACAAACAGTGAAAATTGACAATAGTCGACAGTAATCGGCTTGAGATAACAGTAAAAGTTGCGACATAAACTCCCTATACCATGGGATATCTACTTACGCTATTGTTTCTCTATGATTCTACATAACAGATGAATTGAATGATGAGAAATGTTCACAAGTTAAATTTATACGAAAGTATTCATAATTATTATCCAGCGAAAATCCCAATTAAATGCTGTAAATCACCCCGAAGACTTCTGCTACTGCAAATATTGACAACAGGGTAAACAGCTAGATGCAAATTCGATGAGCGCTACTATACAAAACTTATTTGTCAGCCCGGGAAGGGCTCAAATACAACTCAAAAACTAAAGTATTCATACTGAAAACCGTTTTCTCCTATTCATATTTTTTTAAGAATTCTACATAAGTAATTCATTCCAAGAAGATCAAAATAATCAGCTGTGCTGAATAGTGAGTTGTGTTTTTTCTGGCTCTAAATTTTGTGAAATTACTCAAAAATTTTCCAATTAATGGTGATTTGAGTGTGATATTTTTGTTTTTTATTCTGTTTTCATCAGTCAAAATTTAAAAATCTTAGTTTTCGTTGTTTTTGAGTGAAAATGGACTAAATTTTAGTAAAGTGAGATCATAACCCTATTTTGGACTTTTAAAATGTTATCTTAAAATAAATGTATTTTGGTAGAGAGTTAGTGGGGAGGATATTTTTAATATTCTTTCCGAAGAATGGACATTGATATGTCCAAAGCTCCGCCAATTTATGTAGATGCATAACAATATAATTATTATCTATAGTTATTATATTACAAATTGCTTTTTCATATCATATACAGTTCAATAATTATTTTCTTAGTCTATATCATGTAAATTCATCTATAATTTTGCTGTATTGTAAGCTATTGTATATACGTGTATAAGACAGTATATATTGTAATCTACAGAAATAAAGTACTCAATCAATCAATCAATCTTAATTTGGGAGGGAAATAGTACAAGGAGTATCCTTAGATTTTCTCCCCAAATCAGTGCTTCTTTGTGAAAAATATAAATAGATAAAATAAATACATGAAGTCACATGTTGAGAGCAAAGTTCTAGTAATGTATAAAAAATGTCAACGTTATTAAAATGAAATTATGAGTTGAATAAACAATGAAATAATGTCGGGAATGTCCTAGGTCGCGTTGAAAATCATCTGGTCTTTAAATAACCAGCTACATTATCATGACAATAAATACTATCATGTTTATTACATATATGATAAGATAAATGTGTTTAACTGAATTAGAAGTTGATCCTGTCCAAGTCAAAATGATAAACAAAAAACTGAAATTTTCGAAGAATGATAAATCATCACATCTTCCAACCATTAACTTACTAACACATTACTTACTATCAGTATAACACTAACCATCAACATTCCAATAAACCTCATAACCATTAAACATGCTCTTCTATAAGGAATTTATTCTGTTTATTTTAAGAGGAAAGATTCTCATGAGAAAAAAGAAACGTTGAGAGTTTAAAGAGTTAATTGAGTCTAGACAAGTCTAGTAAGAAAAATTGACCAGATTTTCATGAGCTCTTCATTCTCACGATTTTAAATTGAAAACGTCTGTTTTGTGTTTACAGACACAGGAAAGCGTTAAGCACATTTCAAAGTTTTCCTTACATTTATTGAGTTGAATAAACTTAGATGTGAAAGGGGGACAAGTCCTATGAAGAGTTCAAAATCGAGTTCCAAATCTGAGTTCTTTCAGAATTAATCAGCACAAAATAAACTGTAAAAGTAATTTTACATTTGACAATCATTTTTATTATTCTTCGGTAGAGAATAATTCTCCTCTATAAGAATATTATCTAAGAGAATTATTCCTCTTCAATTTTTTTCTCCATCATGTTCTATAACTGTCCCACATCGATATGTTTTATCTATGAAGCCTCTACAGTTTCTATTATACTTTCACAGTACTTCTATTTTTGTTTTTATTTTTTTATTATGCTTTTAATTTTTAATTTCTATTTCATTCTCTTCAGTAGCCTCGTCTCCCCTTCATTCTATATTCATTTTTGCTCATATCCACAGCAATTTATGTCTTCTCTCTTTCCCACATAGTTTATTACTGTGAGTTTCTCACTCTGTTTTCTATAGTGGTCCACGTATTTGATTGACATTGCTATCCTTGTCTATCATCCTTGTATCATCTTTGTATCATCTACGTATAATCTTTGCATCATCTTAGTATCATCTGCGTATCATCTTTGCATCATCTTTGTATCATCTACGTATCATCTTTGTATCATCTAAGTATCATCTAAGTATCATCTTTGCATCATCTTTGTATCATCTACGTATCATCTTTGCATCATCTTTGTATCATCTACGTATCATCTTTCATCTACGTATCATCTTTGCATCATCTTTGTATCATCTTTGCATCATCTTTGTATCATCTTTGCATCATCTTTGTATCACTTTTGTATCATCTTCCTATAGTGAGGTCCACATTATAATGGTAGTATTTGATTAACACTGGTGTTGCTATCCTTGTCTATCATTCGACAAAGCAGATAGATAATCCTTTTCTAACTCTAGTTGGCAGATCGTTTTCAACAATTTAGAAATTAAATCAATCAATCAAATATCTAATCCCAATCACGAAAGTTATTAATTTAATCATTGAAAGATGTATTTTCCTGAGGAATAAAATATAATAGATCATTTTAAACAAGAATGAATGGTTAATACTACATCAGATATACCGCTATCAGGTATCCTCTATAGAAGGCAGTGACAAGGCAGAGAATCGGCAACACTGTTATGACGTGGACCTCACTATAGAGCGTTTTCTTCGTTCTATTTACACAATCCCCGTATAGATTCCTCTCCCGGTCGCCCTTCTGCCCAAACATTCCTTTCTTTCTACATTCTGAATTTCCAACGGTACGAACATTTTAATTTCCTCTGATCCTTCCCCACTTTTCCCTCCCTCTTCCGTCCTTCATTTTCTTTCAATTTCGCTTCCTGTTTGTCTAAACTTTTCTTTTGCTCTATTCTCCTCTTTCTCACTTGCTTTTTGGTTCCTAGCTCGTTTTACTCATTTAACTCCTGTTGAATAACATTATTTTCTCGCGATTCTTGTGAAATTTTGTAAGTAATGATATTCTCTCATTTAAATTCTCTCTTTAGATCTCTTCTCCGACTTCTTTTTTTTCGGGCACTTCATTTTTGTAATTAATCACTTCAATTTGTATCCACAAATTCATTTTTTACCATAGTGAGGTCCACGTGATAACGGCAGATTCAGATTCATATCTATTTGCACACATCTATTTACTCAACGCAATGTCACTTACAATTTAAGACCAGCAAGTGTAAGTGCTTACAGTATAAATTTCACTGCATTGACAACCAGCAATCATCAGGTTCAAGTTCCAGAGCGATAAGCTAATAAATAGGATACCAGACGATTTCATTAGGGATAAAATTACAAGTAATAAATTAAATAAAATAAGATCCTGGGTAAAAGAGAATTACTTTTTTAAAATCGAAAACTAAATTATTATAATTATGACTTGCTTTTAACACGCTCAGTTTAAACTTGGTTTTTTTGATTACCTAAAAGAATTTTTTTTTTATTATTATTATTATAATTTCTATATTACCTATTTCTATTATTGGGCTTGTTGATTTTTGATTCAAGAATTGATTTTGTGTGTTTATTTATACATATTTTTGGTTTTTGGTTTACTATCTTTTAGTTTGTATTTTAGAATATTATCATGGCAAATGTACCAATAATTTAAAGAATATTTTCGAACTCGTGGCTGGAGCTCAAGTCTTCTTTTTCCAGCCACACCAATGTATATTAGTTGATAAGTGTTATTTTGTAAATTTCTAGTGAATTGGTAAATAAAAATAAATAAATAAAATAAGATCCTGGGTAAAAGAGAATTACTTTTTTAAAATCGAAAACTAAATTATTATAATTATGACTTGCTTTTAACACGCTCAGTTTAAACTTGGTTTTTTTTATTACCTAAAAGAATTTTTTTTTTATTATTATTATTATAATTTCTATATTACCTATTTCTATTATTGGGCTTGTTGATTTTTGATTCAAGAATTGATTTTGTGTGTTTATTTATACATATTTTTGGTTTTTGGTTTACTATCTTTCAGTTTGTATTTTAGAATATTATCACGGCAAATGTACCAATAATTTAAAGAATATTTTCGAACTCGTGGCTGGAGCTCAAGTCTTCTTTTTCCAGCCACACCAATGTATATTAGTTGATAAGTGTTATTTTGTAATTTCTAGTGAATTGGTAAATAAAAATAAATAATAAAAATAAATATTCCTTTATTCATGTGTTTAACAAAACATAATTCAACTTACGTTCTAGCGTTAAAAATAAATAATACCAGTAGCAGTAAAATAACATGGTGAATCATATTAAACTTATGAGTTCTACAATAATATTGAGCAAAAAAATGATGAAATATGTTGAAGTTAAGGTACTACTGTAATGTTTTCACATGAAACGGTGAAGTTGGGACCTTAAGAAGTCCATTTTCAGAAAGGGTATCAAGGATACCCTCCCCTTCAGCACTTTACCGTAGAAAAATAAAAAGTTTAAAATTCAAACGAAATATTATGTCTAATCGAAAAAAATAGTGGAGAAAGATAGCAGAACAACGTTGCTGATCCTTTGTCTTGTCAATGCCTTCTACGGAGGGTAACTGATAACGGTTCATTGATGTAATATTAACTGTTCATTCTCGTTTAAAACAATCAGTTATATTTTATCGGGCAACAAATTATATTTTTCAATAATTCCATAATGAATTTTCATGATCAAGATTGAATATTCTGTTCTATATTTCTACATTGTTAAAAAACGATCTGGCAACAGATCAAAGGGAGAAAGAGATAGCGCTATCCGCTTTGTTGAATGATAGACAAGGAAAGCAATACCATTGCCAATGAAACACTGCCATTATAACGTGGACCTCACTATATAGAATTGAACATTTAGGGTTCTACATTGGACAACCCTATATAGTGAGGTCCACGTTATAACGGCAGTGGAGAAAGATAGCAGATCAACGTTGCCTATCCTCTGTCTTGTCAATGCCTTCTATAGACGGTAGCTGCAGGTACAGGTTTATTGATGTAATATTAACTGTTCATTCTCGTTTGAAATAATAAATTATATTTTATTAAGCAAGAAATTATATTTTTCAATGATTTCATAATCAAGATTGACTATTTTTCAATTATAGTTCTACATTGTTAAAAAACGATCTGGCAACAGATCAAAGGTAGAAACAGATAGCGCTTTCTGCTTTGTTGAATGATAGACAATGATAGCATCTCTCTATCATTTTTATGATGTGCTTATTGTATGAATCAATAAAGAATACAATTGAATAAACAGACTAAGAAATTGTCAAAAACCAAGGATTTATTGAAAGTTAGAAAGACCGGTTTCGGTTATTACACCATTGTCAATCTGTGATAAATGATTATTGTCGATCTCTGAGTTTATCAGAGATTGACAATGGTGTGATAACCGAAACCGGTCTTTCTAAATTTCAATAAATCTGTGGTTTTTGACAATTTCTTAGTCTGTTTATTTAATATGAATAATTACCTCAATATCAACTTCTCGACTACACAAAAAAGAATACAATTGCTAAACAAACACTGCCATTATAACGTGAACCCCACTATAGCTCGTTCAACTTTAGAAACTCCTGTTGAATAAAATTCTTTTTTCGTGATTCTTGTAAAATTTGGCATGTAATAATTTTCTCATTCAAATTCTCTCTTTAAATCTCTTCTATTACTTCTTTTCGGGCACTCACAATTTTTACCTTCCTTGCCCTATTACCAAAGGTAAGGAAAGTATTGCTTTCCGAAAAAAATTGAGGTACCCAAATTTCTAAATTTCTATACGTTTCAAGGTCCCCTGAGTCCAAAAAAGTGGTTTTTGGGTATTAGTCTGTATGTGTGTGTGTGTGTGTGTGGTGTGTGTGTGTTGTGTGTGTGTGTGTGTGTTTGTGTATGAGTGTTGTGCGTCTGTGTACACGATATCTCATCTCCCAATTAACGGAATCACTTGAAATTTGGAACTTAAGGTCCTTACAATATAAGGATCCGACCCGAACAATTTTGATCAAATGCAATTCAAGATCGCGGCTAAAATTGGGAAAATGTTGTCAAAAACAGGGTTTTTTGCGAGTTTCTCAAAAACGGCTCCAACGATTTTGAACAAATTCATACCTGAATAAGGAATTGATAAGCTCTATCAACTGCCACAAGTCTCATATCTGTAAAAATTTCAGGAGCTCCGCCCCATCTATGCAAAGTTTGATTTTAGATTCCCAATCATCAGGCTTCAGATACAATTTAAACAAAAACTTCCAAGTGGAAAAGATTGAACATGAGAATCTCTACAATTAATGTTCAGTAACATTTTCACCTAAAATTGAAAATAAGCTCGAAATTGGAGAAAATGTTATTATGTTAATTGCAAACTGTTGGCAACTGTTGATTCTATTAAATCATTCACTATGAAGAGATAGCAGACTTCGTGTGTCTCCAGCGTTATTTTCCTATCACCAGCTGGCTTGGATCTTTGAATATAGTAGACTTGAGATGCGCGTGAACACTAGCGTCGGGTGATAAATTTTCATAACGGCAAGGAAAGTTGTGTGAGTGCGCCACACCAGATTTTTAGTTTTTATTTCTCCACTTCTTTCGATGTTTATTCCTTCTCCTCCAAACTTCCCTCTTCCAAACTTCTCCCTATACTTTATTTTCCCTCTTCCCTCGTTATTTTCATCGTTATATCCACCGTTATTCCCTTTATTTACCCTCGTTATTCCCTCTTTCAAACTTCTCCCTCTTCAATAATAAGAAAACAAAGATATTGTCAAATTTCACTAAAAATTTACAATATCTTTGTTTTCTTATTATGGAGAGATTTCACAACATCACCATCAATTCTACTAATTTTATTAAATTCTCCCTCTTCTTCTTAACTTCTGGATCATAGCACATATTATTGTACTTCCCCCCAAAATAAATCTCCCTTATTTGAAGATACACTTACCATCTCTTCACAATTCTAGACCACTAACTTCTCTCCCAATTCAAAATCCTGTATAACTTTATTCATCTAGTAACCGATAAAAGTCAGCCTATCGATTACATAATGTTGTGAGTCCTTCTGTGCTTGTCAAGGAGGATATCGTGACTTAAGTAGTTGAACGTGCATCTTCTTTCTTTGTTTCCAATACAGACTAGGCTATTGATTTGTCTCGCTTACTAATAACAGTTTGTCCCCTGAAGTTATTGTTCTTTTACCGTGGAAAACAAGTAACTGATCAGCTTGAAGAACGTATTCGGAAAAACGGATTGTCCAAAATTTGAATTTCCTCTCGGAAACAAACGGTAATGTAGAAGTTAGTTCCAGAAGCTTTTCACGTTGAGTGCGAAAAGCAGGCTTGCCGGCGTGTGTTATCAGGTCTCCTATAGTGAGGTCCACGTTATAATGGCAATGTATTGCTATCCTTGTCTATCATTCAGCAAAGCGGAAAGCGCTATCTCTTTCTCGCTTTGCTCTGTTGCCATATCGTCTTCTAACAATGAAGAGTTAACAAAATATTATTTAATATTAATTATGAAATGATTGAAAAATATAATTTCATGCTTAATAAAATAAAATTGATTATTTTAAATGAGAATGAACATTTAAGGCTGTGCAAAGGCTAAAAATAAACAAAATCTTATTAAACAAGGAACAGAGCTGGTTTTGGTGTTGTTTTAAAGGAAAACACTTCAAGTTTTTTCACCTTAAGGCTGTGCAAAGGCTGAAAATAAACTTTTTACTCGAGATATTTTACAAAGTTTCTCGATTTGTATTTATCATCAAGCTATCAAAATGAAAAAGTTTTCTCGGGAAAACATTTTTTTTCCGATCATTACTTTTTGAGATATGAGCGACTGAATTTAAATTTTTGGGACAGAAAATTTCAAATTCGGTACGATATAAATCTATGAGATTTAGTGAATCTTCATGGTATTGTTGATCTAGTAAAACAAAAATTTCTGAAAATAACAATTTATGAGAATGATATTCAATTCACCAAAAAAAAACTTTTTTTCGGTTATTTTTGGTAATTTTTGATAAATTGAATAACTTTCTCAAAAATTGTCATTTTGTTTTACTAGATCAACAATACCATGAAGAATCTATCCTCTGAATCTGATGGATTTATCTTTTTCCGAATTTGAAATGTTCTGTCCCAAAAATTAAAACTTTAGGCGCTCATATCTCAAAAAGTAATGATCGGAAAAAATGTTTTCCGGGGAAAACTTTTTCATTTTGATAGCTTGATGATATACAAATCGAAAAACTTTGAAAATTGAAAAATTTTGTTTTACTAGATCAACAATACCATGAAGAATCCATCCTCCAAATCTCATAGATTTATATCGTACCGAATTTGAAATGTTCTGTCCCAAAAATTCAAACTTCAGGTGCTCATATTGAAAATTTTGTTTTACTAGATCAACAATACCATGAAGAATCTATCCTCTAAATCTCATGGATTTATCTCTCACCGAATTTGAAATGTTCTGTCCCAAAAATTATAACTTTAGGCGCTCATATCTCAAAAAGTAATGATCGGTTTCCTGAGAAAACTTTTTTCATTTTGATAGCTTGATGAAATACAAATCAGAAAACTTTGAAAAATATCTCGAGTAAAAAGTTTATTTTCAGCCTTTGCAAAGCCTTAAGGTGAAAAAACCTGAAGTGTTTTCCTTTAAAACAACACCAAAACCAGCTCTGTACCTTGTTTAACAAGATTTATATGAATTTTCAAAGTTGTAAAGTCCTTTTTAAATCATCCGGTACAGTACAGATGAGTTGAAATATATATATACCGCATACTAACTAATACTACATAATTGAAACAATGAGTATCTACAGACGAGAAGTGATTGAATATGTTTTTCGCTTTGACTATGAACAGAATATTATAGAAAAAGATTGTGATGGGAATGGATAGGAGGTAGGCAGATAACATTCCTGATGGAATAATAACAAAACAGAAATTATTATTTATTTATTTTATTTATTTATAATTTTTACAAAGTAGCACTGATTGGGAGAGAAAAACTAAGGATACTCCTTGTACTATTTCTCTCCCAAATTTAGATAAACTTGTCCGAAATAGGGTTATGGTTTCACTTTTCTAAAATTTAGTCCATTTTCACTAAAACCCAACTAAGAATTTTAGATTTTGATGGTTAAAAACAGAATAAAAACAAAAATATCACACTCAAATCACCACTAATTGGAACATTTTTGCGTAATTTGACAAAATTTAGAGCCAGAAAAAACACAACTCACTATTCAGAACAGCTATTCTATATAAAGAGATCAATATCCTACTAAAATACTGAATATTTCAAAAAATAAACTGAGAAGGAATAAAAGTCGTGGTATGTTTACCACTTAGCAATAAAAATTCATTGAATAGGCTCTGAAAAGCTATTATGTAAGCAGTTATAGTATTTTAGTAGTCTTGAACAATACAGACACTATTCAGCTTTTGAGAAATTATTGTAGTAATAACAATTATAGTAATCATTCAAGATTCATTCAACAAACCATTCACAGTACAACAATTCAATTGAGAAAGATCATGCTATGAATAGAGTAAATACCAATTTATGCAAAAAACATTTGACATCGTGGGACATCTACAGAAGGGAATTTGGCTGTAGCAAAGACTGCAAGTCCGTACAGGTCTTTCCAGACATTGTTAGCTCGAGCGTTCAAAATTGGTTTGGATAAGGAAAAGTCCATCGTAAACTGTATCAAACTTTCTAAAATAAGATTTCCATTTCAGATATTTTCTTTTGGAAATAATAATGTATAGTTAAACAATGTTCAGTTAGGTCCAATTATGTTGTAATTTATTTATTATTTATCATTTACAATCAACTTAAGGACAAAAAACATACTACAGATCTCGTTAATCTCGTTAACGTCTCGTGAAGTCTCGTTAACCTCGTTATTATTACTTGTGAGAGAAGCAAACTGAAAATGAATGCACATTTTATAATTCTAAGTTCAAACTCATAATCCTCTGACATGCTAGGAACACCACTTCCACTTTCTATTTATTTATCAAATTATCATATTACTGTAAGTTATTATGATATTATGTATAGCCTACTGATGTTACAGTAATGTGTATTGATATAAATTTTTCAATATTAGTTGAAGATTGGTTTGGATAAAGAAGGAGCCCTTCTGAACTGTATCATGCTTTCCAAATAACAATTCTTATTTTGTTTTTCAAAAAAAAATAGATATTGACATGTTGATACATGACTGCACCAATGTTGATATACTGATTATTCTATAGAAATGTATTTATAAACATTACTAGGATTACAAATAATTATGATGAAAACACTATCAATTTTATAAGTGATCGATAAATGAAAACTTAGTATCCAATTTTATGCGTCAACCTGCTATAAGGCCTATAACTGGATATTATGTGAGCTATTTCAAAGTACAGAATTAAAAACTATGTAAGCCATTTCAAAAGTGAATTAGGTCTATTTCAAAGAACTGATAATGTTGAGGTAGATTGCAATAGATTACCGTATGAATCTTGTATTTATATAAAATTAAGGATTGTCTTTTTTCTTTAGGGCTACTTTTGAATATAAATAGAAATATAAATCTGAGTATATTTTTTAAATAAAACATGAAGGATGTATTATAAAAGGGTGTATATAGGGATGTACTTGAAATTGTCTTTCAGCTCTATTGAAAAACTTTAGGAACCTTTCCACCCTTACATTTTCAACTCTATTTTATCTAGTCGAAGATTAGTATAGATGGTGAAGAAACCCTTGTAAATTGTTCAAAGCTTTTCAAATCGAACTTCTAAACTAATAAAAACGTTCCATTAGTTTTGTGTATAGACTAATAACATCAATAATATATTTAGAGCCCGGTTTAGGGAAGATGACGTATATCTAACTGTAACGATTTACGCTAGTACTCAAGTAGAATACGGAACGTTTTCTATATACGATGTTCAAGAAAGGGTGGATTTTCAAGAAAAGTAGTTTCCTTATTTCTAGAGCATCTATTAATCTATAAAAAGAACAAATTTCTTAAATTTTTCAGCTTCAGATGTAATTTCTTTCTTTCTCCCGTACTTTAAGCGATCTATGAAACGAACAAATTTCTTTAAATTTTATAGCTTCAGATAATATAATTTCTTCCTTTGTCCCGTACTTTAAGCAATCTATGAAACGAACAAATTTCTTTAAATTTTTGAGCTTCATGTTTAATTTCTTCCTTTCTCCTGTACTTTGTGTGATCTATAAAACGAACAAATTTTTTTTAGCTTTAGGTGTAATTTCTTCCTTTGTCCCGTACTGTAAGCGATCTATGAAACGAACAAATTTCTTTAAATTTTTGAGCTTCATGTTTAATTTCTTCCTTTCTCCTGTACTTTAAGCGATCTATGAAACGAACAAATTTCTTAATTTTTCAGCTTCAGATGTAATTTCTTCCTTGTCCCGTACTTTAAGCGATCCATGAAACGAAAAAATGTCTTTAATTTTTGATCTTTATGTGTAATTTTTTCCTTCCTCCCGTACTTTGAACGATCTATGAAACGAACAAATTTCTTTTAATTTTTGAGCTTTACGAGTAATTTCTTCCTTTCTCCCGTACTTTATGAGATCTATGAAACGAAAAAATTCCTTAATTTTTCATCTTTAGGTGTAATTTCTTCTTTCTCCCGTACTTTTAGAGATCTATGAAACGAACAAATTTCTTAATTTTTCAGCTTTAGGTGTAATTTCTTCCTTTCTCCCGTACTTTAAGCGATCTATAAAACGAAAAAATTTCTTTAAATTTTTGAGCTTTATGTGTAATTTCTTCCTTTCTCCCGTACTTTAAGCGATCTATGAAACAAACAAATATCTTTAAATTTTTGAGCTTTAGATGTAATTTCTTCCTTTCTCCCGTACTTGAAGCGATCTATGAAACTAACAAATTTCTTCAAATTTTTTAGCTTTAAGAGTAATTTCTTCCTTTCTCCCGTACTTTAAGCGATCTATGAAACGAACAAATATCTTTAAATTTTTCAGCTTCAGATGTAATTTCTCCCTTTGTCCCGTACTTTAAGCGATCTATGAAACGAACAAATTTCTTTAAATTTTTCAGCTTCATATGTAATTTCTTCCTTTGTCCCGTACTTTGAACGATCTATGAAACGAACAAATTCTTAACTTTCCAGCTTTTGATGTAATTTCTTCATTTCTCCCGTACTTCAAGCGATCTATGAAACAAACAAATATCTTTAAATTTTTGAGCTTTAGATGTAATTTCTTCCTTTCTCCCGTACTTTGAGCGATCTATGAAACGAACAAATTTGTTTAGCTTTAGGTGTAATTTATTCCTTTCTCCCGTACTTTAAGCGATCTATGAAACGAACAAATTTCTTAATTTTTCAGCTTTAGATGTAATTTCTCATTTTCTCCCGTACTTTAAGCGATGAGAAGAAAATCCAGTGGATAATGTTGGAGGTTTAAATCAGAACTCGTTTTTTCTAGGTTTGCTAAAAGTTCTAGGAACATTTCAGCTTGAGGAGCGTGGTGCAACTTAGAAGATGAATACTGAATTGTCTCGCCTTGTGCCTGACAATTCTAGGTAATAAAAATCGAATTTCGAAAGTGGATCGCTGTCTATGTGGGAATGTATTCACACCTTTCACCTCAGCAAAATAAATCATTTAACTTAGGTGTTGTCATTCACTGAATGCAATTCTCCCGCACTACTTGATGTTATAAAGTTATTGACTGTTCTCACACTAAAATCTCTGAATGATAAAACACTCGCTTCGTAGATGAGATTAGTTTCACTTTCCATTATGGGAACTGATCATCGAATATTCTTCATTCATTACATCAATATTTCCATCCAATAAACAATCAGCTCGATTATTCGCACCCGCATGAACAACTGTTTGTTTTTCAATATTTCTCCTCTTCTTCATGTTGAAGTTATAGCCAATTATGTGAATGTTATTGTTTATCCCTGACATAAGTATTAATCCGTGTGTGTTGACCGAACATAAGTCATCTTTAGCAGTAGATCTACTTATACACATTGCTCTGATCTCTTCATATCTGTGAACTTATTAAGACCTATTATTGTTACTTATAAGACCTATTAAGTAACCTATAATATTATAATTATTAACCTATAATAACTATAATATTATAGTTATTACAATATAAGTAACCTTCTTACTTATAAGATCTATTATTGTTACTAAGACCTGACGTTATTCAACTGTATATTGTGAAGTTTACTGTGTTGAATAAAAATACTATCTTATCTTAGCTTCAAAACTGATTCTACACTGACCTTATCTTTTATTTTTTCAACCAGTTTTTTAAGTTTGGAAAACTATTGATTTGTATAAATATGAGAATCACATACGATTCTCCAGAGGTGGAATTTTGAAATATGTTATGAATAATATTTGAAATTATTGTATAGTGTGAAGGAGGCAAAATGCGGTTTTATCTGCTGTCTCCATGAATGAATAAATAAATATTACATTATTTTTGGAATAGGTGGTGAGGGGGTGTGTCGGCAAAGATTAGTTTAGAGTTCTGTATTTATGTATGTTACGATAGAGAGAAAGAGAGAGTATAGTATAGATAGAGAATAGTATGTGTAGAGAGAGTGTGTGATTTTTAACTGGAGATTTGACTAGAAGCTCCTGAAATATTGAATTCTAGAAGGCCTGATTTTCTCTCACCTTCAAAACGCTTTCTTTTATCCATCTATGACAGTTACGAATAAAATTCGTTGAAAAATCAAACAATATATTTTTATTGTGTGTATATTTTTGGCTTCAACATTTTCTGAAATAACTTAATTTATTCAAAGTGCGGTGATATTAAGTGCAAAATTTGACTATAATTTGGTATTTTAATCATTCTAAATTCAAAATTTTTAGCTAATATATATTCTTGGACAGAACTTTGAACTTTAAATTTCCTCAGTAAGAACATAACCTATTTTTCTCGGACATTTCATTATTTATCAAAATTTTGGGAACAGAATAGTTTTGGGCTATGCCTGTTGTTCTATCCCGATCATATTCATATGATTTGTAATTATATCAACGAATAAATAAATAAATATGAGGAGGTATACCAGAGGGCGGTGGAAAAGAGATCTCTTCTGAATTTTCTCAAGGCCAGACGACATGCTTGGATTGGACACATAATAAGACACGACGCATTCACGTCAAGTATTCTGGAAGGTACAGTTGATGGACAAAGGGGTCGTGGGAGACCCCGGCTACAGTACTTAAGACAAATGACGAAGGATCTGGGTGCTATGAGCTATGTACAATGGAAGAGAGTAGCAATGGACAGATTTAGATGGAAGGTTCCGATTATAGAAATGAGAAAATAAAGATTATCATGAAAGCTGCGACTACGCCCCGTTTCGGAAAACCGATTTTCTGACTCCAGCTGTTTGAAGTCTAGAGCTTAGCTAAATCACGAGCTCGGAAACCGGCCCTAAATGTTTTTAATAAAGTCATGAGAGCAGATGAAACAAGGATATTTATCGGAAATATGGAAGATCATGTTAGATATGAACTGTATCTTGATTACAAATATTTCTCCTCCAGTTATAAGATTCCAAATATTTCTTATTCAGCCAGTTCTCTCTCCACCCATATCAAACGCAGGTCATTGTGGCATTGTATTGTGTGAGGTGACATTCAAACATATTAATTTAAACATAATGAAATGGCGAAATCAAACATACTTAAATCTTGGTTGAAAATTATATGATACATTATAGTGAATTCGTTTATTTCCACTTGACATACAATACATGTACATATTTATATTTGATATTCAACAAAATAAGAATCACATTTTTTACAAAAACACTAGAAAGAACATATTGATTGAGTGGAATTCCCCCAGTAAGACTATGCGTCTGAGATTGGGGGACAGTTCCTGCAAGCAGTATTATTCAATAAGTAGTAATATGGTATTATATTTACTATAAATTACAATATGTGTGATTAAAATTACACAACTAAGATTCAGATAACAGTAGGTGAATTATAAGTGACAACAAAGTACAGTGTTGGGTGTAGCTTGATATCTAGAGTGGGAGAGCAAGAGGACCCAAAAACTGGAGGTAATTTATTGTTTTAATGAAATAGACCTCTATTTCACATAAATAACATGATATCCTAGTTGAAAATACTCAGAGCAACACTCTTTTCACGTGAAACATTGGAATACGGCTGTGTCATCAATGAATATTATCTTTGAAATCTGGTACACCAGCCAGAGGGATGTAGGCGAAATTTTCTCTTGTCATTGATTGTAAAAAACAAATGATAAGCAATGAAAGCTGTATGATTAGCTTCATTCTTTTCTCTCTAGTAAGTGGGTATCCAGGAGAGACTGAGAAGGGAGCAAAGTGGGTATTGACTGTCAATATAGATAGTATAGATAATATAGATAGTGGGTGACTGTCAATATAGATTAATTAAGTTTGTAGCTGATGATGTGTGAGCCCACACGAAAGCATATGCTCCTGTGAAATATTAATTTTCATTTAATTAAAGTGGATTTTTGACAACGTTTTAAGTCTATTCAAATATAGATTAACATTTTATAACGTTCGTGATCTAGGCTACTACTCTCTAGAATACCATAGAATAGTGAATCTGACCATAAAATTCTCAAATATTTTCCCGTACTCCAGCCAGAGTACAGTACTGGATCTCTTAGTTCCTGATTACCTGGTCTTGCTTTGATACTCTCAAAAACAATTCCGACTTGGCCAGTGCTCTATTGAATTTAAAAATAATATTTTCCAGAGATCACATTCATAATATTATCAATTCACCAAAGATTTTTAGCGTACTTGTTACAGAAGCTAACTATACTGATAGTTCGAGACTTTGATAGCTACAGTTATATTCAAGTCAAGCTTTTTCCTGAGAAAACAGAATTGTATTGAATGACCTGTAATATGAACTATGTAATCCTATTATATTAAGCGAGCAATTTCTGTATATCTGTTTATATTTTTATATTTGGTTATTTATGTTCAACGGATCTCGAAAACGGCTCTAACGATTTTCACGAAATTTGGGACATAGAAGGTTTATGATATAAAAATTCGATTGCACTAGGTCTCATCCCTGGGAAAACTTGCTGAATGACATTGAAAGGATGATTCATCCTTGGAAAAACAGCTAAGACTTTCGTCGTCGGTGGATAATAAAAAGTGCGTCTGTGGAAAATCAAAATAGATCATCCCCGAAATTCATAAGCTGACGTATAGCGAGCTGTAAAATATAAACACTATCATTTTAAAGAATTGTGCTCTGTTTATCAATAAATAAAAATGACGAGCGAAGCTTGGTGCTCCGATATTGGAATTTGAAAAGTATTCAATGACTTTTTTTAATTTATAAAACAGAATTATATTCAACGACTTGTAATATTAACTGTTCAATAGAATCTGTTATTTTATATTTGTTTATGTCATTGAATAAACCTTGTTTAGATTTGATGTTTTACTATGACTATTAACAGACTATGTAGCAGCCTACAGATCCCAGGTTCAAACCCGCTCACAGCCAAAAGTTTTTGATCAGATAACCCCCGTGTTATCGGATGGGCTCGTTGAATTGTCGGTCCCGGCTGAAGTATGACAGTCATAAGACCCATTGACGGCTTGAATAATATATTCAGACGAGGTGGAACTTCCGTCAGGGACTCCTCATCAATAAAAGCCGATATTAGACTATGTTAAGGAAGGGCTCCAAGATTTATTGGCAATTATAATTTAACTTGACCGTATTCAACGAAAATCCTAAATAAATGCTGTAAAATGAGCGCTGCTATCCAGAGATTGTCAGTTTGGTGTAAGGGTAAGCATTCCTGACTAGCAATTGGGAGGTACCGGGTTCGATTCCCGGGCTGGCAAATAATTTTTGGATAGTAGGTCCCATCGAATTTCCATCTAGCTGTTAACCCTGTTGTCAATGTCTGCAGTAGCAGAAGTCTTCGGGGTGATTTACAGCATTTATTTAGGATTTTCGTTAAATAATAATTATATTTCAATTAGCATTTGAATAAATGCATTCTCTATTTAATTCCATCTGTTGACCGTACTCGTTAAGTTGTCGGTCCCGGCTGCCTAAAAAGCAGTCGTTAGGTCATGTCAGAGGCCCTGAAAGTGATCAGCTGTGACCTGAAGACTCTGACACCAGACCTGAGCCAGCCAGGTCACTCGATATCATTATAATTACCGTATTCTAGCATTTTCAAGGAACAGGTATTTCTCAGAAACTATGAGGATGTTGATTTTTCCCCATTCCATGAAATTACTAGGACCAGGATTCATGAGTTATGAGCAATAAGCATGACAACCAAAGCTTACCTGCTTTCGGCTGAATTTTTATTCATTTCCAGTTCTCTGTTGTGTTATTGAATTTTTCATTTATCATTTTCATGAATGAAGTTTGTTTATATGCATGTCTTGTTGTTCTAGAGCATTTGACTCACATGTTGTTCATGCTTGCACTTTAAAATCGATGTTGTGTCTGTTTGTTTGTATGTTTGCTGAAAGTTGTATAGTTGTTAGCTGTTAGTTTTATGTTGTTGTTGTTTGTATGTTTGCTGTTTTTGTATGTTGTCAGCTAGAGAATGAGTAATCGTAGTTTATTTATTTGAATGTAGTCTATAGCTGCAATGAAAGCTTCCTGCAAAATCGTCGTTAGGACGGAGAGGCATCGATTATTTGGTGCTACTGTCCTTAAGGGTGTGCAAAGGCTAAAAATAAACTTTGTACTCGTGATATTTTTCAAAGTTTTTCGATTATCATTAAGCTATCAAAATGAAAAGTTTTCTCAGGAAAACATTTTTCTCCGATCATTACTTTTTGAGATATGAGCGCCTGAAGTTTGAATTTTTTGGGACAGAACATTTCAAATTCTGTAAGATGTAAATCCATGAGATTTAGAGGATTGATTTTCTCCATGGTATTGTTGATCTAGTGATATTTTCCCAAAATATCAATTTTTGAAAAAGTTATTCAATTTACCAAAAATAACTCAACAAAAAGTTATTTTTGGCTATTTTTAGTAAATTGAATAACTATCTTAAAAATGGATATTTTCAGAAAATTTGCGTTTTACTAGATCAACAATACCATGAAGAATCTATCCTCTGAATCTCATGGATTTTCTATTACCGAATTTGAAATGTTCTGTCCCAAAAATTCAAACTTCAGGCGCTCATATCTCAAAATGTAATGATCGGAAAAAAATGTTTTCCTGAGAAAACTTTTTTATTTTGATAGCTTAATGATATACACATCGAAAAACTTTAAAAAATATCACGAGTAGAAAGTTTATTTTCAGCCTTTGCACAGCCTTAAGAAATGAATAGAGAAAGTAAATGGATACAATAATATAATATAATGATTTAATATGATAGTAAGTGTATTACACATGATGTAAAAAATATATCCGATTGCTCTCACAATATCAACATAAAAATATATTAAAAAGATTCTGACAGACTGGCGAAACCAACATTATGTTCTAATAGTCCAGGTTTTCATTTTTTTAATGCATAGAATGGATATGCAACATACAATTACGATAGGTCCCTGAGATCCTAATTTATTTTTCTATCTTAAAATTCTGAGTTGTTCTGAAGGTGCTATGCTATGGTAGATTTCCATATTAAATGAAGACGACTTGATATTGTCAAAAGCTAAACAATTTGAGTTTTTAGACTAGTTACGGTTGTTAGATCATTATCAATCTCTAGTAAACTGAAAGCTTAAACATTGTATAGTATGGGTGAAGCCCCACAACTGGACATTAGCTGTTGACCAATGAACGTTGAGCTCTAATGTCAATGGTCAAGACAGCTAGCTTTTGTTAGTTACTTAGTTTTTCTTTATTTGTTGTTCTTCAACGGTTCTGATGAACATATTTGGAATACTTGGGCGTGTCATGTATCGGCCAATGACAGTAGAGCTCGACCCTCATTGGTCAACAGCTAATGGCCAATCGTAGGGCTTCACCCATACTAGGCATTCCACTGATGCTTATGATTTCAGTTTACTACAGATTTGCAATGGTGTAACAACCGAAATAAATATAAATTTTTCAAATAAATTAGACGTTTCAATATGAAGTAAAGATTTAGTAAGTAGGTTAAATAAGTAAGTAAGTAAGTAAGTAAGTTGAATATGAAGTAAAGATACCTGATTTCAGCAATATGAAGTCGATCCTATCTTATGTGCGACTGTCAATTTCCTATCTTGCTATTTTCCATCTTTCATAACTTTTACAACTTATTTTACAGTTTGCTCCGCGATCAATATTTTATTACGAAAATGCAGACTTATTCGTTAACTGAAGCTTCTGGTTCCAGAACTAATTCAGCTGAGATATTACAACTTAGTATAAATCATCTATTAATCTCGGAACTAAATGAATTTCTTTAAAATATAGTGATATTTACATTATAAAGTCAGCACCTGATTTTCTATCCCTGTCTGTAATTGAAGAAAGCATATAACCCTATCCTTTTCTATCAGTGCACTGTTGCCAAATCGTTTGTCGATTATCGAGAAACATAATTAATTAACAAAATATTTTCTCTCAATTATGAAAATTTATCATGAAATTACAAGAAAATATAGTTTCTTAACGAGAAAAATATTATTCAATGTTTGATTCCATTATGAACTGCTTGTTAAATAATAAATTTTGAACAATTAATTACGACATAGCAGTCAGGTATTTATAAATAAAAGCTATTAGCTTCTACTCACATACAACACTGCAGTGTTGATGAAGGGCCTAGTGTCCGAAAGCGCTCCACTAATGTGAGTAGAAGCTAATAGCTTTTATTTATAAATACCTAACTGCTATGTCGTAATTAATTGTTCAAAAGTGAGAAAATAGTTATTTGTGCAACTAGTGCGCAAAGTGACAGTTTGCTGCACCGAAAGAAACGTTTACGCCCGAGCCGTAGGCGAGGGCGGAATGGTTTCTTGAGTGCAGCAGAGGAACTTTGCACACGTATTTCACATTAAGTTTTTCCTACAGTTACCATTGAATATGAAAAGTGGGTAATTATGAGTAAAATTGCCTGAATAATGTAGTAGTGTTTGAATGAAGAGGCGGCTGTGTGCTGAATGTGGTGGCTGTCGGCTGTCGCTGTCATCCACTGTTGTCCTTGGTTATAATATATAATGTAATAATTAGCGCGTTGTGCTTGGTTGCACCTCTGCTCACTATAGCAGCCACAGCAGTCACTGTTACCAACTTCATTTTGATTTTGCTGCACTGTTGCTCCATATAACCTACTAAGTATTTTGCGTTGCCATGTTGCAAATCTGGAGTGCAGAAAAATTTTTCCCGCACTAGAGCGGAAAAGTGATTCTTTGCGTTCTGTAATCAGTGCAGCAATGGCCACTTTTCAATGTAACTGTAGGAAAATATATTTTAGATGTAGTTGATCGTAATAACTCAATATTGCATCAAATATAAAGGAATCAGCTGGGCCTACTTACTATAAAAGGCAGTGTTAACGCAGAGAATCGGCAACTCTGTAGTCCTATCATTTCGAACGACTCCACAACGTGAATCTCACTCAAGTTAAATGCTCTCAAAGCTGACATGAAGCTCGTATCTTGCAAACCATGAGCGCTATTTTCTTATCAACAGAAGCTGTGAAGTAGTTTTCTGTTTCCTAAAAATCAACTATGAATCCGCTCGAGTTTCCTCATTAAAATACCCTATAGGACACCATTCCTTAGATTTGGCCAATATTCAAGTTACTAAGCTCCAGCTACTCTGCTATTTGTACTGTATGTATTTACTGCTATTAATAGCATTATTAGTTAACATTGCTCAGAGCTCATGAAAACATTTAAACACTTATTACTTCCCTCAAGCCCTTCTTACACCCTTGTAAGAAGATTTCCCGTATTACAATACAAATGTACATTTCCCGTATTATAATATTTTACTGTAAATATACAGGGTGACTCTTAATTATGGTAAAATAATTTAATACGTGATAGTGGAGGTAAAAATAAGAAAAAAAATCTCATAAACATATATCCATAAACGCTTCATTAGCGAGCTATACAGAGTGAAAGATTTCGCCCAGAATTAGTTACTCTGGTGAAATACACCGATACTGAATTGTTTGGGGACTAGTTTTAGATAAACTTATGCTGGGTTAATATGGAAAAATATCTGAAAAATTGAATTAAACTAGTCTGGAAGCTGTAATGTGAGTATTTTTTGAGAAAAAAGTTGAAATATGCAAAAAATCTAAGTAGAAAAACACAGACTTCTACGTTTGATGCCCAATATAACGTTCTTTAACTTTCTACAACCTATGAGCTGTTATTAGTTCTCTCCTCATAAAACAGCAAAATTTCGTGGTGTAATGTACTACATAAGAATACATTTTATTCAACTTTTATTTGAATTTAGTTTACATAACTTACATAATTCTTTTCAGAATTAAATTCTCTACAATTTTTATTGCAAAAAATGATTTGTTTACTGGTCATTAAAGAAAGTTATTGGGCATCAAACGTCAGTGTTTTTCTACTTAGATTTTTTGCATATTTCAACTTTTTTCTCAAAAACTACTCGCACTACAGCTTCTAGACTAGTTTTATTCAATTTTTCAGATATTTTTCCATATTAATCCAGCATAAGTTTATCAAAAACTAGTCCCCAAACAATTCAGCATCGTTGTATTTCACCAGAGGAACTGAATTCCGGGCGAAATCTTTCACTCTGTATAGCTCGCTAATGAAGCGTTTATGGATATATGTTTATAAGAAATTTTTTTCTTATTTTTACCTCTACTATCACGTATTAAATTATTTTACCATAATTAAGAATCACTCTGTATATGTGTATATACTATATAGTATATACGATATACTATATACTACACTACATACTATATAGTATAAAGGGTGTTTCAGAAGTAGTGTCAAACATTTCAGGGTATTGTTCCTGGATGATAGGAGACTACATATGTCGTATTTGAAGTGTCCAAAACTCAGTGGTTATCCTTATAGCTGCCATTTTGTTTTTTCCACTTAGGAATTTTTATCTCAAGAACGAAATGTTGTATTGATCTGAAATTTGGCATCAATATTTATGCTATAAAGACTCAACTTTAAAAAATAAAAGTAAAAATTTTCGATGTAAATTACCAAAATGAAGGCCATTTTAAATTTTTGAAGGCAAATTCTACGAAAATCGTTCACTTTACAGAAAATTTACAAGAGACAAAAGTTAGCAAATTTCAAGGATACCTCATTCATTAAGATTTGTCAAAGAATAACAGGGAAATCAATTCTTTTCGCACAATCATACTTTTACAAGACAAACAAGATCATCTGAAAAACATTGTAAAATCAGTTGTATGTCCATATGGAGCCAAACCGAGTTTCGAAGCTTCATCTTAAATACAATTAAAATTGAAAATTTGATGTTTGAATGGTGAAAAGTGGTCATGCATGCAGTACGAAAAGAAAACCGTACAGTAACGTGAACGGTTTTCGTGGAATTTGCAATCAACAATTTAAAATGGCCGTCATTTTGAAAATTTTTCATTCTATTTTTTAAAATTGAGTCTTCATAGCATAAATATTCATGCCAAATTTCAGATCAATACAAGATTTCGTTCTTGAGATAAAAAATCCTAAGTGAAAAAAAATGGCAGCTATATAGATAACCGCTGAGTTTTGGACACTTCAAATACGACATTAATTTGTAGTCTCCTATCATCCAGGAACAATACCCTAAAATGTTTGACACTACTTCTGAAACACCATGTATAATATACTACATACTATATAGTATATACAAATTTTACCGTCTATTCCCTCTTTACCGCCCCGATTATTTCTATCTAATTT
This sequence comes from Nilaparvata lugens, assembly GCF_014356525.2. NCBI lineage: Eukaryota > Metazoa > Arthropoda > Insecta > Hemiptera > Delphacidae > Nilaparvata > Nilaparvata lugens. The sequence goes on from NC_052518.1 coordinate 102,965,201, forward strand.
CAGTCGCGAAACCAAACAAGTTCTTTAACGACTCACTTCCTACAAGAGCAATGGCTTACTTTGCCTACAATACCAATGGATAAGAACAACAAATGATCTATTTTTGAAATAGCACACTACTTGCATCATAACATATCATCGTAAATAATAATTATTACCAGAGACAAATCAAACAAGTTAACGGTATATTTATGGTAACCTAAGTTAACTTTAACTCTATGTTATTAACATTGGTGCTGACTCCATAAGGCTTAGATGGGCTCCAGTCCACCCAAAAAATATTATTTGGTGTCATAGTCATATTACAAGATCTATTAAGAATCATCTGACTAGAGATCCAACTGCCTCTCAAAGCTATTTATCATTTATAGTGGAATAAGATCATAAAATCCTTCTAAACATTTGAAAATTACAGAATTTTCCGGAGCGGACCCGCCGCGTACATGTACCATTTCAAGGATCTAATTAAAAACTTTTAAAACTGAAAACTTGACATACTGAAATCTTGGAAAATTTAAAATAGGCCTCTAACCATCCTCGGTAAATTAAGAATCTATGTGCAAAATTTCAAGTTAATCAGTAGAGTAGTTGAGACATGTTGATGCGTCATTCGTGAATTTCCTATCCCCTACGTGTATAAACAAATCCTTTCCTTTATTATATTATAGACTAGCTTACCCGGCCAACTTCGTACCGCCAAAAAGTCAATGTATCTCATGTCACACTTGACTTTATTTCGAGAATCATGAAATTTATCTGACAATCAATATTTTCATTTACATCTCAATACGGACTTCCATCATTCAGCAATTATTATTCCGAAAACATATTCTTCTCAATCAATTGGTAGTGATATCTATCAGTAAAGTGTTGAATTAAAAAAAATGAATAGGATACATCAGTGTTTCAAATATGAATTTAATGTTTTCATAGTTGTTGATTGTTGATTGTCAATAGATGGTCCAGGAAATATGCGATGTACGATGAATTACACAGAATTCCATCTTCCATTTTAGGATCAATATAAGCTAAGCTAGATTTAAAAATATGTAAATTAGTCTGTCATTCTTCAGTAATTAATGAATGCAATATGAACAACTCTTTTTCATGAGGTGGATAATTTGTTTCCAACATTTTCCAGTTTCTCAATGATAGGGGAGTGATAATAATTATTTATATAGGTCTTCTAAGGAACGATTATCCACTAAAGCTGGTACCAATCAACTACACTAACTTCAATTCCAAACTACCGTTTAAATACCAGTACACAATATTATTTTATCACAGGATGATGTGTTTATCACAGCTGGTAACTTTAGATGCTATTATCACAATATGATCTTGAATCATGATCATCTTTCTGTTCTTTGGTAGCCACTCGGCCGAAAATTTCGAAAACATAGGTCTGTAAAATGGATTAATTAGCCCCCCTATTTAAATTTCTAGTCAGAAACCATCCCCAATATTTACACAAGATATTCCCAAAGTTTCATGCCGTTCTGTCAAGTAGTTTTCGAGTCTATTGGGAACAAACAAACAAACACACATTCATTTTATATATATATATATATATATATATATATATATATATATATATATATATAGACAGATAGACAAATGTTCAAATTGCATAATCAGATTAAGACACTGTACATGTTTAAATTAATCTAAAATGAGGTACATGATCAAATTTGATTTCACACTATTTGAAATCTCTTTTTTAGTATCAAAGTAAAATTATTTTCAACCTATCTATAAGTGGTACTGTTTTTGTTATTCAATCACTTAGTTTATTCCAGAGTAGCCCTACAACAAAGTTAATAACATACTTTACTGGTTTCAGATTATCACTAGAATATGACAAGTCACAAAGTTACCTACGACTTCAAATCAAATCATTTTTTCATTTTTACAAGAAAAAGAATACAACTTAGTGAAATAAAAATAAACTTCTAGACAGTTACTTCCTGTCAAAACAAAAATACAACTTGCTAAGTTATTCTTATTTTGTATGCAAGTATAGGAGGTCAGTGAATAAAAAGTTTTTAATGCTACACTTATATACACACACATCTTTCTCTTTCAAATCTGTATGTGCAAAAGAGGTAAAAAACCTTGATTTGATTTGACTTTTAAGAATTACGTTTGCACTGTCTAACTTCAATTTTTAACTGTCAAAATTGTAATTTTCATTACAAAAAATAATTTTTAATGCATTTCTAAACTGGAAGAATTACGTTTGCACAGTCTAACTTCAATTTTTAACTGTCAAAATTGTAATTTTCATTACAAAAAATAATTTTTAATGCATTTCTAAACCGGAATCTGTAATCATGGATCCTATAAAACAAATTGATTGAAAGCCGTATTGATCGTTTATTTAAAACTTTCTGTAGGACTCCTAAAATAATTTTCTGTGCATTTCTAAACCGGAATCTGTAATCATGGATCCTATAAAACAAATTGATTGAAAGCCGTATTGATAGATTATTTAAAACTTTCTGTAGGTCTCCTAAAATAATTTTCTGTGCATTTCTAAACCGGAATCTGTAATCATGGATGCTATAAAACAAATTGATTGGAAGCCGTATTGATAGTTTATTTAAAACTTTTTGTAGGTCTCCTAAAATAATTTTCTGTGCATTTCTAAACCGGAATCTGTAATCATGGATCCTATAAAACAAATTGATTGAAAGCCGTATTGATAGATTATTTAAAACTTTCTGTAGGACTCCTAGAATAATTTTCTGTGCATTTCTAAACCGGAATCTGTAATCATGGATGCTATAAAACAAATTGATTGAAAGCCGTATTGATAGATTATTTAAAACTTTCTGTAGGACTCCTAAAATAATTTTCTGTGCATTTCTAAACCGGAATCTGTAATCATGGATCCTATAAAACAAATTGATTGAAAGCCGTATTGATAGTTTATTTAAAACTTTCTGTAGAGCTCCTCAAAACTTATTTGCGTATTTTGAAACGTATCTTGACGTAATGAATAATCATGATGAATGTCAAAGTGCGTATCAGGAAAATTATAGTGGGAGTTGACGCTCAGAAGTGAGCACCGCACGTTTAATCAGAAATAATGAATGACTCCCGATACTCTAATTGGCTCTGTGTGACGCTGTACTCTGTATCCCAACGTCAAGTTACTCTATGCTCTTCGAATCATTGCAAAGAGTGAATAACTCGGAATCAGCTGACTTTATTTGCTTCAGAAAATCAAAGAATAACTGATGCTGTAATAAAAACATGTACCATCAGAGTGCATCTCATTATGATTTATATTTATCCCAATGAATTTCTGTTGTGCAGAAAAAGTATACCATTAAATCTTTCCCGTCTTTCGGAGGAGACGATAATTCGTCGATCCCGACTACCTAAAAAGTAGTCGTAATCTCTCATCATCATCATCATCACTCTCACTTATTACCCATGCACAAGCCTAAGAGCTTATGTGGGCATCACACTCAGTATCATTATTATTATCATCTCATGAGAGTGTTCCTTCATACATTCAAATTCTACAATGTGTGAAAACTCTCTTGAAAAACATAGGAATTTTTCTGCCCAGAAGAGCAGAATTTAATTGGAAACCAGGGCTCTAGCGTGATCAGAGACGTATAATACAAGTATTTTATTTTATACAAGAATATTATATTGTATTTTTATATAACTTTAAGTGAAAAAACACTCACATTCTTTGGTAAGGCGACGACCGTTTCGTGCTGGTGTTGCACATTTTCAAGCCAAACAGAAACATTCAAGACTGCCTGCACAAGCTACGCGCTGGCTGGCTTTCACCTCCACACAAGTGAGATTTGAGATTTGTGAAATTCTTTAAAACAACAAGGTCACCAACACGAAACAATACTACACAAAATTTAAAAAACAACAAGGTCACTAACACAAAACTTGTAATTTTTTATTCAACATGACAACATGGCAATCCCAAGCCCGGGATGGCTAAGTGCAAGAAACTGAAGTATTTAACGGTCGTCGCCACACCAAAGAATGTGAGTTTTACCCTAAAGAGACACACTGGGGTGTTGCACACCCCAGGAATTTTTTCTTCTATTCTGCAGTTGACAACAACAAACAGATGGGAAATTCTGCCCAGTCTAAATTAGGTTTGTAGCATTGTCAGCTGCTCTCCACCACTCTCAGTCAGTAAAAGCATTCTACAAAGTCACCAGCTCATCTTGTTCTTCGTTTGGGGTGTCTAACACCCCAGAGTGTCTTCAACGTAGGACTTTATCAAATACTTTTATTACAAGGATTTAATTGTATTGACAACTACGAATGTGGTATGAGATGATGGATCAGAGTGGAATAAATGCTATGATTCTCTACAACTTGAGGTTCAAAACAATAAAATAAAGAGACGTGAGTTTTTGATGAAGTTGTCATTGGCAATGATCAAGCCATTCCCTCAAACCAGATTAGGAGCTCCAACACTCAGGCGGAACATACGTACTTCTAAAATTAGTATAAATATTGATGAGCAATGCTTTACTTTCGATTTCTGTTTGCACTTGGAACAAAAATGATTAAGAAATGATAAATTATGGGCTAAGTACTTGTTTTCTCTATATTTTTCAAAGAAACATGCAAAATTGAATTGGGGTGTTCAACACCCCAGTGTGTCTACTGTGTTAGCATGAAGTAAGTGTGTCTCTGTAGGGTTTTATTTCACTTCAAATTTATATAAGAATAAAATAGTAATAATGAAAACAAGATGGATAACCAACAGCAAATATTATATTATTAACGGTAGCTTTCCTCCATGACGTAATCCAAAAAGAAACAGATTGAGCGTTCTCTACTATGAGACCAAGTTGGAAAAATGGAAAATTTTGGAGGGTTTCCAAACTTCCAAACAGATTTCTCACGGGGTTACTTCCCTGTTTGGTTTAATTACATTGAACTCCACCCTTATTCTTATAGATTGTACCAAATTTGGTACCGGGAGCCGGGTACAGAGCACCGGGTTTTCTTTCGAAAAAGATAAATTTCCGAGGAAAATCAATAATAGTATTCGACAACAGAAATTGATAAAATTCATGCTCACTGAGCATTTCTTTTCAAAAGACTATGTAGAAATCATGGTTGACGGTTGAACGATTTTTGTACTATATGACATGCTATAGATGGACTCAGAGAACTTGGGTGATGATTTTTTGATCTGCGAATCAAACTTCAAACTCCTACAATTTTTCAATTCATCATCTTCATTCAATCATTATTTTTAATATGTCGGAACAATTTGTTCACCTACACACTGGAGTGAACTTTGAGTTTTCAAATCAAATCATTTAAAATCTTCTCCAATAGACGTTATTTGTTCCCTATGTGCTCAATATGTAAAGTAACCATTTTAAGTTTCCAATTTTCAAGAATGTAGGTTCATTGGAACTCGAAAGTACCGTTCTGTGAGTAAACAGATCGTTCTCGAATTTGAAGCTCATTACTGCATGTCGTTAATGAAGAGTGAAATCGGACGCACTTGAAGAGCACTTAGGAAGTAAAATCTGTAACTTGATGTAACATCTTAAGGCTGTGCAAAGGCTAAAAATAAACTTTCTACTCGTGATATTTTTCACAGTTTTTCGATTCTTATATCATCAAGATTTCAAAATGAAAAAGTTTTCTCAGGAAAACATTTTTTTCCGATCATTACTTTTTGAGATATGAGCGCCTAAAGTTTAAATTTTCGGGACAGAACATTTCTAACTCGGTAAGATATAAATCAATGAGATTTAGAGGATAGATTCTTCATGGTATTGTTGATCTAGTAAAACAATTTTTTTCTAAAAATATCAACTTTTGGAAAAGCTATTCAATTTACCAGAAATAACCCAAAATAACTCAACTAAAAGTTATTTTTAGTAAATTGGATAACTTAAAAATTGATATTTTCAGAAAATTTTTGTTATACTAGATCAACAATACCATAAAGAATCCATCCTCTAAATCTCATGGTTTTATATCGTACCGAATTTGAAATATTCTGTCCCAAAAATTCAAACTCCAGTCGCTCATATCTCAAAAAGTAATGATCGGAAAGATGTTTTTCTAAGAAAACTTTTCCATTTTGATAGCTTGATGATATACAAATCGAAAAACTTAGAAAAATGTCACGAGTAGAAAGTTTATTTTTAGCCTTTGCACAGCCTTAATATTCGGGAGAGGAACAGTTTGGACTATGCCTGTTGGACCTCCCCCGATCATTGTAATGAATATTGTGAATCAATAAAATTAATAAACAAGTGAATCTTTGAAGTCCTGTTATCCTGATGTTAACTTGGTAGGCCATTTTGTATAATCGTATAATGTATTCCTGATTATTTTTTGTAGGATAAGTTTGAAGTTTGATATTTTTTGTGATATAATTACAGTACAACTATGCTGAAGAATGGTCGATCCCAAATCATTTTAATGGATTGTGAATCAATAGATCAATGAATCTCTCAAGGAATGTTGTCCTGTTATTAGCTAAATTTATTCATTTACAAAGTGGAAAACTCAACTGATATTGAAATGAATTGTGAATCAATAAAATGAATAAACGAGTGAATCTTTCAAGACCTGTTATCCTGATTTCAACTCAATCGTATAATGTATTCCTGATTATTTTTGTAGGATAAGTTTCAAGATAATTTTGTGGTATAATTATTATAGTACAACTATGCTGAAGAATGGACCATCCAAAATCATTTTAATGAACTGTGAATCAATAGATCAATGAATCTCTCAAGGGATGTTGTCCTGTTATTAGCTTAATTTATTTATTTATTTACAAAGTTGGAAAACTCACCTTACCGGTAGTTCAGTTATTCACAAAGGCACTTTCTACAAGTATTTTAAGCCCATGTGATAATGAGTTGAATACAGTACAAACGTTTCTATTTATGATGATTTCGCAGATTTCATGAGAAAACCAATCAAGAGATGATTAGCTGATGAATATTGGAAATGAATAACAGAGATAAATATTATTATAACTTCTTTGATGAACAGCTGAAATGAAACTTGACAATAAATAGCTGTAATGAAATGAAACTTGACAATAAATAGCCTGTAATGAAATGAGAGAGAAATGGAACTTGACTAACTGAATTAACTGTTAAATCTATACTAAGAACCTACTTGCTACTTACTACAGTCTTGTCAAAATTGATATTATTCTCTATCTATTTATCCTATTATATTAAGCGAGCAATTTCTGTATATCTGTATCTGTTTTTATATTTGCTGGTTATTTATATTTATGGTTATTTATGTTCAACGGATCTCGAAAACGGCTCTAACGATTTTCACGAAATTTGGAACATAGTAGGTTTATGATATAAAAATATTACACTAGGTCTCATCGCTGGGAAAACTCGCTGAAGAACATGAAAATAATTCATCCTTGAAAAAACAGCTGAGACTTTCGTGGTCTGTGGATAGTAAAAGAGTGAGCGAGTGAGTCTGTGGAAAATCAAAATATCGCATCCCCGAAATTCATAAGCTGACGTATAGCCAGCAGTAAAATATAAACACGATCATTTTAGAGAATTGTGATCTGTTTATCACTAAATAAAAATAACGATCGAAGCTCGGTGCCCTGATATTACTTTATTAACAGATTTAGATATCCTACTAAGTTTTAGACAAATTAAAGATTTCTTATATCTATTTTAGAATTTCAGTTTTAGGAAACTCTGAATACATCAATAATAAATGTATAATGTATGTATTATAATGAATGTATTCCCGTATAATGTACGTATAATGAATGTTCACGCTTCTTTTATTAGGATAAGTTTGAATTTTGAATACTCACTTCTCTTTCAATACAAAATGAAGTTTGAAATATTAACTATTTTTGAACAAAATCCAAATTAAGTGTTGTAATTCACCCCGAAGACTTCTGCTACAGCAAATATTGACAACAGGGTAAACAGCTAGATGGAAATTAGATGAGCTCTATTTTTAATGAGCTATTTCGTTGAGATTTTGAATAGTAGCGCTCATCAAATTTCCATCTAGCTGTTTACACTGTAGTCAATATTTGCAGTAGCAGAAGTCTTCGGGGTGATTTACAGCATTTAATTTGGGTTTTCGTTTAATGATAATTATCAATTCATTAGCATTTGAATAAATGCAGTATCTCACTAATTTCAGTAAGTTTGAAATGTGTTGTGCTATTATTGCAGTGCAACGATGCTGAAGAGTCAGTCAGGTGAGCAGTTTCCAGTGAAACTGAGGCCAGACGAGGAATCTACGACTGATCCTGAGGCAATCCAAATAGAAACGCATGGCCATGTACTGAAGCAAATCGTTGTGCCCTTCATTATAGCTGGACTAGGCATGGTAGTGGCCGGAATGTTCCTGGACAGAGCCCAGGTCAGTTCAATCAATTCTCAAAGTCAAATTTCACTAAAGTAGAATTTAAGTTCCTAAGTCAAATTCCCTTGAATTCCAGAACAGAAACTTGAATCCACCATACCAATGTAAAGTACAAGAGGAGATACTTGATACACTATACCTTCCTTGAAGTTTTGTCAATCCAAAACTTGAATCTTCAAACTTGAACATGCAATCAAGTAGATCTTGAACATGTTTAACTTTCACTTCCAACTTGAATCTATGAAGATAAACTCCTACCTACAAAATCTGTACCTCAGAGCTAGAGGAGCGTAAGTCCATTTTCGCCACACTGCACAGAAAGCAGCTGTTTTCCAGTCCCTACGTAGATCTGAAAGACATTGTTTGCAGACGACTCTGGTCTGACGTCAGAACAGGTTTCTTTCCGGCCTACGCCAGAAAGAGTACCCTTTCCAGCCGCTAACATGGAACTAAGAAAGGTGATCAAAAAACTTTTCATTATTTGTGTTCATTACTCAATAATAATTAAAACATTTATAATAATATCATCTTATTGTCATTTGAAAGAATAAAAAAGTATAAACTCAACCTCCCACATAATTGAACATCATCTTTTAGGTTATTTAGACAAATCAGAATAAAAAATAAAAATACTTGGACAATTTTCTAATATTCAGATTACCTCAGATCTGCTAGAGCTATCACCTTCCACTTCTGCGTTCGGAAGTGCTTAGTAAACAACTATTCTCATATATATATTGTTTATTTTTGTGTGTGGCGAAAAATAGCGTTCGCACCACGTGCAAAAATGTTTTTCCGGCTCTCAATCTTTTCTAGTCCGAGGCCGTAGGCCGAGAAAACCGATTTCGAGCCTGAAAAATCACATTTTCTGCTCTAGGTGTGAAATATACTATTTTTGACAAAATAATGTTTTCAGTGGGTCTTGTTCAGTTTTTCGAACTCTTAGATTCAAGATAACGTAAGTCCTCAGCAGTTGATTGTTTTGAAGATAGCCAGAGCTGAAAGAGCGAAGTCCAGTAAGCATTAAAACTGAAACAACGTCCAATAATTGACAAGTGAGTGTAATGCTGATTCAACTTACACTCTTTTAGCCCCGGCTTGGAGTGTAGTTTTTTTGGGCTCTCCTGTAAAATCAGCCGTTTGAGACTAAGTGCTACTAGGGTCTGAAGGGCCCTACACACCTACGGATTTGGCTCGCGGATTTGGCCTGTCTTGACTCGGCTCGGGCGAAATCCGTGAGTGTGTAGGCGAGCCGAGCCAGGCCAAATCCGTCCAGGGCTATTGGCGCGGCTTTGCTCGGGCGAAAAGTACAGAAATGTAGGTTATTGAAACTTTAATTCAAGTAAACTGGACTTCAAATTTACAAGAATCGTTCATTCAAATCAAATAAAGCTCTAGAAAACTTGTGAACTTGACTAATGTATACGCCCCTTGAGTGATTACTTATCATTTTAATATCACTATCTTCTAGTAGACAGCTTACAGCGTTTTTGAGAGGTTGGAGTTGAAGAAGATATCAATTTATTGAAAAAAATAGAGTTAAGGCAATACTGAATGAAAAAGACTAAGAAATTGTCAAAAAACCACTGATTTATTGATAATTAGAAAGACCGGTTTCGGTTATTACACCATTGTCAATCTCTGATAAACTTAATCAATAAATCAGTGGTTTTTTGACAATTTCTTAGTCTTTTTCATTCAATATGAATAATTACCACAATATCAACTTCTCAACTACACAAAAAGTTAAGGCAATACCATTGGATATTGACGAAACTACTGATAAATAGAAATGTATCGATCGAAATAGATGTGTTGTTATGTTAAGTCCTAAATTTAGAAGTTGTATTTAAAAAATTGATTGTTTCCAATTGAAAGTTTTACAATGTTATGTCGTTTGTAATCGTTGATAAGCTTTGCCTCATGAATCTCTATGGGCGCGTACAGATTTACGCGCCGCGAACATGAGCAATTCACTTTTAATCAGCTGATGCCAAGCTTTATATATCTGTATCTTACCGTTTCTGTAAAAATACAGATATAGTCAGCTGATTAAAAGTGAATTGCTCATGTTTGCGGCGCGTATATCTGTACGCACCTTATGAAATTCAATGCGAAACATACCTGCAACAAAAAATAAGCCACTGACATTATAATGCAATAATACCGAAACTAATAAACCACAAGCAAATCTACTTCAAAATAATAGTTTATGTAGATTTCTTCAGTAGCCTAATCGACAGTAAACTTCAAAGTAGAAAAGGTTTCACAAAACATTCATTAGATTTTTGTATTTATGAGTGGTTCTGTGGTTGTGCCGTGTGGATGCATTGAGAACTGTTTGCTCAAAGCCTATCAATTAAAACAGTCTGAAAATTACAGTATTAACACCTACAAGCAACATTTGAGTAAATGGTTATTAGAAATTGGCAGGGATGCTGCAGAGCAACTCATTCAATCTACCTTCTTATTCAGAACTAGATTTCATAGTGAATTTGCCATTTATAATGAGTAGTACAGCCTTTAAGCTACTATTTATATATATATATATATATATATATATATATATATATATATATATATGTCTGTATATACACTTATATCTAGTATGGATTTTTTTGTGTGCAATTTATATTCTTTGATTTGTCGGAGAATTTTAATAAATTCAATTATAATACTTTCAATATTATAATATATACAAAACATGAGAACATAATTTCAATTAACTTGAAAGAACTCACTCTCCACTCGCAGACCCAAGTCTTTGTGGAGAGTATTCACTGTTAAAAGTTTAATTTATAAATTTGTATTATGTTTTTGTGAATAAAAAACTATTTGATTTGATTTGAATTATGAATTTAGAAATATCTTCATGCTATCATGATAGATAATCTCCAACCCATTGGATTCTCAAGCCTTTCAAGGGGACAATTCAATATTGATTGATTGATTGATTGAGTACTTTATTCATGTAGATTACAATATATACTGGCTTATACACTTATATACAATAGCTTACAATACAGCAAAATTATAGATGAATTTACATGATATAGACTAAGAAAATAATTATTGAACTGTATATGATATGAAAAAGCAATTTGTAATATAATAACTATAGATAATAATCATATTGTTATGCATCTACATAAATTGGCGGAGCTTTGGACATATCAATGTCCATTCTTCGGAAAGAATATTAAAAATATCCTTCCCACTAACTCTCTACCAAAACTAACTCTCTACCAAACTCTCTACCAATATTCTGTAAGGTGTAGAGGTTCAGGTGAGCGCCCCAAAGCTTCTAACACTGTGGCTGTTTGAACTGGATTAGCACCACTCTCTCTCTCTCTCTCTCTCTCACTAATCCCCAAGAAATCCCCTCTTCTTTAGGTTCACGATCTTGTAATCTTAACCACCTTAACAAATTCAGAATCAGGGTGCTTCTTGTATTCTCAAGAGCTCACTGACTGAAAACACATCTGAGAACTTCTAACTATTATTTTTGCGTCTGTCGAACATGTGAAAATTTGAAACCACAATACATGTTCAGCCAGAATGATACAATCTAGAAAATATGATGGAGAATATTATTTACTACTCTTGAAAATGGTTCTTGAAGAGTTGAATCAGCACGGAGCTCAGTGACTGAAAACACATCTGAAAATTTCTAACTATTATTTTGCGTCTGTCGAACATGTGAAAATTTGAAACCACAATACATGTTCAGCCAGAATTAATCTGGTACAAGCTAGAAAACATGTTGGAGAATATTATTATATATTACTCTTGAAAATGGCTCTTGAAGAGTTGAAAGTACAGTGAGGTCCACCTTATAATGGCAGTGGAGAAAGATAAGAGAACAACGTTGCCGATCCTCTGTCTTGTCAATGCCTACTATAGACGGTAGCTGATACAGGTTATCAACTTACTTATACTTTCCATTTATTGTATAAAATACTATAATCATAATACAATTATGACATTGGAGGAAAAACTAGGCTGAGCCTGTACTATTTCTCTCCAAAAATTTTGATAAAATGTTAATGTTGTCCAAAAGATAAGGTTATGTAATCTCACACTGCTTCGTCACTTGATTTTCGGTCCAGGAATGATGATTTAAAATTTTGAATTTTGAAGGTTGACTTTATACTCTAAATGAATCACAGAATGTATCACAATAAATTAAAAACTTAAGAAATATTGCACTTATTTAAAAAATTTGATTACAAAATCAAAAACCTACTCACTATTTGTTATTTACAGCTGTCTCTCAACTGTTCATTCTTGTTTAAAATAATCAATTATATTTTATTAAGCTGGTAATTATATTCTACAATAATTTCATAATGAATTTTCATAACAGAGATGAAATATTTTGTTAATAAATTAATTATTCTACATTGTGTAACGATCCATTTTCTTGGTATGTGAAAATATCAAAAATATTGTCCAGTTTTAAAATAAACTAAAGTTTCAACCCTGCTATCTGCCAACTATCGTAGCAGATAAGGCAGCTCTAGCAGAGCTCATAAAAGAGATAATAGTTGAAACAACTCCTCTACCTTCTGGGCTCCTTCACCCTTCCTTACATTACTTTACTGGCGTAATGATAAGCAAGAAAATGCAAGTGATGAAAAAGAGACAGTGCGGTCCAAAAGTTTGCCGTGTACAGTGCGGTCCCGAAATTGCCGTATCGTGTCGTGTCTCGTGCCGGGTATCGTGCCGTAAAGACCACGTTGGGCAAAATATTCGAAGATAGGCTGAGAAACGCGTGCACGTAAGCAAATTATTATTAACAGCGGTGAGTAAAATATCACATTTATCATTATCATTATCTGCCAGTTCTAATTATATTTATCCATCTCCTAAAATATTATTTTCCATCCATAATCATCCCAAATAATATAAAATTTCCTAATTGAATTTTCTTGTATTTTAAGAATAAATTTAATTCCGATCATCAAACCCTCTTTATAAAAAGGTTTGCAAAATATTGTTTTTGACCTTTAATTAAAACCATTACACCTAGCATTCCCGAAATAGGGATGGTAGATAAAAAAACCCTTACAATTGTTAATAGATGATCTGGCAACAGAACAAAGCGAGAAAGAGATAGCGCTATCCGCTTTGTTGAATGATAGACAAGGATAGCAATACATTGCTAATCAAACACTGCCATTACAACGTGGACCTCACTATAGTAGTGTTGCAATAAAAATTATAAAGGTGACTTTTGATAGTTTTTCATTGTGTTTCAATAATCTTTAGTAGCCCTAAAATTAAGAATGAATATTTATTTATTCTCCATCCTCAAATCCGGAAATGAAGCCTAATATCTTATTGGAATACTTTAGTACGACCTGGATTAAATTCTCAATCTCCAAAAAATTATCCAATCCTTGTGTATTCTATTCACATTTTCCAATAGCGTTCATTTCATGTTGAGTTTCAACAATCCCAGAGATTTAATATCAACCTAATTGAAATGAGCCATGAAATTGATTTGATGAAAACATCCGGCAAGGCACATAGAGATTGACGGATCTCTCTCTAGGTAATTACTGTGATTGATAATTGGAGAGAGAACTCATTAGATGGAAATGATTGGGCTGCCTGTTCCATCTCAATGAAAATAGTATAAGAGAACAAGTATCAAAGTTAAAATGTTGACCTTATAGATTCTTTCTAGTTCTTTCAAGTTTTGCCTTCCATATGTAAGTGGCTTCTTTCTGTTCTCCAACAAAGTTGTCAACTAATTCAAATTGCAAATTACATGACTGATTATATTCCAAAGTAGCATTCAATTATATTATAAAAAATAGAAAAATTCGTTCCTGAGAAATTTACTTTTTTGACTTAAGACCTTTTGGTATCCATCTCTTCATGTATCAAACTTAAAAATCTGGTGCGGCGTACTCACAAAACTTTCCTTGCCGTTATGAAAATTGATCACCTGACGCTAGTGTTCCCGCGCATCTCAAGTCTACTATTCAAAGATCTGAGCCAGCTGGTGACAGGACATAACGCTGTAGACACACGAGGGCTGCTATCTCTTCATAGTGAATGATTTAATAGAATCAACAGTTACCAACAGTTTGCAATTTAATAATCTTATTTTCTCTAACTTCGAGCTTATTTTCAATTTAAGGTGAAAATGTTACTTAACATTAATTGTAGAGATTTTTATGCTCAATCTTTTTCACTTGATTTTTTTTGGTTTAAATTGTATCTGAAGCCTGATAATCGGGAATCTAAAATCAAACTTTGCATAGATGGGGCGGAGCTCCTAAAAATTTTACAGATATGGGACTTGTGGCAGTTGATAGAGCTTTCCAATAACTAATTTAGGTATAAATTTGATCAAAATCGTTGGAGCCGTTTTCGAGAAAATCGCGGAAAACCCTGTTTTTGGCAAATTTTCGCCAATTTAGTCGCCATATTGAATTGTATTTGATCGAAATTGTTCGTATCGGATCCTCATAGTGTAAGGACCTTAAGTTCCAAATTTCAAGTCATTCCTTTAATTGGGAGATGAGATATCGTGTACACAGACGCACATACACTCATACACACACACATATACAAACCAATACCCAAAAACCACTTTTTTGGACCTTGAAACGTATAGAAATTTGGAAATTGGGTAACTTAATTTTTTCGGAAAGCAATACTTTCCTTACCTATGGTAATAGGGCAAGGAAAGTAAAAATGTTGCCCTTGTAGATGAGTCTTTATGGTTCATAAATTTTTGCCTTCCCTATGTAGCTTTTTTTTGTTCTCCAACAAAGTTATCAACTAATTTAAATTAGTTTATGTATAGTCTTGTATTATTTCTGAGGCAATAACTGGATTTGAAATTGATATTTGAATATCATCTACTGTGGCTTGAAATTCAGAGCATTACACAGAATTAATTGTAACCATTGCAGTCTAATTAAACTGATACAATGTGATAAGCTATGCATGCTCGATTGTATTTCATCAAATCATGTATTTGTATCAAACCATGTATTGTATTCAGTAAACCATGGATTCTGACCTAAATTCTGAAACCTCGTTCCTCTTGATTGTATGATTGATTGGAGTCAATTAATGTGAAACAATACGATGTAGGTACCGTATTCCACTACACTAATTTCAAGTAGTATTGTTGAAATCTGTTCGAATAACAAAGGTAGCTTTGAATAACGTTTCATGAGTTTAATGCATTATTAATGTAATTGAATAAAGCATTATAACTGTCTAATATTGGGAATAATAATGGATCAGAAAAGCATGGAGAGCTGCTGCCAACCAGCCCTACGGCTGTTAACCCAAGAGAGAGAATGGATCAGTTATTAAACAATGCATCAAATCTAATCGTCCAATCCGTCCGATGACGATCTGTGTGCGCCTACCTTTAATCACCTTTGTGGGTTAAACTTTTTTACTGCCTCAACTTCACCCACAACACATGCAATGTTTTAACGTGAAAAAAGGCATTTATCTATCTATCTAACCAGGAGAATTTCAGCAACAATCTTATAAGAAGTTATTATTATTATTATTAGCGTATGGCTTTGAATGGTGGGGAGACCCAAGGGTAGTTCCACCTGGCCGTATATAGTCCAAAGTTCCCTAATGGGAAACCGGACACTAAGGTTATAGTAAGCACAATACTTTTATTTACACTTTTCACTTCGGAATAAAGTTTAACTTTATTCAGAGTACAGTAGGATACAGATTCGATGCATTGCATCTTCGATGAGATTATATTTTGAGATAAGATGATATTCGATGAGATTCGATAACTTACTTAGCTACTAGTATATTAACTGCGAAAATATACATCAGGATAGTTTCTAGGTACTTTTGGATTCGACTTCAATTTAAATATAGATCAAATTGAGCTGAACAGGAATTGTCGAATGTGGAAAATCTTGTATAGTCACACATCACGCATAAATTTGATGGGTAATCATACACAAGCACAACTTGATAATCTCTCTAATAATGAATCAAATTAATTTATTAAGAAACTTCTTGAACTCAAGTCAATTTCAAGTAAACTCGTCAAGAAATACAATGTTTTACGTGGAGGAAAAGTATGAATGATTGATTATTAATGAAAAGAATGTACTGTTTTTCAAATTGTTCATTTTCAATTCTGTACTATTGAAGTGTATGTTACCCCCATCACGAATATTGAAATCACTCTAGAGGGAAACGTCTCTTAGTTGATTGAAATGACAGATGATAGAATTTCAGTGATAATATTTCAAAGCTACCGGTATCTCAAATTGATTTATTTCTATATTCTTAGTTTTCAAAAACTAGTTTTCCGCTCTATTACAGAAAAATTTATTTTGCGCTCTGTAATCAGTGCAGGAATGCCTTGCAATTTTATTTATTCATTCATTTATCCAATCAAGCACGAAATCTTTCTGGAGGATAATTACAGGAAAACATACATTCACTTCCACAATATTATCATTATGATATCTCTTTATTAATATGTACTTTTTCTTATAGGGCTACTACAATAATTGATGGATGAAATGAAAATTCTCAAGTATCCATTTGAAATGTTTTGTTAATTTACCACAACATGCTTCGACTATCCATAGCCATTTTCATTTTAACCACTGGAAAATGGATGGAAAAATTATGAAAAAAGAGAGATTGAAAGAGAAAGAGAGAGAGATTGATTGATTGAGTACTTTATTCATGTAGATTATAATATATACTGGCTTATACACTTATATACAATAGCTTACAATACAGCAAAATTATAGATGAATTTACAAAATATAAATTAAGAAAATAATTATTGAGCTGTATATGATATGAGAAAAAGCAATTTGTAATGACTATAGATAAAATAGATAATATTGTTACGCATCTACATAAATTGGTGGAGCTTTGGACATATCAATGTCCATTCTTCGGAAAGAATATTCGAAGTATCCTTCCCACTAACTCTCTACCAAAACGTTAATTTCATTAATTCAACTGAGGATTTATTTAAAAATGAAAATATTGTAAATGTTTTAATTAATATGAAGATTTAAGAGAGAGAGAGAGAGAGAGAGAGAGAGAGAGAGAGAGAGAGAGAGAGTGATTGAAAGCTGGAAATAGGGCATACCTCAGCCTACAGAAAATTCTCAGATCAAGGCTGTTAAGCTGGAGCAGTAAAATTGAAATTGATTATGCAACCTGGGAGACAACCAATAAATTTTATTCCCATGTACGTTGGATATTGTTTATATTTTTCCTTATTGTGCTTCTTTATTGTAAAATTATTTTTATTTCTTGTGTTGTAATTATGTATATCTACTTGCCGTGGGAATCTAGATTCGTTAGTTTTTTATATATAATATTGTCCTATAAATGTACAGGCTGTACTCCGTCATGAACTTTAACTTACTGAAGAATGGCTTGCATGATTGCTCTCTATCAAGATTTAGAATTGTTCTTATTGCTTCTTTTTGTAATAGGAGTATTTTATTTAAGTTTGAGATGCTTGTTCCTCCATATATTTAAATTCCATATGAAATGTGGGAGTGGATCATTGCAAAGTACACTGCTTTTCACACGACCGGGATTAACACACGACCAGGACAGAGATTCATGGAGAAGGCTTGAGGAGGAGGCTAAGGCTCTTCAAGGGCCGTATAGTCAATGAGTAGTAATAGTACTGGATAATATATGATTAATCAAAACATGTAGTGGTAAACTGTTTTCTATCAAAAATGATCTTTTACAGGCTTGGGATGTATTTGTGAACGTATCGGAAATCATGATTTTGGTTCCGTCACTGCTTGGACTGAAAGGTAATTTGGAAATGACTCTGGCTTCCCGACTGTCAACTTCAGCAAATCTCGGAAAAATGGATGATCCCAAGGAACAAGTATCGATGATTTGTGGGAACCTCAGTCTTGTCCAGGTAAAATCAAATAAATTTCCAATATAAAATTGATATTAGAAGTCAGGCTAATCGAGTAATTGGAATATTTTGATAATGTATTGCTGCTAAAATAATTATTACAGCATTCAATCAGAATTTGATATATATTACAGCAATATGGTTTTCAATAACTTTGTTGTAGTCTAGACGCTGTGTTTCCACGTAAATGTTTTTAAAACACTCACTTTTTGATGAGAAATAAGGAATACACATCACTTCTGACGAGGAGCTTCATACGCCCTCAATAATTTTCAATTAAAAACCTAGACCTTATATTTTTAAAGACACTTACTTTTTGATGAGAAATGAGGAATGTATTACACTTCTAAGGAAGAGCTTCATCAGCCCTCAATAATTTTTAATTAAAAAGCCAGACCTTATATTTTTCTAAAAACACTCACTTTTTGATGAGAAATGAGGAATGTATTTCACTCCTAAGGAAGAGCTTCATCAACCCTCAATAATTTTCAATTAAAAAACTAGACCTTATATTTTTCTAAAAACACTCACTTTTTGATGAGAAATGAGGAATGTATTTCACTTCTAAGGAAGAGCTTCATCGGCCCTCAATAATTTTTAATTAAAAAGCTAGACCTTATATCTTTCTAAAAACACTTACTTTTTGATGAGAAATAAGGAATGCATTTCTCTCCTAAGGAAGAGCTTCATCAGCCCTCAATAATTTTTAATTAAAAAGCTAGACCTTATATTTTTAAAAACACATACTTTTTGATGAGAAATGAGGAATGTATTTCACTTCTAAGGAAGAGCTTCATCAGCACTCAATAATTTTTAATTAGAAAGCCTGACCTTGCAGGATCTCACACAAAAATTCAAATGTTTTTTTGTATCAGGATAAGTCTTGCGAAATGTATTAATGACTGATATAAATATAAATGATAATAATAAAAATATG
Organism: Nilaparvata lugens; assembly: GCF_014356525.2. NCBI lineage: Eukaryota > Metazoa > Arthropoda > Insecta > Hemiptera > Delphacidae > Nilaparvata > Nilaparvata lugens. Next base: position 102,984,466 of record NC_052518.1, read on the forward strand.
AAAAACAAACGGGTATGTTTATTGTAAATAAACATTTCCTGAAAACCCTTTACAGTAGGCTAGTGCTCCAACACTGAGAACTCCAATCATCTAAATATCAGAGCCGAATTCAGAGATAAAACAGCTCGGTAGAGAGCCACACAGCAAAAACAATCGACACAAATTATAAAGTATTATAAAGGCAGTAACACTATATTATGTAGCTTACAGTAATAATAATAAATGTTTTTTTTCTAATAGCAAAAAAAATGATTTAATAATAAGCAGTTCGTGAAGGAAAACCACATTGAACAATAATAAATGGATTTTATTCAATTATTCCACAATATTATATAAAAAAAATCAGTACACAAAGCAATTCAAAGTAGGTGTTTTCATCCCATGGCATAGTGCCGTCTGGGGGAGCTTATTGGAAATAGCAAATAATCATAAAAATGGAGAAGAAATTAAGAATTATGCTTTCACAAAAGTTCATATAAATTAGTAGCTTATAGTATGTTTACTAAAGTAATCACAGTCAAAAATAGGTATTTTGAAAAATTGTAAAATTTTGAAAGTTGAGATTTCACAGCTAAATCTAGAAATAGAAAACCCATGTTCATAAAAACGTTCTTTCATCTTTTTACTATGTCATTGCTTGGATTTATCATTTCCTTTCTCATATGGCTTATGAAACAAAATAGTTATTTGTGCAACTAGTGCGCAAAGTGACAGTTTGCTGCACCGAAAGAAACGTTTACGCACGAGCCGTAAGCGAGGGCGGAATGGTTTCTTGAGTGCAGCAGAGGAACTTTGCACACGTATTTCACATTAAATTTTTCATACAGTTACCATTGAATATGAGAAGTGGTTGATTATGGGTAAAATGATGGCTGAAATCCATCAAATGTTTGTCTGTATAATTTTGTTATTAATAACAACTTGAATTTATTTTAAACTTGATAATCCAATTCAAAATTAATAATCAATAATTTATTAAAATTAAAAATTAAATTAATTTGAAATTTTGAGTAAATCTTAATTTCTAAATATTTTTTCAACCAATCAATTTATGAATGAAAAAATATTTTTTGAAATAATTAATAATATTCAAAATGTATAATTTAATGAGTTCTCATTTTTATTTATTTGAAAATCAGAAAAAATATAGATAGAACAAATTCGCATTCAAAATATACGCCAACAATGTCAACAGCTGATTGGGATGGCTGCAAGATAATAAGCAAACTATTAAGAGTACGCAAAGTAATACTTTGCGCACTAGAGCGGAAAAGTGATTCTTTGCATTCTGTAATCATTGCAGGAATGGCCACTTTTCAAGGTAACTGTAGGAAAAGTCATATTTGTTTAACTGTCATCACCTCAAGTCATAGAGAGTACTTGATGGGAATATTTTTTCAAATTCAAATCTCTGATCAACTAATTGGCTAATCTGGCTTTTTCACAGCTCCAGTCCATAGTTGTTGGGCTTTTATCTTCGATTGTGGCAGTCTGCTCTTCGGCCTTATTCAAATATGATCTCAATATAAGTCACAGCCTGCTTCTTGCATCATGCAGTATTGTAACTGCTTCATCAGCCAGTCTTATACTAGGTACCTACTTTCAGTCAAATATTTATCTATAATTAACTTTATTTTGCATATTAACTCTTTAATTAATTGGAAAATTTGGTAAGAAAATAAACCTGGATCACTTTCTTTATTATTCTCAATATGCTCATAACTTTCAATAATATTCATCAAGACTGCTAATGCAAAACGTTAACTAGCTGGGAATTTATTGAATTAACACAATTTAGCTTCATAATTGTTATATACCAGCATCATGATTTGACCAAGGTCAATGGAGAAAGTCACTGATAAAAATAATGTTTGCCACTGACAATAAAGTACTCCAATAAGGGAAATAATCACCAGAGATAAAAATGAAGAATATAAATCGATTCGAGTTGTTTTTCGATAGTTATTTTATTTATTTATTTATATTTTTACAGAGAAGCACTGATTGGGAGAGAAAAACTAAGGATACTCCTTGTACTATTTCTTTCCCAAATTTAGATAACACTTTAAAAGTCCAAAAGAGGGTTATGATTTCACTTTACTAAAATTTAGCCCATTTTCACTCAAAAAACAACGAAAACTAAGATTTTAAATTTTGATGGTTGAAAACAGAATAAAAAAACAAAAATATCACACTCAAATCACCATTAATTGGAAAATTTTTGAGTAATTTTACAAAATTTAGAGCCTGAAAAAACACAACTCACTGATCAGCACAGCTTCTGTTCTGTTCACAACAGATATAGTTCTTCGAGAAATACAAAAAATGAGCATGAATGTTGGGCAAAACCCGTCGGTTTAAACCGTTTAATGGAATGTGCAGTCTATCTATAATAATAATAATAATAATAATAATAATAATAATAATAATACTGAGGGTGATACCCACATAAGCTCTTAGGCTTGTGCGTAGATAATGAGTGAGAGAGCATCATGGGATGATGATGAGAGATGACGACTACTTTTTAGGTAGTCGGGACCGACGACTTATCGTCACCTCCGAAGGACGGGGTGGCCGTATCTATATGATTGTGCTGTGGTCAAAAACGTTTGCCCCGGTCGAGATTCGAACTCGGTTGATGCACTAAGGGAAGCATATAAACTGTGAGCTAATTACGGCATTATTGTTACAGGGGCTATTACATCAATGGTGATAATCGCCTCCAGAAGATACAGTGTGAATCCAGATAATATCGCAACGCCAATCGCCGGAAGCCTGGGAGATATCACTTCTCTAGTCCTATTGTCATTGATTGCTACCGCCGTTTACAACAGTGGAGGTATTTATTTCATCTACTTATTATTTTATCTTCGATTGTGGCAGTCTGCTCTTCGGCCTTATTCAAATATGATCTCAATATAAGTCACAGCCTGCTTCTTGCATCATGCAGTATTGTAACTGCTTCATCAGCCAGTCTTATACTAGGTACCTACTTTCAGTCAAATATTTATCTGTAATTAACTTTATTTTGCATATTAACTCTTTAATTAATTGGAAAATTTGGTAAGAAAATAAACCTGGATCACTTTCTTTATTATTCTCAATATGCTCATAACTTTCAATAATATTCATCAAGACTACTAATGCAAAACGTTAACTAGCTGGGAATTTATTGAATTAACACAATTTAGCTTAATAATTGTTATATACCAGCATCATGATTTAACCAAGGTCAATGGAGAAAGTCACTGATAAAAATAATGTTTGCCACTGACAATAAAGTACTCCAATAAGGGAAATAATCACCAGAGATAAAAATGAAGAATATAAATCGATTCGAGTTGTTTTTCGATAGTTATTTTATTTATTTATTTATATTTTTTACAGAGAAGCACTGATTGGGAGAGAAAAACTAAGGATACTCCTTGTACTATTTCTTTCCCAAATTTAGATAACACTTTAAAAGTCCAAAAGAGGGTTATGATTTCACTTTACTAAAATTTAGTCCATTTTCACTCAAAAAACAACGAAAACTAAGATTTTAAATTTTGATGGTTGAAAACAGAATAAAAAAACAAAAATATCACACTCAAATCACCATTAATTGGAAAATGTTTGAGTAATTTTACAAAATTTAGAGCCTGAAAAAACACAACTCACTGATCAGCACAGCTTCTGTTCTGTTCACAACAGATATAGTTCTTCGAGAAATACAAAAAATGAGCATGAATGTTGGGCAAAACCCGTCGGTTTAAACCGTTTAATGGAATGTGCAGTCTATCTATAATAATAATAATAATAATAATAATAATAATATAATAATAATAATAATAATAATAATAATAATAATACTGAGGGTGATGCCCACATAAGCTCTTAGGCTTGTGCGTGGATAATGAGTGAGAGAGCATCATGGGATGATGATGAGAGATGACGACTACTTTTTAGGTAGTCGGGACCGACGACTTATCGTCACCTCTGAAAGACGGGGTGGCCGTATCTATATGATTGTGCTGTGGTCAAAAACGTTTGCCCCGGTCGAGATTCGAACTCGGTTGATGCACTAAGGGAAGCATATAAACTGTGAGCTAATTTTGGCATTATTGTTACAGGGGCTATTACATCAATGGTGATAATCGCCTCCAGAAGATACAGTGTGAATCCAGATAATATAGCAACGCCAATCGCCGGAAGCCTGGGAGATATTACTTCTCTAGTTCTATTGTCATTGATTGCTACCGCCGTTTACAACAGTGGAGGTATTTATTTCATCTACTTATTATTTAATATAAAATTTGACTATTTCCACTTGGTCTGATGAGACAAATAGTGGTACAAAAACAAAATAACGCTGTACATTGTAACGATCCATTTTCATAATAATAAAAATATTGTCCAATTTTCTAAAACAAATTCATTCCAACTCTGCTATCTGCCAACTATCGTAGCAGATAAGGCAGTTCTAGCCAAGCTCCAACACATAATAGTTGAAAAACAAACAACTTAGGCACCTCTATCCTCTTTCCCGTTCCTTACTGGCATTATGATAAGCAGGACAGTGCAAGAAGCAGATCGGCAGTGATGGGAAAAAAGACAGTGCGGTTACAGAGTTGGGAGTGAACGGAACGATCCCGAAAGTTGCCGTGTCAAGCTGTGTCGTCTCGTGCGTAAGGAAATTATTATTAACATTTTATCACTATCATTCTGCCAGTTCTAACTATATTTATGCACCTCCTAATATATTGTTCCATTCAAAATCATCCCAAAGAAATTTAAATTTCCTATTTAAATTTTCTTATATTTTTTGAATAAATTTTAGTTCCGATCATCAAACCCTCTTCTCTTAAAAAAAAGGGTTTGCAAATTATTAATTTAGACAAAAATAAGAAAAAATCCGTTGCACATGTTCCCTAAAACAGGGACATAATTTTAAAACCCTTACAACATGGCTCACGAGAGTGACCAAAAATAATTAAAATCCTTAGAACATGAATGAACATAATGTAAAACTAAGTACTTGACATAACTAAAACTACCTAGTTATAAAAAATAAGGACAGTGATAAATAAATAAAATAAATAAATGTTTATTTCCCCAAAAAAACTAAAACTACAACGGCAAGATTCGGCAACTGTTCTCCTATCTTCATCTATTCCCATTTTGCCATTATACCACAAATGATATAATGTTTAATGCCATTATTTCTAATTAAATAAATTAGCAGTTCCTGCATTCTTATGTATGTTCTTTGGTTTAATTCAGTAGCATACGGTATATTTATCAATTCTTAAGCTATTTTTATTTTGATTTTGGCAAATAAATTCTTATAGAACTATATTTTAAACTAATAATAAATAAATAAATGTTTATTTCCCAAAAAAACCAAAACTACTACATCAATTACAGTAAATATTAGGATAGTTTACAATTACATACAATAGTTAGTTGCAATAGAAATTTCTTATAATGTGTCCTCTAGGTACTTGTTTAGTTTTTTCTGTGTGGAAATTGACCTACTCCACTATGGCGTACCAAACCCTTCTAGAGTAGGGTTTGTTTGTTTTTTGTGCGTATTATTAATCAGTTAGTGTTTAGTAAGTCATTAGGTGGTTAGTTGTTATATGAAATAATGTTTTCTATGTTCTGTCTTCCTTTGCTCATCAACCAATTGTGTACTATTGTTTTGAACTTTCTAGGATGATTAATCTGTTTAAAGTTTGCAGGAAGTAGATTATATAATTTTGGTGCTAAATGATTGAAATACAGGAGGTAATCTCACAAATAAACCCCACGCTTCAAATACACCCCAAAATATACGCTTCTCCATAATAAAATGTAAACAGTTGACAGCTCTTTTCTCTGAGGGGTGATAGGCTTATCAAAATAGCCCGTTTCAAATCAGTATTCAAATTTCAGTTAATTGCTTGTTATATATTGCACAATAAATAATATAAACAGTTGTTGATCAGATGTAAACGCGATTCAAATTCAAATAAAATTCCATCTCCTTGGAAAATATTGAGAATTGTGAATATGGTTATAGAATTTTTAATTTCATTGCTATTCATAGGCTCTGATTTTTTAAATAACCATGTTATGGTAATAGAATGGTAATATGAATATGGTTATATAATTGTTAATTTCATTGCTATTCATAGGCTCTGATTTTTTAAATAACCATGTTATGGTTATAGAATGGTAATATGAATATGGTTATAGAATTGTTAATTTCATTGCTATTCATAGGCTCTGATTTTTTAAATAACCATGTTATGGTAATAGAATGGTAATATGAATATGGTTATAGAATTGTTAATTTCATTGCTATTCATAGGCTCTGATTTTTTAAATTACCATGTTATGGTTATAGAATGGTAATATGAATATGGTTATATAATTGTTGATTCCATTGCTATTCATAGGCTCTGATTTTTTAAATAACCAAGATACAGTATGTTTTATCTCATGACATTTAAAATTAGATTACTCAAATCCTCAAATGATCAATTCTAAGGAATTCATTCAATTTTGAAATAATAACTCAATTCAAGTTATTTCTAATTCACAAGAACAGAGCTATGTAATCGAATTTCAGTTTACAAAATGCACAAAATCATCGATTTTTCAACTTCTCATTATTTTCTATAACATGATTTTAATAATTGACTTGTATAATATTCTTGAGTTGATAAATTTATCGAAAAATTCTTTCGAATAAAATTCAAAATATTTTGTTTTCCAGATAATATGGCAGCGATATCGGTTTTGATAATAGTACTATTCCTGGGTATCATGCCGCTCTGGTATTTCATCTCGAAAAGAAATGAACACACCAAAACAGTTCTTTTCACTGGATGGAAGCCGATCATTTTCAGCATGATGATAAGCACGTAAGTAGATTTAAAAACTAACAATTTACTTTTGACGAATTTTGTATGCCACAGTGAAAAAGGAACACATCATAAAGGTCATTCATTTTACAGTTTTGAGTACTATAAGTAGAAGGAATTTTGTTATCAATAAATGACAAAATCACAATACCTCAATGAAAATTATAATGTTGATCTGATAAAAAATTAATTTCATAAAAAATAAAAATCCTATTCAAAAAATGAATAGGATACGTCGGGAGGTCCACTATTGGGTCACCGAGGGATTTTGGTGGGTCGCAGTGTATATAGATATAAAAGTGCTTTATTGGTATCAAATAAACTGGACGAAGTGTAATGGCATTTGAAAAAATGGATTACAACTAAAAAGATTAAATAAAAACAGCGTCTTTTATTTTATTTTTTATCTATTTATCATGTTTTTATTTGTTTAGTTGAGAAGTTGATATTGTGGTAATTATTCATATTGAATAAAAACGACTAAGAAATTGTCAAAAACCACAGATTTATTGATACTTAGAAAGACCGGTTTCGGTTATTACACCATTGTCAATCTCTGACAAACTGGGGTTTAGAAACCGGTCTTTCTAAGTATCAATAAATCTATGGTTTTTGACAATTTCTTAGTCTTTTTCATTCAAAATGTTTTTTTTTATTTAATTTTCTGATAAAGTATATTAATAGGGATACTTGACTGTTCAAAGTTGGGGAGCTGTTTGACTCAGTGGTCGCGCTGATAAGCTATAGCTTCGAAAAGTTAATAATCATGCGCCTGGTACTCCCGTTGGAAGGGTAACCATTTGAGCCCTCTGAATATGTTTCATGCGTTGAAAAATCGCTTCCCGGTAGTTCGGAACCAACCTAAAACTGTGGATCCCTTCATCTCTAATTATCTCAGTTTTTTGTAGAGAGTTAGTGGGAAGGATACTTTGAATATTCTTTCAATACATTGATATGTCCAAAGCTCCGTAAATTCATGTAGATGCATAACAATATTATCTATAGCTATTACCAATTGCTTTTTTCATATCATATGCAGTTCAAAAATCATTTTCTTAGTCTATATTATGTAAATTCATCTATAAGTTTGCTGTATTGTAAGCTATTGTATATAATATGTGTAAAAGCCAGTATATATTGTAATCTACATAAATAAAGTACTTAATCAATCAATCAATTATCATCCGCCTCATTACCCACGCACAAGCCTAGTGCTTATGTGGGCATCACCAAAAAGAAAAAAAAAATTATTACAGTATAGAAGATAGCTAGTACCCTTATAATTTTTTTTTTAATTAAGCACGACTATTTTCGACATTTATGTAATTCTAAAAAAGGATAGTTAAGAAATACATAAATGTGGAGACTAGTCGTGTATAGTTTACAAAAATAACACAAATTCCAAATTCAAATTTTATTTATTCCAACTCACAATATTTACAATCAGAATCAATAAGAAAACAAAAACACACAGCTCAGTAAGATAAAAAATAATAAATAGAAGATTAATCAAATAAATACTGATATGAGTACAAGTTGTAAAATATTATGGTACCCTTTTTAATTCTTTTAAAACTCAAATACAACTGTTATTCAGATGTATGTTATTCTAAAAAATGACACTTGAACAGGACAGTATTTTGTATATTGAAAGGACACTATTTTATTAATATATTAATAAAATAAATACTGGTATGGGTACAAGTTTACTAGTTCTAAAATATTACTGTACCCTTGTTAAATCTTTTAAAAATCAAACACGACCATTATCGACTTTCATTTATTCTCAAAAAGGACACTTGAGAAAAAATAAATATAAATAAATGTTTATTTCCAAAAAAAACTAAAACTACAACATCAATTACACAAAATATTAAATAAATTACAATATTCCATACAATAGTTAGTTACAAAAAATTCTTATAATGTGTCCTCTACTTGTTTAGTTTTTCCTGTGTGAAAAAGAATGACATAAATGTCGAAACTATTCGTGTCTAATTTGAAAATATCACAATTGTACTAGTTATTTTTATTTTTGATTATTCAGTTATGTTATTAAAACCGATTTTTATGAAGTGGATGTATATTTCGACAGGGTTGGAGGTCTGATCTTGGATAAGATGGTCCAAAAGTACAGTGGAATAGCGGTGTTCCAGCCAGTGATCAATGGTGTGGGAGGAAACCTTGTGTCGATCCAGGCGAGCCGCTTGGCAACCGCTCTGCACCAGAGGGAGGGAACTGACACCCCCGGGTACCTTCCCCCCGGATACAGCATTCTCCCTTCGCCTTACCAAGTATTCCTGTCTGAACGTAAGTTCAAATCAAATTATTGCCAAATCAATAAAAATTTACAGACGTAAAAACCAAAACTCAGTTTGAAGAGACTTGGAATGTCAAAAATCCACTCTATTTAAATAAAAATTTAACAGCTAATGATGTGTGAGCACACACGAAAGCATGCTCCTGTAAAGTATTGATTTTTATTTAAAAAAGTGGATTTTTAACAACATTTCAAGTTCAAGTTCCTCAACATCAATATTCACGCTACAAACTTAATTAAAACTCGTCAGTTTATCATATTGATAAATTCACAGACGAAATTACAAGAGCCCTATTAAAACTAAAAATGATTATAATATTAATATTAGCCTTGTTTGACAACTTTGTAAGACGAAGTTTGTGCGCCAGCAATGAGCATTCAATTGGAAAATAGTAGGATGAAAGTATCTGTCTTGAAGAACAATAAATTTAGCAAACATCTTTAAAAAAGTAGATGAAAATTAGGTGGCCTAATTCATAAGCAAAGCATAATATAATTCGGCAACAAATTAATATTCTCTCCAAAATTTTGAAACAAAGCAAGATATATAAGAAATTGAATAATTCAGCACAGAACATCATATTATATAAATTTAATTCAGTTTGAGAGACAGCTTTTAGGTAGTAAGCTTTTATTATTATAAATAAATAATAAAACAAGATACCATCATATTATACAGAAAAATATCCATTTTATTTTTTTCTCTTCTCCAACACACCCAACCACAAAGCCCATGGTTTTTTATATTTGTAATTTTATTGTATTTTATTTGTTTTGTAATTCTTTGTCATTTTGTTTTGTCTTGTTTTGTGTGTTTTAATAAATTGAAAATTGAAAATGAAATTGAATATGTAAATGCCATTCATGGCGTTGGAAATTCCTTACTACTTCTTTGTTTGTTTTCTTATGTTTTGTTTGTCTCAATGAATATTGACACCGTTCTTTTGTATCTGTACATGATTTTAAATAAAGATGTTTTTCAATTCAATAAATTCCACCTCATCTGATAGCACGATATATTATACTGTACCAGTATATATATTTTATCTGTCAATGTGTTGTCAGTTAGCTTTGCAAGAATATATATACTTTTGAATCTACTTTTCAAATTCCTTATTCTCATTATTGGAATTTTTTCTTTGAATTTCTTCTAGGCCTGATACAATTTTCAATGTGACTTTTTCAAATACATAATAACAAAAATGTCACACAAGTCGGAAATCCTCTATTAGAATTTGACAGTAGTAAAATTTAATCTCAATAATTATACTCATATTATCTATACTGTATAATTTTTCCTCGAACTAATGATTTTACATCCTGTTTTTTTAAGTAGCCTACCTATTTACTAATTAGGTTTAATCCTTAGTTCTATACTAACAATAATTTGATCGATATTTCTATTTTTCAGATCGACATGCTGTGACTGCAAGGGTGCTGCTGTTCCTAGTATTACCAGGACAGATGTTTTTCTCATTAGTAATTTGTTTTCTGAAGACTAGTCATATTTGGTTGAACGTTCCTTTTTTGATTCTGTACATAATTGCTGCATTGATCCAGGTAATGCCATAATTTCAAACATTATTAAATCAATTTCAATTTTATTTCATCCAATACCGCTATCAACACAACTTTACAATTACACTAGAGTCTCGATTAACCGAGTCTCGGTCAACCGAGGTTCCGTGTTAACCGAGCCTCGGATCGGCCAAGGTCAAGGTCAGTTTGGCAGCTAAGAAGCGAAGCAGTTCGATTACACAAAGAACTGTCAAAGATTTTTTCAAACCTTTGTAACTTATTAATACTTTAAAGTATGTACTACTATTATCTAGTTGTGTGGTTTTGAATATAGTTCATGTTGGTGTACATCACATGGTACGTATTTTTATTTGATTTCCTTAACCCCTTATTTAGATTAGGCCCTCCGTGTTAACCGAGTATTTGACTATCCGAGGTTGTAGCGGTCCCGATTAACTCGGTTAATCGGGACTCTAGTGTACAACATAAAGATCTTTGAATGAATTACAACGTTTGAATAAATCATGTAATCACATATATATTGAAGGAAACAAAATAATAATTATTATATCTCATGTATTTTATTTTATTATCAATATAATAGCCATTACCAGCAAACATTAATTCCATACAGTTCCGAGTCTTTTGTTCCATGTTCAAGATTAAAATTCACATCAATATATGAGGGGTCCATTCCAAAACTCACTTTTTGCAGATTCGCTTATTTTTTTTATATGATATTGACTTTTCACATAATTTTTATAGCCCATTTCTTGTTCTGTTCAATATTAATGAAACAAATGTGTACTTATGATGACATCTAATTTCATGAACATTCGTGTACAATCGTTCTTAACAATGTAAATATATTATTAATTAACAGAAGATTTGATCTCAATTATAATAGTATTATTTAATCATTGAAAAATATTTTTTTCTTGGTGAATAAAATGTAATTGATTATTTTAAACAAGAATGAACAGTTGACATTACATGAGATATACCAGTACGGTATCTGCTATTTTCTATAGAAGGCAGTGACAAGGCAGAGATTCGGCAACTGTTCTCCTATCTTTATCTACTGCCATTATTTTAAAAAAAGGATTTTATTTGCAAATGATATAATGTTTAATGTCATTATTTCTAATTAAATAAATTAGCAGTTCCTGTATTTTTATGTAAACCTATGTTCTTTGGTTTAATTCAGTAGCATACGGTATATTTATTAATTCTTAAGATATTTTTATTTCGATTTTGGCAAATAAATTCTTATAGAACTATATTTTAAACTAATAATAAATAAATAAATGTTTATTTCCCAAAAAAACTAAAACTACTACATCAATTACAGTAAATATTAGGATAGTTTACAATTACATACAATAGTTAGTTGCAATAGAAATTTCCTATAATGTGTGTCCTCTACATGTTAAGTGTTTTCTGTGTGGAAATTGACCTACTCCACTATGGCGTACCATGTTCTAGAGTAGGTTTTGTTTGTTTTTTTTGTGCGTATTATTAATTAGTTTGTGTTTAGTAAGTCATTAGGTGGTTAGTTGCTGTTTGAAATAATGTTTTATATGTTCTGTCTTCCTTTGCTCATCAACCAATTGTGTACTATTGTTTTGAACTTTCTAGGATGATTAATCTGTTTAAAGTATGCAGGAAGTAGATTATATAAGTTTGATGCTAAATGATTGAAATACAGGAGGTAATCTCACAAATAGACCCCACGCTTCAAATAAGTTACACCCCAAAATATACGCTTCTCCATAATATAATATAATCTAAACAGTTGACAGCTCTTTTCTCTGAGGGGTGATAGGCTTATCAAAATAGCCCGTTTCAAAATTAATTTTCAAATTTCAGTTTATTGATTGTTATAGATTGCACAATAAATGATATAAACAGTTGTTGATCAGATGTAAAAGCGATTCAAATAAAATTTTATCTACTTAAAAATATTCAAAATCATAGAGAATTGTGAATTATTATGGTTTTAGAATTGTTGATTCCATTGCTATTCATAGGCTCTGATTCTTTAATAACTAAGATACAGTAGTCATTTTTTTAATAAATAATTCTAATAACTAGATTTTTTAATAACTGAGATACAGTAATCATAGAGAATAATTGTGAATTATGGTTAGGTATAGAATTGTTAATTTCATTGCTATTCATAGGCTATGATTTTTTAAATATCAAAGATACAGTATTGTTTATCTCATGGCATATAAAATTTGGTTACTCAAATGATCAATTCAAATCCATTCATCCATTTTAACGTGAACCTAACTATAATAATAGCCTAGTTATTGAGCAGTTAATTTTGAACCTTTAATGTAGTTGTTTCTAGACAGCTGTGAGTGACTCCTGAACTTTGGTCTACTGTATTTTAATGTGTTAAAACTGATTTTCAGGTTATTCTACTGCTGTATCTGGCCACAGTACTGACCAATTACTGCTGGAGCAAGGAGTGTGACCCAGATAACACAACGATTCCTTACCTGACAGCACTGGGGGATCTGTTCGGCATCATTCTGCTAGCAGCCGTCTTCCAGATTCTCAACATGATTGGCATGCCATTCAAGCTGGCAGCCTAAATTAGGTTAAGAAGTTTTTAATTTAAGAATCTCTGGTACCTGGACGAGAATTATGTCCTTGGTATACCAAAAGAAAAATACATATTTTTGCCTTGGTAGGCCCACTGATTGTGTAATATATATTCAGTAAATGAGTGATATATCATGATAAAGTATTGGTGCCCTAAACTTTAAAATAGCCAGTATTTTTCGCTATAAATTCAATGATGGTGCTAAGTATTTTTTAATAAAATTCATTATAATGTTAACTTCGAAGATTTAACATATGTTTGACGATCATCTCTTCCAAATTGGTTTGCAATAATCCAATTTCCTTTACAAAAACTATTTTAAACTCTTATGATTGAAACTCTGAATCGCAGTTTTAACCTTATAGACAAACCTATAGACAAATTTAAATAATTATCATTTCCATAATACAAATTCTTGTTCTAGTCTTCCTTTGGTTGGGCTCTGATTGAAATAATCTAAAAGTTTGAAACTTTCCCTATTTGTATAATCTTTATGACTAGACTGTTAACCACAGTTTTTTGTGAAAACTAATAATAATTCACCCATGTTGGAAAATTCTATATATGAATGATATCTGTACACATAATTAAATATCCATCTTCCAAGATTATAGAGAAAGGAAAGTACCTATGTGATTGATTAGCTCAGTCCTGTCATGAACCATCAAATATCCCCTTTTCAGCGTTTAAAGCTCATACTATTAACACATTAAATTATAATTTTTCGCAATTCTAAAGCGAGTTAGCATCACCAGGATCAGAATTTAACATATGAGACATTTAATTAACATATTTAGAGCGTCTGGACCGGACACAACACTTCTAATCTAAATTTATAGAGCCTTAAGCTCTCCATACCACAAATATCACTATATTAAGATTCACTTTCAACTGTCAGCATTCTATGTAAAAATAACTTGAATTTCTCCCATTTAACCCTTTAGCGCCTGGCGTGATCAGAGAATCTGGAATTGAGAAACTATAATGCTGAGAGTTTGTATAGAATCCCATTGTTACACATCAATTTTCACTGCGAAATAGCACCAGCCGAATGAAAGTTCTGACTCAGTCAAGAGCATCATCGCGATTGAAAGTAGTCCGATCGTGATCATCACTGGCCACGAAATTCTCCCAACTCTTGATAAAGTCCTTGGTAGTGGCCGACACGTGTGGAGGTCGGCGTCTCCCGAGAAACGGCTCGGTCAGCGTGATGTCGGTCGGTCCACGTCCGTTTTGCTCGATGTGAAATTCTGCACAAACCGGTCCAGGTTGATGACCTCCATGTTTTCACAACTTTGCAGGAACGACTCCTTCACGTCCCCACCTACCACTCTCCACTTCCACCACCTCATTAGTACTAACTTTGTCATCTTTGCTACACTACTGCTGCTGCGTGGTTATTATAGCAGGTGAAGCGACGTGCGCAACGTCCGCCACTGGATGGGTGACCGTAGCGTCGCTCAGTCTGCTGACTCCACTGTTGGTGTCGACTGGCTGCTTTTGATGAGTCAGCATTTTGTCGACGAAGCAAATCTTCATCCACTCATTCTCATAGAACATTGTCAAGTCTTTCATCTCAAAAGTAGCCCTATTCAGAATGCACTGATCAACATTGTTGACCGGCTAAAAGAGTTTGGCAAAACTGGTGATCAGCAACTTGGTTTGGTCGCAGAGCGCATGCGCACCAATCGATGACGTCACAGGATGGTGGTGAGATAGCTTCACAGGCTGATGGTGGGATGACGACACCGGCTGATGGTTTGATGATGTCACAGGCTGATGGTTTTGTTTTGTTTTTTTGGATTGGTTTTTACGGTTTTGCAGATTTTAGAGTGAGATGGTGGGATGACATCACAGGCTGATGTTGAGATGATGTCACTGACTGATGGTGTGATGACGTCACAAGCTGATGATGGTTTTTTTGGATTGGTTTCTACGGTTTTGCAGATTTGAGAGTGAGATGGTGGGATGACATCACAGGCTGATGTTGAGATGACGTCACTGACTGATGGTGTGATGACGTCACAAGCTGATGATGGTTTTTTTTTCGTTTTTTGGATTGGTTTCTACGGTTTTGCAGATTTGAGAGTGAGATGACGGGATGGTGGTATGACATCACAGGCTGATGTTGAGATGAAGTCACTAACTGATGGTGTGATGACGTCACAAGCTGATGATGGTTTTTTTTCGTTTTTTGGATTGGTTTCTACGGTTTTGCAGATTTTAGAGTGAGATGGTGGGATGACGTCACAGGCTGATGTTGAGATGACGTCACTGACTGATGGTGTGATGACGTCACAAGCTGATGATGGTTTTTTTGGATTGGTTTCTACGGTTTTGCAGATTTTGGAGTGAGATGGTGGGATGACGTCACAGGCTGATGTTGAGATGACGTCACTAACTGATGGTGTGATGACGTCACAAACTAATGATGGTTTTTTTTCGTTTTTTTTGGATTGGTTTCTACGGTTTTGCAGATTTGAGAGTGAGATGGTGGATGAGATCACAGGCTGATGTTGAGATGACGTCACTGACTGATCCTGTGATGATGTCATAGCGTCCACCCTTAGCAACAGTGCTGCCAGGCTGTTAGCACACTCGGCAAAACGGGACCCATTACCTCCACTAGTTCTGTCAGTGAGCACAGGTCACTATTATAATCTTTTTCTTCTCAACCTTTTCCCTGCACTCAGGTGGGGTCAGCGTTTCGGGTCAGTCACTTCCATGAGTCTCGGTCATATTCGTTTGGTGTTATTCCTTTCTCTACAAGGTCTTGGGCGATAAAATTTATTATATCATAACTTTTGAAAATATAAATTGGTGCAGAACATTCATGTTTTACTGGGATGATTCTGAAAAATTGAATCATTAACACAAAGTCCAAGTATGCCTGTGTTTTAGTGCCTTAGAAAGGGCTGTGTTTAAAATTAGATTTAAATATATTTAGGTATGTACTTGTATATAGTCGTACAGCAACAACCAAGCTGTGAGATATCCAACTAAGACACAGACATACCCATCCAAAATAATTGAAATTTGAATGATATTTATTCATATCTCCTAAATTGATGACTTTGTTCGTTCAATATCATTCTCTAACTTTATCTTGATGTCTATTCTATCCCCTATCAGAATATATTAAATTATCAATTTGAATTTCCCAATGAATATAAGGTTATTCCACCAAAGTTGGATTCATATAAGAGAAGAGCGTTCAACAATATTACTTCCAAGTTAGTATTGTTTATGGAGAGAATGAAACATGATGATTTATCGAATAACATTGATAGATCAATTATATTTTTAAGATAAGCACTTGATTCTAAGATATATTCGACATTTACTCATAGAGCTGAGACTCTTTTATAGTGTATTTTCTCAATTATTATGTTGATCACTGTGTGATACAGTTGACATTGGATGTGATTATAGTTAATTATACCACATAAATGTAAAAAATTATATAAATGCTTTGGGAGAATTAAGCCTCACTTGTAAACTTTAGGGTACAGAGTTCATTTATTTAGAGGAGCAATTTTAGAACATTTAATCGTTTCAAGAGAAACAATTTTGCAGGCGAGAAAATTTTCAAGTATGATTGCTGTTATAGGAATCTTGGCTCAATCTGAATGGGTGACCTCCATCTAATCGATTGCCAAATAAATTAAAATCAATACAGTAGATGAATTTTTTCAATCTTTAATTTTGTAAATTATTCATGAAATAACGTACTCCATCATACAAAAATTTTAGATTAATAACATGTTTCTTCATAAAATGTATAAATTCAGGGCTACTTTCCTGTATTTATAAAATAGAATTATTAGTACCCTTTAAAATGAATGAAATGATAAAATAAGAATACAAATTTATATTATTATTTTATTAATTTCAAAGTGTACTATAATTCTTTATAAAAATACAAATGAATGATACATTTCTGATACATCAGCAACTACTTTCACTCAAGAAACTGATATTGGATGAACTTCCCTTCATTAAAAAATATTATTAAACACTGAATTTTAAAGAAAATAGCTATTTCTATTATTTCCAGCTTTCATTTGTTGAAAGAGAACGAATACTCTTTTGAATTGCAAATTATTCACAAAAAATTTCCATTAAATACAATATTTGATTGTAATATACAAAAATATAGATTTTAAACAACCTCAATACTATTCACAACAT
Organism: Nilaparvata lugens; assembly: GCF_014356525.2. NCBI lineage: Eukaryota > Metazoa > Arthropoda > Insecta > Hemiptera > Delphacidae > Nilaparvata > Nilaparvata lugens. Next base: position 103,001,999 of record NC_052518.1, read on the forward strand.
TTGAAATTGTGGAATGATAATGAAATCAATGTGTAAATGATCAAAATGCATAATACTTAACTAAAATGAAATTTTAAGTTAATACAGAATCAAAACATATGAAGAGAAATTTATAAAATGGAGATGGAGTTTGTTAACGTCATGAATGATGAGATAAATGCCATTTTATTTGTATTAAGATTGAGTAAAAAATGGTTAGTCGAATAAAATAATAGTCAATGAATGTGAAATGTGTTATTACAATAAATAAGTTCACAATATATGAGAACACGGAAACTGATAGAAATACTGTATAGAAACTTAAGGAATATATACAGGCTGTTTCTAATAGCCTTACTTGACACTATCACATCTTTCTCCATATTTATATCTACAAACCTTTGCTTGAGACGCCATTTTCAGTGTAGTTTTTTGAGATGTTCAATGTTTTAAGACAAAAAACTGAAAGTTGAAATTTCACAATGAATGCAACAAAATGTAGGCTACATGATATAAAAAATACTAGAGTTCCATGTTAAAATGTCACAGAATTTCAAAATTCTGAAGTTTAAACTTCAAAAATTATGAGTAAAACCGTTGTTGTAATTTGACTATAATAGATGTGATTTAAAATGTAGATTGTGAAGCAGATACCATTACATCTTATGGAAAGTGCTTATTTTGATCTAAAAATAATATTTAGATGAGAAAAATTGTGAAATGAATAATATTATATTTTTTAATAAAAGCCAAATCCTAATTATTTTAGTATAAACTAAATGTGTTGTTGACAAACAATTTATTGAACTGTGATGTTGAGTCGGCCTTCATTTTCAGTTGTTGAAGTTTCTTGAAAATGATTCTTCAAAAAACACCTGGGCCTAATTTTATTAGTAAGCTTTAATATGTTATCATCCTACCAAACATGTTAAGCTTTATAGATATTATGTTCTGAATGTTGAATTCAGTTTCATAGATTAGTGTTGGAAGCTTAATATATATTGAATATATATTAAAAAGAGGAACAATTCATTATTACTATAGGCACAAATCTCCTACAGCATTATACTATGTAATCACCAACTGTCTCGTATAATAACTATTATTGGAGTAGAATATTATTTATAGGTTACCATGAAAAAGTACTTAGTTGTAAGTTTCGCAATGTCATGACAATATTTTTAATTTGCAGTATAAACAAAACAAAATAATTATTCTTCTAAACGAAGTGATGCTTTTTCAAGTAAGTGCCATACAAAGGAATTTCCTTCCTGAGTGAATTCTTCTTCAATGATAATTTTATTTTTCTTTGTTGATATTATAGTCTATAATAAAATAGATTGTTCAAAACAGAATTTTTTCCATATTTTGCAAGACTATGTAAGTTGCATTCGATTAAAAACTCACTATATCTGTCAAACTCAATTTCAATTATATAATTGGAATAAGTCACATTATCAGTACATCTTGATTAGGCACTTTACTTCTGGAGGATAGTTTAACACTTCTACTTTCCGTAGCTGAATAATTGTGAACATCTTTAGAATAAGTAAATGATTTTTACTACCTATCTATTATAATATTCTGTAATATCAATTCTCCTCTATAAGCACAACTTTATTTGAAACTTCAATGAAAATGCAGTTGGTGATTCAAATAAGGAATTGACAATACCAAAAATTGGTAGATTTAAAATAGATAACTATAGAACATATCGAAAATTACTATGGAATTGAGATTTTTCCCAACCATGAACTCAAATTATATCTGTATATTATAAGCTCGGTTGCAATATTGTTGAAGTTCACTCTTCTGTTGGTTGAAAATAAAAAAAGCTAATTATCAACTCATTATTATTATTTATATGGAAATCATTACTATGAAACAATTACAATTTCCGTTTACAGAGCATTATTCATTTTTTATTAGATTTTATTCAAATCAGTGAATGCAAGTTATTCAAAATTACCTTTTTTATTCATGTATAAGGAATAATATGAAACATTATTTCATTTTTAGTGTAGTTGGGAAGGATCTCATTGTTCTGTTTTATATTACTTCAGAGAAGAAGATACCATAAATAAATATTGAAAAGTACTTATTATTGAGTGATAAAAATCACACACGTATGACAATATAGATAATATTATTAGTAATAGCTAGATTGTGATAGTCTGATGGTTGAAATGTGATTTATCAGAAATATTGTAACCAATCTTTTTGATCAGTTACAATCTTTAACTCTGTGACAGATTGGTTACAATCTGTTTGATAAGTACTTTCAATAGTACTTCTAGGAAGATAATAAAGTGAAAAGATTGCCAAAAATATTTTGTTTTGAAATTTGAAGAAATTTAAATAATTATAAAAACTAATTTCGTTGAAAATTCTAATGTTCAGTGGTCAAGGCTATGAGTGTATGGAATAGATGATTTGGGGATTCAAAGCTAGGATTGATGCATAAACTTGGATTTAAGTTTGATCAACCGTTAAATTCTTTAACCGCAGTTTGTGCATCTTGCAGCTAGTGAACAACAAATAAAATCCACACATGCCTTTTTAAACCCTAACCACTTGTATCTATGTACTAATTTAGGAAAAGTTTTGACAAAATGGAGTTTCGATTGCGGCTCTTAAAATAATTATATTCCATGAAACAAAACTTACGGTTTTCCTTCTTGATGTTTAGATGTAATGTCAATTAATTAAGCTATGTTATAAATTTAAATTAAGTTTTATAGTTTTATTGAGTTGAATTTATGTTCCTCCATATTCATAAACTCGATTATTAAAATTGATAATTTCAAAGTTTGTAATAAAAATGTGTTTAAATTGAGTTGCTTCAAATCTATTTAAAACCTCCCCTGCTAGTAAACTTCCTCTCCTCTTTTCCCAATACCTGAACTTTATTTAATTATTAATTATTATAAGAATTTTAATTATTGTACATACGATAATTATTGATCATATTCAATAAATGAATGAGCATTAGAACATCATTTGACAGCTATATTATATTCATATATATTTATTCATGAGTACCAGGACCAGCCTACTGCAGAAACACTAGGTACAAATATCTACAGATATAATAACAAAAAATCATCAGAGGACTGAGAGCAGGGCCGTTTACACAGTATAGATTGCTAAACTCGATTAAGTTAATCGAGTTTAAGTTAATCTAAAAGTTTAAACTTGAATCGGTTTTCTCAGTCCATTTACTAATCCAGTTTAAGTTGAACTAGTTTAGCGTTAAGTAGGTAATAGAATGTCATCGTTTATAATATCAGGAAGGGTAATTTTTACAGGAAATTTGCTATTTGTTTACAAACCATCAGTAAATTAAGGTTATGTAGCTACTATTTCCTGGTTCAAAATCCACAGAGCTGTGAGCTGTACGGTAATAAAGTGAAAAGCGATCAAGAAATTCTTCAAAAAATGATGAAATGCTATATTACTATTAGAAACAAACTTATATTCAGTTGGCACCAAAAAAATATAATCTAGAATGTTATATTACATTAGGTGGACCTTATTTTGTTATGAAAATCTACTTAAATCTACTACGGTCTTCCTCGTTTATTAGAAATCTCTCGAAAGAAAAATACATCAGTTATTTGTTATTAAAAACATGTTTTCTAATCAAAAATCACTGATAAAAATTGTCTTATTTTCTATCAAGTGGCTTATCTAATCAAATTAATACTAAATTGGCACTTGCTTTACTCAAGCAAAACCGTTAAAAAATTCTCTATTATCCAGAAATTTAAATGATTCGTTTTTGCCCAATTTTTCTCAGTTCCAAAATTTCTTCGCAGTCATCTTCATCAATCGCATTAAAAACTTCTACCTATCAATTCCTGTCAATTCTATCATTAATGATTCACTATAACCTAAATTACCGTCTACAGAAGCATTAAAAACAAGGGGAGTCCGATCTCACTAGGCATCAAACTTGCAACAGTGTAGAAATCAATCTGAAAAATAATTTACTATTAGATGTTCCCCATCAAATTTTACAGATGACTAGTTAATCCAATTTTTTGGTTTAAACCTCCTGTTTTGAAGGTTTAAACTTTCCCAGAGTTTAAACTCAATACAGAGTTTAAACTGATACTGCGCAAATGGAATTTTAGTTTAAACCAAAAAAAATCCAGATTTGGTTTAAGCTTTAGCACTTACACTGTGCAAACGGCCCCAAGTCTTATTATATAGAGTAAATATATCATTATCGAGTCTCTAATAAAAATACTGTAGGTCATATAATTATTATAATAAATATGATTTCCTGATTCTATAGATTTTTAAGGATTCCACCTATTCTACAGTAGGCCTGATTATCCATTCGCATAAGATACCGGTTTATATGCATAAATATGCACGCATTTAATTATTATTATTCATTACAATATTTTTTCTGCATGGACGGCATCAATTTTTTTCAAATTTTTAATCTCATTAATACCGTAATAATTGATTTGTCCTGTCAAACAAGTACTTTATTCAGGTATTTATGTACTTAAATTCACTCAAACTTAACTCATAAAATAATCTTTTCAAGATAAGTGAGTGGAATTAGAAACTATGGAGAAACTCATGTAAAATAATATTATATTTTGAGCAGAATTTAATTTTGGCGCCTTCCACCGAACATCGATATTTTCAAACATCGATAATCAATCCAATATGGCCGCGACCGGTTCGCGGTTTCTAATTTCCATGTTTTCTTTGTACATTTGATTTCAGGTTAGGAGTCCAGTTGTCAAGCTTGTTTAGACTGTGATATTAATTTTAACAAGTGCTTATCTTCAAAATATATTTTCAATTGAAATACTTGAGACTGAATCTTCAACAGTAAGTATTAGTTTATAAGTTGAGTTGTTGAATTAGTTTTTATTAAAATGCATGGATGTGTTTCAGCTCTTACGTCTACATGAGAAGTAATATAATATGGATAAAAATTAAAATAAAACTTGGAGTACAACAATTCCTAATTTTTTGATGCTAGTATTATGTAGATTATTGTCATACTCTTATTTTAGAATCATTTTCATAATATATTTGGCCTATTCTCTATTGAATACAATAAACGGTCCAATTATCAAAATATTTGTCTCTCAAAAATAATAAACATTATTTAATCTTATTGATTGTCAACTCAAAAATAGTATTGCTCATTTCAATTCTATGATTCTTGATATTTCCAGCTTTTTAAAATTGATTATTTACAATAACTTAGATACAAAAAAATAATAATTTGGTAACCATCAGAACCTGATCCCCTTTTATTTCCAAAATCGGACATCATGTTACAAGTTATAGGCTATGCTACCAGATTTCCAATCATTTACTTGCTCATTTAAAAGTGGGTGAGAGAAAAAAAAATTGAAAAGTACTTTTTGTCGTTTTTTGTATAACTAACTATTTAATATCGAGGAAATTCCAATCAGGCCGCCAATGTAGCCCAATATGGGGTGGAATAGGAATGATTTAACTTATTCATCAACACAAATTTAACACAACTAGGCCTACTGTACTAACTAGCTGTAATATATCTGAGAAATATTCAAATAGTCTATTTTTAATACGGTACAATGTCAATTTTTAGAATAATTTCAAGTTCTTTGATTTATAAATTTTGAACTTTTAGCACTGTAGCTTTGTAGGAATTTACTACTATAACTTTTAATAATTTTATAAATTGAATTCGAAGATTTCTTCAATAGGCCTACATACAGATAGATGGTTTAAAATAGAATATCATTGATTAATAACTTGAGTTTTATCAGTATAATCTGGTTTCATACATTTATTGAGTTTGCTATAAACCCAACCTTAACCAAAGAGAGGAAAAAGAAAGAAATTTTAGTTCACCATGACGTGACCCGGATGCTCACCCATCAATAGATTCTTTTTTAGTCAATGATTGAAGATATGTGGCAGCTTGTTCTCCATTTTTAGAATGGCCATAAAGATATGGATGATAAGGTTCATTTTGTGCTCTCATATTTCAATCGATTGATGAGTCATTTTACTATCCATGAATTTTAATTGCATACTGTATCGTTTCTATTATTTCATTTGACAAACCGTTGAAAAGTTGAAGCTTTGTAGAATCTGACGAATTATTTATTTGTTTTTGTTTTTCTGGAACAAAAACTTGTTTTTCTGTTATTTGAGATAGGATTAACGAGTTATAGGATTAACGTCATTCAACTGAACTTAAAGATTCAACTGTCAATCTAACTTAATATTAATTCTATTCATTTATTATCATAATTATAGTTAATTTTTTAATTCAAGATACCCAATTAGTCATTAAAGTAATTGGGGGAGGACCAACATAAATAGCCCAAAACTGTTCCTTTTCGAGTTTTGATTCATATACTAGTCCAAAAAGAAGATTTTGTTTTGTTTTTTAATTTATAAAAATTGTGTCTAATTTACTGAGCAAAATCATACAAACAAGAAACTTCTAATTCAGAAAGATTGAAACCAGATTAAATAACAAAATTACTTTTTCCCACAGTTACCTTGAAAAGTGACCATTTCTGCACTGATTACAGAACGCAAAGAATCACTTTTCCGCTCTAGTGCGCAAAGTATAACTTTGCGTACTCTTAATACTTTGCGTATTATCTTGCAGCCATCCCAATCAGCTGTTGACATTGTTGGCGTATATTTTGAATGCGAATTTGTTCTATCTATATTTTTTCTGATTTTCAAATAAATGAAAATGATCTCATTAAATTATACATTTTGAATATTATTAATTATTTCAAATAATATTTTTTCATTCATAAATTGATTGTTTGAAAAATTATTTATAAATTAAGATTTGCTCAAAATTATTCAAATTTACAAGTTAATTGGATTAATTTAATTTTCAATTTGAATAAATTAACGATTATTAATTTTCAATTGGATTATCAAGTTTAAAATAAATTAAAGATTATACAGACAAACATTTGATGGATTTCAGCCATCATTTTACCCATAATCAACCACTTTTCATATTCAATAGTAACTGTAGGAAAAATTTAATGTGAAATACGTGAGCAAAGTTCCTCTGCTGCACTCAAGAAACCATTCCGCACTCGGAACGGTTTCTTTCGGTGCAGCAAACGGTCACTTTGCGCACTAGTTGCACAAATAACTAACACTAAACTCTTGAAATTTTAAAACATTTACAAACATGTTCAAACCTCCGCCAAAATGTGTGGATAGGCTACAAACAATATTATATCATGGTAGTTTCAAATCGCATTCCATTTTGTATTGTTTAATATTCTTAGGCTCAACTTACACTCACGCGACTCAAGTCGAGAAGAGACTGCGACTCTAGTCTCTTCTCGACGCAGCATGTGTTTCCAAATGGTGACACTCATAGACCAGTCGATTCTAGTCTGTGCGACGTCATCACTTGAAAACACATGCTGTGTCGAGAAGATACTAAAGTCGCAGTCTCTTCTCGACCTGAGTCGCGTAAGTGTGAGTTGAGCCTCAAATTCATATTACCGTTTTTATTTTATTAAAATTTGGCTATGTTGTAAGCTATTTATCTGCGTAAAAACCAGATTGATAATGATCAGAAAACTTACTAAAAATCCAATGTAATCTGCACAATTGAATTCAAGATTCAAGTTGAATTTATAAGTCAAACTTGTTTAAAATCTAATTGAATAAAATAAAACTTCAAGAAAGGTCCCCTTTATTGACCGAGCGAAGTGAGGTCTAAGATTCAAGTCGACGGTTTGGCATTTCTCTTAATGTTTAAATGTTTATATGTTGCGCATTTATGGCGAAACGCGGTAATAGATTTTCATGAAATTTGACAGGTATGTTCCTTTTTAAATTGCGCGTCGACGTATATACAAGGTTTTTGGAAATTTTGCATTTCAAGGATAATATAGGCTTAAAAGGAAAAAGGAGCCTCCTTCATACGCCAGTATGAGAGTAAAAATCAGACTATAGAATTATTCATCATAAATCAGCTGTCTAGTGGACTAAATACTACCTATTCAAAAACATCGAACATCTTGAAAATGTATTTTTCCATCAACGTTAGTAGACAGTTGACTATAATACTACCCGTTCAAAAACATGGAACATCTTGAAAATGTATCTTTCCATCAACATTGTAGACAGTTGCAGCCAGACCTGATAACAGCGCTCACACTCACATTCCGGGACGACACGTCACGGTAAGATAGGACAGAAAGCTCTATGTTTATTTAGGATTTTTCTAGACATTTAAAATTGATAAACTATCTATTGATTTTTGAGAAAACATAAATCAGGTCAATGTAACTCACTGAGCGCGAGGTCTACTGTTCACAGAACCACTAGTATATTGGATTCAAGTTTCTGTTTTGTAAACTTTAAGTTTGCAAAATACATTCATTTTACATAAACGTCAAGAAAACTTGAATTCAAGGAAACTTGCCCAATGTGAACACCCCTTAAAAGGCTGTGCAAAGGCTAAAAATAAACTTTACTCGTGATATTTTTCAAAGTTTTTTGATTTGTATATCATCAAGCTATCAAAATGAAAAAGTTTTCTCAGGAAAACATTTTTTTTCTGATCATTACTTTTTGAGATATGAGCGCTTAAAGTTTAAATTTTTGGGACAGAACATTCCAAATTTGGTAAAAGATAAATCCATGAGATTCAGAGAATAGATTCTTCATGGTATTGTTGATCTAGTAAAATAAAAATTTACTGAAAATATCAATTTTTAAGATGGTTACTAAATTTACTAAAAATAACTTTTAGTTGAGTTATTTTTGGTAAATTGAATAACTTTTCCAAAAATTGATATTTTCAGAAAATTTTTGTTTTATTTATTTATTACATTTCCAAAGGTATCCACCAATTTCAAAAGAGTACAATAGTAACAAGATAAACAAAAATAACAAGACAAATATAAATATGAGATGAGACTCATACTCATGAGTCACTTATCATGTTACTATGATGTTACTTATTTGACTTATATTACTTATTGCTAAGTAACTTAGCAATCATTCAGGAATATAACAACTTATAACAGTAATATGAATGTAATATACAAATATGCATTAGAAACTATCAGCGCAAATTCAAAAACTTGAAGCAATTGCAAACAAAATATTTTTAGCAAAGGAAACACAGTAATTCAATAGCAGCAAGCTCAACAATAGAATAATAACTATAACAATAAGACAATAACACTAACACTATAACCAAACACAGCCAACTAATACAAATGATAACAAAATAAGAAAAAATACCAAAAAAGCAATGAAACAAGCAAATGAAATGCAATGAAAGCAGCCAGAGAAAAAGCTTTGTTTTACTAGATCAACAATACCATGAAGACTCCATCCTCTAAATCTCATGAATTTATATCGTACCGAATTTGAAATGCTCTGTCCCAAAAATTCAAACTTCAGTTGCTCATAACTCAAAAAGTAATGATGAGAAAACTATTTCATTTTGATAGCTTGATGATATACAAATCGAAAAACTTGGAAAAATATCACGAGTAGAATGTTTATTTTTAGCCTTTGCACAGCCTTAAGATCAATGGAAAAAGCGCTGTCAAACGCTGTAAAGATGATTAAGGGTCTCACTTTGAAGAGCATTAGGCCGCTGTACCAAAGTGATCAATAAATTTTTACTTTCCAGAGAATAGATTCTTCATGGTATTGTTGATCTAGTAAAACAAAAATTTACTGAAAATATCAATTTTTAAGATGGTTACTAAATTTACTAAAAATAACTTTTAGTTGAGTTATTTTTGGTAAATTGAATAACTTTTCCAAAAATTGATAGGTAAGGTAAGAAAAGGTAAGAAAAGGTAAGAAAAGTAGGTAAGAAAAGTATTGCTTTCCAAAAAAAATTAAGGTACTCTAATTTCAAGTTTTCTATACGTTTCAAGGTCCCCTGAGCCCAAAAACATGATTTTTGGGTGTTGGTCTGTGTGTGTGTGTGTGTGTGTGTGTGTAAGTCTGTGAACACGATAACTCCATTCCTAATCAACCGATTGACTTGAAATTTTAAACTTAAGGTCCTTATACCATGAAGATCCGACAATAAGAAATTCAATAAAATTTAATTCAAAATGGCGGAAAAAATGGCGGATAATTACTAAAAAACCATGTTTTTCACGGTTTTCTCGAAAATGGCTCTAACGATTTTCTTCAAATTTATACCATGGGAAGCTATTTATAAGCCCTATCAATTAACATGAGTCTCATTTCTGGGAAAATTGCAGGAGCTCTGTAATATTCTTGAGAAAAATGGCGGATAATCACTAAAAAACCATGTTATTCACAGTTTTCTCGAGAACGGCTGTAACGATTTTCTTCAAATTTATACCATGGATAGCTATTTATAAGCCCTATCAACTGACATGAGTCTCATTTCTGAGAAAATTGCTGGAGCTCCGTAATATTCTTGAGAAAAATGGCGGATAATTACTAAAAAACCATGTTTTTCACGATTTTCTCAGAAATAACTTGACCGATTTTTTCAAATTCATACCCTGTATTTATCAGCTCTATCAACTGGCATGAGTCTCCTTTCAGGGAAACTAATGGGGGTCCACCCCATCCTTGAGAAATGGACTTAGTAACCTCCTTCTCGTGCATGAGGTAGGTAGGTAGCGCAGTTCATAAAAAGAACACATAGTCGAGATATTTCATCTGTAGAACAGCTGTTTTGACGACTTCAAAAAAAATCCATCGAATTTCACAATTTACACAAAGGAAAAAGTACTCCGAAAACAATTATAGATACACATAATATACAGAAGTCTGATCGTAGTTTCAAATATGAGCAAGGAAAGTTGTGTGAGTGTACCACACCAGATTTTTTGTTCTGTGACCTGACTTGAAATTCTTGTTACGAATACAGACCCTGTTGTATATCTTCTAAACTTGTCAAAAAACAAAACAACCTCTATAGTCGATTCATAGAAAGGAGAGCAAAATTTTTTCACTTGTAAAATTGATTAACTCACATCCGTTTTTAATTGCTGGACTCGTAAATACTAGTTCACAGAGCTTTCATTGATTTTGAATCAAGCACTGTGATTGTTCAGATCAGTTTTCATGACCTATTCTCTGATTAATGTGTATCTGTTTAAGTGTCAAGGAATTTGTCGATTCCATAAACAAAATTGATCGAATTCTATTTTAAATTTAATGGCTTTTCTAGCTCACTCACCATCATTAAGCTCTGCACAAGTAAGAAGATTAGGCTATACTCCATTCAATTGGCCCATACCCACTCAACATCTTGAATAAATCATTATAAACAAACTAATGTTTATAAAACATCCTTCTAAACAATAAAAGATCATGGTTTTTTATCCGTTCCTATTTGCAATGTATTCACACATAATTTACACCTGCTCTAGTACATGGGTTTCCCATAGTTGAGTAGGTTAATTTCCGAAAATAATTCAATTTACTTATATTTGACCGAACGAAGTGAGGCCTACGATTCAAGTCGACGGTTTGGCATTTCTCTTAATGTTTAAATGTTTATGTATTTATATATGTTGCGCATTTACGGCGAAACGCGGTAATAGATTTTCATGAAATTTGACAGGTATGTTCCTTTTTAAATTGCGCGTCGACGTATATACAAGGTTTTTGGAAATTTTGCATTTCAAGGTTAATATAAAAGGAAAAAGGAGCCTCCTTCATACGCCAATATTAGAGTAAAAATCAGACTATAGAATTATTCATCATAAATCAGCTGACAAGTGATTACACAGATGTGTGGAGAAACCAGTCTATTACTGTATTTGTATAAGGACTATAGTTTCAGTCAAAGACATTAAAGAGGTACGGTATGCATCTTTAAGCTGGGTTTACACCAAAGTTATTAACAAAATGGTTAAAACTTAATCCTTATAGATTCTATTAGATTGAACATATGTTCATCATGTGTATGATAAGTTATGTTCAATCTAATATAAACTAAAAGGACTGAGTTATTAACATTTTTTAAATAAATTTGGTCTAATCGCAGCTTTAAGAAGGTCTTTGGTTTCAATATTTTTTTTTGCAGTCATGGTATTATTATGCGTGCCCATCAGTATCAATATTCTCACATTCGAAAAAAACTAATTTAATAGGTGAATAAAAATAAACAAATGAACTAAATAATGCTGGAGAAATTATAATATTTTTGATTCTAAAAAATTAATTCTCATCAGATAGAAAGATCATCACGGAACTGGATGAATTATATTATATGAAATAAAAATTCAAACGTGAACTGAGTTTGTCAACATTTAAAACAGTTGACATCTGGTACTTGTGGATGAGAATACTGCGTGAGGTCTACTGTTCACAGAACTACTAGTTGTAGTAAATTTCAAATATTGTATTTTTGAATATCATGTACATTTTATTGATTAGATTGCTTGTTTGTATAATAATGGAAATACAATTTATTATTATTATTATTCATTTTATCTAGTATAAAGTTTTGGGCTGTTCCTGTTGCTGCTCCCTCAATCACTGGAAAAAATAATTGTGTATCATTGAATAAAATAAAATAAATGAAATAAGTATCAAGATAATCATTGATAAAATTCAACATCCATAGATTATCATCCATCAACAGAATTGTATCATTTGTACTGCTGTTATTAAATTAAAAAAATCTGGTGTGGTACACTCACACAACTTTCCTTGCTCATATTTGAAACTACGATCGGACTTTTGTATATGTGTATATATAATTGTTTTCAGAGTACTTTTTCCTATGTGTAAATTGTGAAACTCGATGAATTTCTTAGCCCTCAATTTTTTAAAGTCGTCAAAACAGCTGTTCTATAGATGAAATATCTCGACTATGTGTTCTTTCTATGAACTGCGCTACCTACCTACCTCATGCACGAGAAGGAGGTTACAAAGTCCATTTCTCAAGGATGGGGTCAATTTCCCCATTAGTTTCCTAGAAACGAGACTCATGCCAGTTGATAGAGCTGATAAATAACAATACAGGGTATGAATTTGAAGAAAATCGGTCAAGTTATTTTTGAGAAAATCGTGAAGAACATGGTTTTTTAGTAATTATCCGCCATTTTTCTCAAGAATATTATGGAGCTCTTGCATTTTTCTCAGAAATGAGACTCGATGTCAGTTGATAGGGCTTATAAATAGCTATCCATGGTATGAATTTGAAGAAAATCGTTAGAGCCGTTTTCGAGAAAACCGTGAAAAACATGGTTTTTTAGTAATTATCCGCCATTTTTTCCGCCATTTTGAATTCAATTTTATTGAATTTCTTATTGTCAGATCCTCATGGTATAAGGACCTTAAGTTTGAAATTTCAAGTCAATCGGTTGATTAGGAATGGAGTTATCGTGTTCACAGACACACACACACACACACACACACCACACACACACACACATACACACACACAGACCAACACCCAAAAATCATGTTTTGGGCTCAGGGGACCTTGAAACGTATAGAAAACTTGAAATTAGGGTACCTTAATTTTTTTTGGAAAGCAATACTTTCCTTACCTATGGTAATAGGGCAAGGAAAGTAAAAAATCTGGTGTGGTACACTCACACAACTTTCCTTGCTCATTGATCTATAAGCCTTATTCTTAAACAAGGATAATTTAGGGGAATAACATTATGCCGATTGGCGGCTAAATAGCTACGATTATACTATTGTTATTGTGTTCAGAGTACATTTTCCTTTGTTTGAATTATGAAATTTCAGGATTTTTTGAAAGTTGTCAAAACAGACAGCTGTTCGACAAATAAAATATCGACATGTGTTCTTTTGAATAAACTGCTCTACCTACCTACCTCACGCACGAGAAAAAGGTTACAAAGTAAATTTCTCAGGGATGGGGTGGACCCCCTGTTAGTTTCTCAGGGAGGAGACTCATTCCAGTGAATAGAGCTGATATATAACTATACAGGGTATGCATTTGAAAAAAATCGGTCAAGTCATTTTCGAGAAAATCGTGATAGAAATTTAACAAAATTCATTCTTCTCAGAAATATTACGGAGCTCCTGCAATTTTCCCAGAAATGAGACTCATGTCAGTTGATAGGGCTTATAAATAGCTATCCATGGTATAAATTTGAAGAAAATCGTTAGAGCCGTTTTTGAAAAAATCGTGAAAAAACATGGTTTTTTAGTAATTATCCGCCATCTTGAATTTAATTTTATTGAATTTCTTATTGTCGTGTCCTCATGGTATAAGGACCTTAAGTTTGAAATTTCAAGTCAATCGGTTAATTAGAAATGGAGTTATCGTGTTCACAGACACACACACACACACACACACACACAACACACACACACACACACACACACACACACACACAACACACACACACAACACACACACACACACACACACACAACACACACACACACACACACACACACACACACACACACACACACAGACCAACACCCAAAAATCATGTTTTTGGACTCAGGGGACCTTGAAACGTATAGAAAACTTGAAATTAGGGTACCTTAATTTTTTTGGAAAGCAATACTTTCCTTACCTATGGTAATAGGGCAAGGAAGGTTAGACTCGTTGTAGTTTATGTAGTTTGTAGTGGGGGAAACGCGGCAACGAAAGTGGCTGAAACTCTTATCAATAAAATGCTAGTAATACTACAAATTTAGCAGTCCACTTCATAGTATTTATAAAGACAAGCAATCGAGAACGACACGTGTTTGATATTATAGTATGTTCTTGTCTCCATTCAAGTACTAATCTAGTTCATTCAATTTTAATTGAGATCTAAACTCTTTTTTGAAATGCCCTTCGAAAAGCATCGACGAAACTTGGCTTAAAAATTGGTTTACAAATTTTCGGTCTGTGTGGTTTTCCCTTTTCAAGTCATTTCATTTCATTTATTTATCGTCATATTACATCAATTTTTGAGTAACACTCATTTGACTGGTGACATGTCAATACTAGAACAAAATTATATTTAAAAGACTTAGTTCTAACTTCTTGAAAGTAAAATAAATAAATACACTCTATGATGTATCTCATCAAATTCACATGGAAATGAAAGTCACAAAAAGTTAAGTTAACTTTATCAATATTATTGATAAAATATTATGCAGAATTAAATAAATATTTTAAACGTTCATCTATATAACATCCAATGAGGAAGATATTTATTATTTTCTCCTCTAAACATTCAATATTGGATCCTTAAAATTATGTATAAGTGAACTTAGTTTAAACAAGAGTATTAATATATTTGGAAAGTATTGATGAATGATTATTTGAAAAGAAAAACGGGTGAATCGATTAGATAGTCTAATGATTTTAAAGATGGAATACATTGATTTAAGGCTGTTGGGTACACTTTTTTTCTTATTTAAATTGGATAATCATTTTCAATATAACTGTTAAGATCATTCATTATAAGAGTGAGAAAAAGTGGCAACTGAAATTTTTAACTTCAATCTATTCAATATAAAATTCCCTTCGATAGTTTGCCACATAATATTTTGATGTGTAAGTCCCATTTTAAATATTGCTTTGAACTGTTATACCAAGAAACTTTGCATTGTCAGGTTGTAATCTCAGTAAATTCATCAAGTCTATTCTCTTACTTCGGAAATACGTCATCAACCAACCACTCAGATACCGAGCTGTTTGTTCATCTGTTGATGAAGATCTATACATAATTGTAATCTCAGGGAGGCGCTATTTTTAAGCGAGTTATGGGTTGTTGAAAGTGCTAACTCAGTTTTCTTTCCAGATCATAAACGGTTTCGAATTTTCCATTAGAGTTTTTTTAAATACATTCAGTATAATATCATTGGTTTTGTTCTAATCGCATTTTTTCGCGATCAATGCCAAAATAAACAAGTTATCGAATTTACAAAAATGTTACTTTTTTATGAACGATATGGGGAATAAAATGTTTTAGTTTGGAATGATACTTTTTTTCGAATTTTTAAGAGAAGTTATGTTAATATAGTCGAAACCGTTTATGATCTGGAAAGAAAACGAAATCTGGAAAGTTAGCACTTCAACAACCCATAACTCGCTTATTAGACCACTTAGAAATTTCAGTTGCCACTTTTTCTCACTCTTATAATGATCTTAACAATTATATTGAAAATGATTATCCAATTTAAATAAAAAAAAGTTTACGAACAGCCTTAATAGATGAATCGATTATACTCATCACATTTTTTGATAGACGAAATAAATAGATAAATTGGAGAAATAGATAACCGTTATTGCATAATAAGCTTCTTTGGATCAGAATTTATCAATAAAAGATTAGTTACATCCCACATGATAATGCAATTGCTTAAAATTATCTCAAGGTTTAATTATTCAAATGTCACTAAATTAATATCTTATCATTCATAATGTAGGCTAAAATAAATGCATTTCACTGATGAAAGATTTTGTCAATAATTACGAGGGTAGGCTGATAAGTAATGCATACATGCTTGTAAAACATAAACCAAATAACTGTAAGAAGCGTGGCTGGTTGCATGTGCAAGTACTATTTATCCTCTATACGGCTGTGTAGTTTGAAGGTGTTGTGTTCTCATCCCGTTTGGTTTGATTAGTGGAAGAATGGCGTAATGTTTATTTATTTAATTATTCAGAATTACACAACTTACAGAAAAGTACCTCAGGCTTACGCCCAAAACGGTTCCAATTCTAATTTATACAACAGTCATAATGTAGCTAGGTTATGTGTCACTTCAACATTCTTCAATTACACAGTCAATTCACAATTCAAAACAAACAATAAATTGAAAAATTACTTCTAAATTAAATTAAATCAATTACAAATATTCAGAATATTAATGTTCTGGTGTTATGTAAACAGGAATTCGGGAATTAATCAACGCGCTGTTATAGAATTTTTAACTGCTGAGAATGTGAATCCTATGCCCCGTTTCACCAACCTTGGTCAAGGCATTTGAACATGGATAAAGTCTATCAGCTGGTCAAATCAGAAATAATTCGTTCCACCAACACCAGTTACGTTTAACCACGGACAAACCAATGGTTAATTTTGACTGCCGCCGAACGGGCGATCAAATTATTTGAACACGGTCAAAAGACTGGCTCGATCAATTTTCTTGCTTGTTTGTAGGTTACCATATGTTTTTGACGCAATGAAAAATTTCAAAGTTTTTAGTGCGATTGAATTTAGTTGTAGTAAGTTATTTATTAGGTTTGTTCTCGGAATCTTTCAATTATTAGTAAATTATTATAGTATAGAAAATGAAGGAAGATTTTGAAAAAGATTTGCTTTACTCTTCTATTACACAGTAGGCCTATGCTATTCAATCCTTACATCAACCAATGTATCTCATTAGAATTGGAATGTTCTTTTGTTCATAAAAAATTGTCAAAAATGATGGTGATTTGTAAATTCTTTGTATGATATTATTTAATTCATATTTGAAATATTATTATAAATTAATGTAGATGTGTGATTATACAAAACGTCTGTGCCAGGGGGGTATATAAGAAATGGCCCAGGGGGCCTGCCCCGAAATAATGAATATGAAGAAAAATTAGTACAGTAATTACAAAAAAAGTACAGTAATATGAATTTTTGACGGCCTGACAGTAAAGTAAAAAGAGCATTCAGCGCAAATTTCCCTCTGAATATGATCAGCGAAACTGATATTGAATATCATGGGGTGTTACTATATACACTATATTACAGAATTAAATTAGGGTTTTCGTTAAATAATTATTAATTCATTAGCATTTGAAAAATTGCAATATCTCAGTAATTCTATCCATAAAAATCAGATGTAGCCAATAGCAAGCCAGCAAACATGTTGGCCAACTTCAGAAAAGTACAGCTACAAGAGTTGACCATGTTCAAATTTGATCGACGGAGTTTTGATCAATCCCGAGGTTGGTGGAATAGTTGTATGTTTGAACGAGTGATCAAATTTTGACTATGGTCTAATTGACCATGGCTAGGCTATATTTGATCGAAGTTGGTGAAACCGGGCACTAGTGAGAATTATCATCGTTGTGACTTCAGAGAAGTTATGTTTTTTTGAAGGTGATGATGTCCTTATAAACTCCAGGATTTAGCATGGATAAGGGGAATATTTGTTTCTTTTTTTTTGGTCTGGTTGATGCCCACATCTGCTCTAGACTTGTGCTTTGGTAATGATACGGATGATAATTGAAGATGAATTGAAGATTAGTATACATTAGCTAGGAATATTGGGTTATAAGTTGAAAATCAGGTGACATATTATCATAGGGTACTGATAGTGTAACTTACTCATGTAATATATTTGTATTTTGTACTAGCTGGCCCGGCAAACTTCGTACCGCCAAATAGTTAATGCATCTCATTACAAACTTTAGCTGGATGCACACCTGAGGAGGCGCGATGCGGCATTTTGCATCCAGGTGCTTCTTGCTTATATTGGTTTGAATGGAAGAACTCACACACACTGAATCGGGCATGGTGTGGTACGGTGTGATAAGGCAATCTCCATAAGATCAACACTTTGTATCACCAAGCCGCGCCTCGTCAGGTGTGCTTAGCCTTAGCTTAATCTGAGGCACTATATTTTTATGAAAATTATCCAACAATCAGTATTTACATCTATATTTCAATATGGACCTCCTATGTGCATAGTTAATTGTACAGCAGTTTGTATTTTTAGATATAGTTGAATGCAGCTTGCTGGGAAATTGAATGGTATATACCTCCTTGCTGCTGATTTTCCCGTGCATATTCTAAATTTACAACATTTCGAGTTCTACGACCCAAGTTTGGACGTCGTTCGCACCGCGGCATTATTATTAGAATTAAAGTTTTGTGAATTAGTAGAAAGAAAATAGAAAAACATATCTACCGACGGCTGTTGGATGACGCAATGATTATAACAGCTGATTTTTATTTCTGTGTGTTGCCAGCTCACAAATCTTCTTCCATAAGGGTTACATGTAAACTTTGAAGGACCGTAGGAAAGAGTCCTGAAGTCGGATTAAAAATTTTATAGGCCATAAACCTGGTCCTGAACATAACGAACACAACTAAAAAAAAATATCAAATTTGGTGCACACTTAAAAAAGTTATTGAATGTCAAAATTTGAGGCTCGAATTTTATTTATATAGATAATGTATTATGTTGTATATATTTGACTCTTGTATTGTATCTGAAGACCTCAGATATGGCATCAATAAAGTTTCTATTCTATTCTAATGAGTGAACCCACAGCTCTAGGTGAGTTCCGAACCACCGGGAAGGGATTTTTCAAATCATGAATCAGAGGAGTTGGCTCAAGTGGTCACCCTTCCAACGGGGGTAGTAGGCGCATGACTCTTAACTTATCTAAGCGATAGCTTATCAGCGCGACCACTGAGTCAAACTGTTTCCCAAATTATATCAATTATTATTACAAACTAGCAAGTAACCCGTGCTCCGCAAGGGTCTATTTTAAAACTTGACAAACTGAAAACTTGATGTAATGAAATCCTGAAGAATTGAAAAAAGGCCTATAACCATCCTCAATTAATTAAGAATCTATATTCAAAATTTCAAGTTAATCAGTCCAGTAGTTCAGACGTGATGATGCATCAAACATAATTTTCTTATCCCATACATGTAAGCTTATTAGCCAGTTCTTTACTTTATTATAGTACTAGCCGTCAGGCTCGCTTCGCTCGCCATATCCGTCTAGCCAGGGGTCTCCGCCCCCTGGACCCCCGACTGGATCGTAAAGAATTGGGATCAGCGGGCTCGCTTCGCTCGCCTACATTTTTCATTTGAGCATGCTTCATTCCATCAGAAAGTCAAAGTACTGAGAAAAGGCAGAAAAGCTGAGAAAAACGTTGGAAAACGCTGATTTTGGGCGTATCTTTGATGAAATATACAAGTCACCTCATCACAAAATTTTTTAGACCCTAGCTAAACCTCTGTACCAAATTTGAACATTTTCTGTCTATTACTTGATGAAATAACTGAGAAAACGCTAATTTTGGGTATCTTTGGCGTTATTTCAAATTCCTTCTAACACAACATTATTACACCCTAGCTGAGCTTCTGTACTAAATTTGAACAATTTCTGTTCATTTGTTCTCGATAAAGCTGAGAAAGCGCAAAAAAAACGCTGGAAAAACGCAGATTTTGGGCGTATCTTTGGCGTTATTTCAAATTCCTTCTAACATAACATTATTACACCCCAGCTGAGCTTCTGTACTAAATTTGAACAATTTCTGGTCATTTGTACTCGATAAAGCTGAGAAAACGCTGGAAAAACGCAGATTTTGGGCGTATCTTTGGAAATTTTTTCCAAATCCGTTCTTAGTGCGCCTCTAAAGGGCCAACTGAACATACCTACCAAATTTGAACGTTTTTGTCCGGTAGATTTTTAGTTCTGCGAGTCAGTGAGTCAGTCAGTGAGCGAGTGCCATTTCCCTTTTATATAATAGATGGATAATTTATGAGAGATGAGTGGACCTACAGTAATAAGAGGGCTTCGAATCTCAAGGAAGCGATTCATAGATCCCTGTTAAAGTGGTAAAGTTTGTCAGCTGGTGGCAAGTATGAAATTCGGCTAGTTGTGCGCTTGCGCAGTGATTTAAAACTGAATTGAAGAACGCGCTGCTCAAGTAGAAGTAGTCGAAATTCCAGTGATCAGTGCGAAGACGTGCCTGCCACAAGTGAAACTCAACTTTCCATTCTTGTCCCAGTACGATTTAGCAGTAGCAGTTATGAACGGTGAGATTGACTGCTTTTTATCTATCTGTCAATATTACTGACGACTTTCCAATACAAAAACCTAATGATAAAATTCTAGTGATAACTTAATTGCTGACTCAAACCTATAAAGAGATTTTCACGCTTATTTTCTACTGTTAGCTTCCAAACGCGAACTTGTTGATTTCATACTCTTTTTCCTTATAATCTTAGTTTTATTTGGAAAAAAAACAAGTTGCAAAAAAGACTATCTTCAGCCTTGACTTCTTATGGCGAATTTATCAACATCCTGATAACTTGAGTGCTGTATATTCTTAATTCAGATAAAATACTAACTCCGTTCTTTTCATATTATAAGACACGCTAATATGAAACATTAATGTTACCATATCAAATCAAAGTAAAGCCAAATCTTTCCTTTTTGAAATTTTCCAAAGTTTCTGCCGTTTTTCCAATGAAATTATTTTTATTTAGAGGAATTTCTATTTTTTAGATGACAGAAATATACTAACAATATTATAGAACAAAATATACCAAATACTAAAATATTATTCAAAAACATTTCAGGATGAGAAATGTATCTAAAAACATGATAAAATATTATGCTACAAGAATATTATTCAAAAACATTTTAGGATGAGAATTGTATCTAAAACATGATGAAATATTATGCTACAAGAATATTATTCAAAAACATTTTAGGATGAGAAATGTATCTAAAAAGATGATAAAATATTATGCTACAAAAATATTATTAAAATCATTTTAGGATGAGAATTGTATCTAAAAAAAAACGTGTGTGGTAGTTTTGTTGGTCCAAATCAGAGCCCTGTTGTATGATAAAATAAAAGAAAATAGTTTAATACTTTCCTATTTATTTATTTTTATTTATTATTATTTCATCTACTGACCTCCTATAAAAGGGGTATTTGGACTTGTCAATGTCGTAAGTCAATAAAATACTGAACATAAATACATAAATGATAAGTCAATACATTTTTTTTCTGTCCAAACCCCATCTCGACGCTCGTAGTTTAGAACATAAATAGGTACATGAAAAGTCAATACATTTTTTTCTATTCTCTCTAAACCCCATCTCGACGCTCGTAGTACTCTCTGAACTCTTCACTTGAGTACGCGCATATGGACAGCAGCTCCTTCTTTAATTGATCTCTGAATTTAGTACCAGTCATTTGTTTTATGAGCTGGCAATAAATTATACAACCGAGTACCAGAACTCCTAACACCTCGCTCATACATGGTTGTCTGGTGTGTGTCGTCTCTTAGGTTGTTCCTATATCTTGTTGGGTATTGATGGAATGTTCCGCCTGTATTAAATTCATGTAGATTTTTCTTAATGAAGCAGATTGTTTCGAAAATATATAGGCTTGGGAATGGGAGAATTTGATGTTTTTGAAAAGGGGGCGACAACTTGTTCGAATTGATTCTCCCATCATCACTCTCAATGCCCACTTCTGCATTCTGAACACCTCAACTACGCAACTTGAATTTCCCCCCAAAAAATGCCGCAAAAATATTCTAATAACCGGTTGACTACTGGTGGTATTGCTTTGTATTTTATCATGCAGCAAGGCGTAGACAGGATGAGTGATCGCTTTGTATTACAATTGGACGGGTGACCGCTTTTTGGCCAGAATCAACATTCAGTTACACACATATCGATTTATGTTCGTACGATTTTTGTCGTCCTTAAAAGTTTTATTCTATTAGATTAAATAGATGATGTTTTTCAAGTTCCGTTTAATCTGATAGAATTTTTAAGGTCGGCAAAAAATCGTACAAACAAAAATTGATGTGTGTGTAGCTAGCCTTAGTCATATAGCTCTCTTGATCCTTGATCAAAAAGCAATACTTTTGATCAACAATATTGGATTTGAAATCATTTTTCGGTATTTCGAGTTCATCCAATGATAATTCAATCGGTTTCCTTGCCTTTTCCACTTGAAGAATTCTCCCCATCACTCCATCACCCACACATAAATCTGATGCTGATTTTAGTCGTAGTAGAAAAGAAAAAACGCTAGGAACAAATAATGAAAAACTGTTCAATTACTCTACTTATTCACATTAAACTGTAAACTGTTCCAGAGAAATGTGTACCGAACCAGTTAATGAATGAAATTATTCCACTTCACTTAGGCTCAACTCACACTTACGCGACTCAGGTCGAGAGCATGTGTTTTCAAATGGTGACAGTCGCGGAGACTAGAATCGACTGGTCTAAGTGTCACCATTTGGGAAACACATGCTCTCGACTAGAGTCGAGTCTCTTCTCGACCTGAGTCGCGGAAGTGTGAGTTGAGCCTTACTGATACTATACTGAATTGTTCCAATTCAGTTACATTTATTTTTGAAGTGAAAATTCACAAATTATTATATCTAAAGATTTTTTAAAATTATTCATTCATTAACTTTCATAATTATACATTTAAACTTTGCAGCTTCAATAAAATAAGATTCGAACAATATTAGTTCACAGTTTAATGTAAATATAAATCATAGAGGAACTGCTGTTTTGGTACATATCTATATTCTTCATTCAAGAAATAATTTTGTACACAAAATATTTATTAAAATAATATCCCGGTGGACTTCAAAGTTGGGCGGCAGGTACAGAACATAGCCTTATGATAAATACTTTCATACACTCATATATTTTTTTCAATCATTTTTACTAGTAGTTCTGTGAACAGTAAACCTCACGCAGTATTCTCATCCACAAGTACCAGATGTCAACTGTTTTAAATGTTAACAAACTCATTTGAATTTGTATTTCATATGATATAATTCATCCAGTTCCGTGATGATCTTTCCATCTGATGAAATTTAATTTTTTTGAATCAAAAATATTATAATTTCTCCAGCATTATTTAGTTCATTTGTTTATTTTTATTCACATATTAAATTAGTTTTTTCGAATGTGAGAATATTGATACTGATGGGCACGCATAACAATACCATGACTGCAAAACAAAATATTGAAACCAAAGACCTTAAAGCTGCGATTAGACCAAATTTATTCAAAAAATGTTAATAACTCAATCCTTTTAGATTATATTAGATTGAACATAACTTACCATACACATGTTGAACATATGTGTTTGTCAACTTCCGTTCAATCTAATAGAATCTATAAGGATTAAGTTATAACCATTTTGTTAATAACTTTGGTGTAAACCCAGCTTGAAGATGCATACCTCTTTAATGTCTTTGATTGAAACTATAGACCTTATACAAATACAGTAATAGACTGGCTTCTCCACACATCTGTGTAATCACTTGTCAGCTGATTTATGATGAATAATTCTATAGTCTGATTTTTACTCTAATATTGGCGTATGAAGGAGGCTCCTTTTTCCTTTTATATTATCCTTGAAATGCAAAATTTCCAAAAACCTTGTATATACGTCGACGCGCAATTTAAAAAGGAACATACCTGTCAAATTTTATGAAAATCTATTACCGCGTTTCGCCGTAAATGCGCAACATATAAATATATAAACATTTAAACATTAAAAGAAATGCCAAATCGTCGACTTGAATCTTGGACCTCACTTTGTTCGGTTAATTAAACATTTTATTCATCAATACAATTATTACAATGATCTATAATAAATAACTAAACCAGAATTGCTCTACCAGTACTTATGGAAATGATTCATTCAATAACTTTAGATAAATCATACGTTTTTCATTTTTCATTGGGAGTCCACATCGTACAGTGTTAAATACAGTTTCTGAATGAGAAACACCAAATTTGATCATTCGATAATCTCATTCAAGTAGTTTGTAAATTTGATTCTGAAACCTGAGTGCTTTCACTCTTACTTCAGACGCTACTTCAAATCGCTTATGATTGTAAAGTCTTGCAAATTGGAGCATATTTCAACAGTTTTTCAATACTTCCAGTATATTGAAAGGTGCTTGAAAGTTGAAAGGGAAATTTCTAAATGGGAATTTGTATTGGAAAGTTGAGAATTTTCTAATCAAAATTACAAGTAATATTCATGAAATAAAGAAATGGATTTTTTAGAACTAAATTCATAAACGAAATTTCTTGTCAGATACAAGATGTACAATCTAAAGTACAGGTGATATCATGAAATAAAGAAATAGATTTTTTTAGAAAACTAAATTCATAAACGATATTTCTTGTCAGATACAAGATGTTTGCTCTCGGATGATTTTCGCAGAAAACAAAAACTTCGATTTAAATCATTTTTGAAATTTCAAGATGAAAAATCTAAGAGCTTTTATGTTTAAACAGTAATTCTCTGTAGACATTATGAAGCCTAATGAGCCGCAGGCGAAAAATAACTGATTTTTTCCTTCGATTGTTACTTTCATTTGCTTGAAGATTGAAAAATAATTTAATAAATTGGTACTTCTCAACTGGTGAAGCATATATGACTCTATTTCTCATCATACTCACAGTTTCATTGAATGTAGAAATCTTCGATTGGTCAACAAATGAATTTACTTTGTTTGAATTGTACTGAACGGACGTTTGAATCGTTTTTCAGTACGTTTTAGATTTTTAGATTGGTCAACAAATGAATTTACTTTGTTTAAATTGTACTGAACTGACGTTGATTACATTAATAATAAAAAAAGTCTATTGAAAAAAAGTACAGTGATGAAATATTATTAACTGGTAGAAGGTTACACCAGTATAAATTGAACTCGAATGAACTGTATAGTTCGAGGCTGAATCAATCTGAAAACTGCATTTCATAGCATGCATGCCAAATTAAGTCGCAGACATTGCTCTTCTAGAGCATCACCTTCCAATATATCCAGTCGGTAGAATATTAATTGACATAAATCGGTTTAATTGTTATCAGAGTTTGTTATTTCAATTCAATTCAATTTATTTATCCTTTTTACAACATAGTTATTGTACAAAGTAGTTATGAAATAAATAACTTAAAACTAAAACAAAATAGCAGGTTAACAAAAACACGGAAGGTCCCTGCAAAGGCAAAGCCTGTGCGCAGGGGCCGAGTGTTACAAGAAACTACAGAACCAAAGTGAAAGCGTAAAACAAAAATATAAATTATAAGTATGAAATTTGTATAATAAAAAATCTCGAGAATACAGACAATTAACAAGAAATAATGAACTTATTTAAGAGAAAAAAAGAGTTGAAAGGTGAAAAGTTACAAGAAATCGAACAAATCAGTAGAGTTATGCGATGTGATCCATTGACTTATTTCGTTAGAAAGATTTCTGGTCAAATTGTTAGAGATAAAATGATCAGGTATTACGTTAACAAGTTTATGGACAATGTAATTGAACTGCCTTCTACAAATGGATAAAACTGTATGATGAGATTCGAAAGTGATGGATGAGGGACGAAGATTGTACGGTGATAAACGGAGATTGAAAAGATTACTATGCTTATTCATGTAGATTATCAAGTTTTTCGTGTGAAGCTGCCTGACAGTCAGCACATTCAGTTCCCTGAAAAGATTGTCACTAGGGAAACGTCTGGGCTTTCCAAGAATTGCCTTTAATAAGGTCTTCTGAATAACAATTATCTTATTCAAGTGATTCATGTAGGCAGCGCCCCAATCGATAATCCCATATTGAAGAAAAGACTGGATGTAAGCAAAATAATCCAATCTAGAAACGGCTATGTTACTCAATTTACTGATAGTGTAGAATTTGTTGATGCAGTGTTTATCAAACCTAAAGGACGTGAGAAAATTGAAAATTAATAAACATTAAACGTTTTTAAACATTAAAAACGTTGGAACAGGATATCTGTTCAAAACAGCTGTATCCTGGGTTTGGATAACAATTGGCTAAAACAATTGAAAAATTGAGTTTTGATTACTTTAAATTTTAACGTTCCAACTCATTTGCTGCAGATTCATGTATCATTTATACATGTCCGTACATCAAGTATTTGGGACAATCATAACAATTTTTTGATCTGCTTCATTTTGAAACTATTTGCTAACAATCACTTTCGAAATCAAGTCATCTAAACATAGTTATTGTACAAAGTAGTTATGAAATAAATAACTTAAAACTAAAACAAAATAGCAGGTTAACAAAAACACGGAAGGTCCCTGCAAAGGCAAAGCCTGTGCGCAGGGGCCGAGTGTTACAAGAAACTACAGAACCAAAGTGAAAGCGTAAAACAAAAATATAAATTATAAGTATGAAATTTGTATAATAAAAAATCTCGAGAATACAGACAATTAACAAGAAATAATGAACTTATTTAAGAGAAAAAAAAGAGTTGAAAGGTGAAAAGTTACAAGAAATCGAACAAATCAGTAGAGTTATGCGATGTGATCCATTGACTTATTTCGTTAGAAAGATTTCTGGTCAAATTGTTAGAGATAAAATGATCAGGTATTACGTTAACAAGTTTATGGACAATGTAATTGAACTGCCTTCTACAAATGGATAAAACTGTATGATGAGATTCGAAAGTGATGGATGAGGGACGAAGATTGTACGGTGATAAACGGAGATTGAAAAGATTACTATGCTTATTCATGTAGATTATCAAGTTTTTCGTGTGAAGCTGCCTGACAGTCAGCACATTCAGTTCCCTGAAAAGATTGTCACTAGGGAAACGTCTGGGCTTTCCAAGAATTGCCTTTAATAAGGTCTTCTGAATAACAATTATCTTATTCAAGTGATTCATGTAGGCAGCGCCCCAATCGATAATCCCATATTGAAGAAAAGACTGGATGTAAGCAAAATAATCCAATCTAGAAACGGCTATGTTACTCAATTTACTGATAGTGTAGAATTTGTTGATGCAGTGTTTATCAAACCTAAAGGACGTGAGAAAATTGAAAATTAATAAACATTAAACGTTTTTAAACATTAAAAACGTTGGAACAGGATATCTGTTCAAAACAGCTGTATCCTGGGTTTGGATAACAATTGGCTAAAACAATTGAAAAATTGAGTTTTGATTACTTTAAATTTTAACGTTCCAACTCATTTGCTGCAGATTCATGTATCATTTATACATGTCCGTACATCAAGTATTTGGGACAATCATAACAATTTTTTGATCTGCTTCATTTTGAAACTATTTGCTAACAATCACTTTCGAAATCAAGTCATCTAAACATATTTATTGATACACAAATTATCTAATTATTAGAAGAGAAATGAACAGACCTTCTGTTCAAAACTGTTTCCTGGGTTTGGATAACAATTGGCCAAAAAGATTGAAAAATTTAGTTTTGATTATTTTAAACATTAAAAACGTTGGAACGTTTTTAATGTTTAAAGCCTGGTCCAGAGGCTCAAGTTTAGCTTCAGTATTTTGCTCAAGCAAAAGTCGGAGCATGTAAGTCGTTGCGTCTGGACGGTAAAACGGATCGGTCGGTCTTCAAGCTTAAGTCGTCAAACTTAAAATGTATCGACCGGCAATCTTTTTCCATGAAACCGTCCGTCTTTTGCCTATCAACCAAAACCTAAATCGCGTAAAAATGGAGATAGAGAAATTGTGATTTAAGATTCGGATTCAGCGTCCTCAAATTAATAAAATGCCTCGCGAGTACTTGAAAATAAGCAAATTTTTTATCGATTGTATATAACGCCATTTAACCCTTTTTTCTTTATTGATTCTCATGATAATCAAGACCATTACTTTTGAAATGTAAACTTATTTATTGATACACAAATTATCTAATTATTAGAAGAGAAATGAACAGACTCTCTCTTCAAAACTGTTTCCTGGGTTTGGATAACAATTGGTCAAAAAGATTGAAGAATTGAGTTTTGAATTCAAAAATGAAAACAAACTCAAATTGAACTCTAATTGAGTTTTGAATTTTGATATAACATAGAATTCAAGAAATGTTTTATTCATCATAGTTGAAATTCAAAGGAAGCAAATCACCAGAGAAAAACAGTATAGAACTTGAATCATTATGATTTATTGAGAACCTTAATGCATTTCATTTTTAATTGCCCTTTGTTCATTTCCATTCTCCCAGAAGATTTTGTGATGAAAGCGTTAGCAATAAAAGTTTCCAATAATTGCTAATGTGTGATATATGCGAATATTGCTGATTTCTATCCAGTTATTCATAAGCTTCAACCTGATGAAAGTAATGTTTTCAAAATCTGTATAACTTCATAACTTACTCCATTAGCCAAACCATATTCATTTTGTTTTATTGCTTTTGTGTGCATTTATGATTGACTTCGAATTTGAGAACATTTATGAAATACTATTAATAGAATGACTTTTTTATTTGATGATGTGGCGAAGTTTGGACAGTAATGTCCACTCTGTTTTCTTTATCGATTGATACAATAAGTACATCATCAAAATTATGAGAAAAAATAAGGGAGAGAAAAAATAGAAAGAGAAAAAATCTCTCCCTCATCAAAAGGGAGAGAAAAAAATAAGGTAACCTTGTGCTATTCCTCTCCCAAATTTAGATAAAGGTTACACATACTCTACCACTTAACAAGATTTTAATTAGAACAAGATCTACGATCTAGTTACAATCTTCTTGCGACTTGCCTTCAGTAATGGTTTCAAGATCATCAGATCTATCGATCTACGATTTCAAGATCTCAGATACTCCAACATACTATTTCTTCATGCAAAATCAATGAAGAGTGTATTGGTTGAAGCTGATGTATTTGAAAAACACATGACTTTTATCAGGTTAAGGACCGTTTGCACAGTCAAAGCTTAAACTGAATGTAATCAGCTGGTGGCTTAAACTCAAAATGTAACACATTATAACAAACGAGACTTGATACGGATTTAATCCAGTTTAAAATGAAATTTAGTTTAAACTGTTAATGTGCAAACGGTCAATATTTTAAATCACTTGGTTTAGTGAGGTCCACGTATAATGGCAGTATTTGATCAACATTCGTGTTGCTATCCTTGTCTATCATTCAACAAAACAGATAGCGCTATCTTGCTGATTTTTCGAATGATGGACAAGGATGTAGAATCACATATTAGCAAAACTTAGACAATAACCTCATCAGTTGAGTGGCTCGTTTGAGTAAGTGATAACGTGCCGGTCTAATAATCAAGAGAACCCGAGTTCGAATCTCGACCGGGGCAAAAGTTTTTGACCACAACACAATCACATAGACGGCCACCCCGTCTTTCGGAGGAGACGATAAGCCGTCGGTCCCGTCTACCTAAAAAGTAGTCGTCATCTCTCATGATCATCCCTCTCACTCATTACCCACGCACCAGCCTAAGAACTTATGTGGACATCACCCTCAGTATTATTAGTTTATTGTAAATATTGCGGACTATCATTGTCTTGAATCATTTGCTTTCATATTCCTCTGTCACCTTCTTTATAGATTTGTGAAGTTTGCAAGAAACAACGTTGGAAATGTTTTACCAAAACAGAAATCTGGGAAGTGAGGCCCTACTATAGTAGAATCACATAACTTATCAGCAAAACTTGGTTAGTCAATAACCTCATCAGTTTTTTGTAAATATTGCAGACTATCATTGTCTTGAATCATTTGCTTTGATATTCCTCTGTTACCTTTTTTATTAATTTGTGAAGTTTGCAAGAAACAACTTTGGAAATGTTTTACCAAGACAAAAATCTGGGAAGTGAGGCCCTACTATAGTAGAATCACATAACTTATCAGCAAAACTTGGTTAGTCAATAACCTCATCAGTTTTTTGTAAATATTGCAGACTATCATTGCTTTGAATGATTTGCTTTGATATTCCTCTGTTACCTTTTTTATAAATTTGTGAAGTTTGCAAGAAACAACTTTGGAAATGTTTTACCAAGACAGAAATCTGGGAAGTGAGGCCCTACTATAGTAGAATCACATAACTTATTAGCAAAACTTGGTTAGTCAATAACCTCATCAGTTTATTGTAAATATTGCAGACTATCATTGTCTTGAATGATATGCTTTGATATCCCTCTGTTACATTTTTTATTAATTCGTGAAGTTTGCAGAAAGGCAAGAAACAACTTTAGAACTGTCTTACCAAGACAGAAATCTGGGAAGTGATGCCCCACTATTTATAGTAGAATGATATATTAGCAAAACTTGGTTAGTCAATAACCTCATCAGTTTATTGTAAATATTGCAGACTATCATTGTCTTGAATCATTTGCTTTGATATTCCTCTGTTACATTCTTTATAAATTTGTGAAGTTTGAAGGAAGGCAAGAAACAACTTTGAAAATGTCTTACCAAGACAGAAATCTAGGAAGTGAGGCCTCAGTCAATGGCGGCGCTTCCATAAGGGCCAAGTGGGCCAGGCCCACCCAAATGAAACAGTAAAATACATTTTAAAATGCTTCAGGTTATGTGGCTAATTATTATTGAATAAAATACAATATTAATTAATTTTGAACTGTCAACTGGTAAAAAATCTCGTTGAAATACCATGCAAATGCATCCATGGCCATCGTAGAATACGTACGAGTTCAACGATGGCCACAAATCATTACGTAGCACATTGAAGGGCCCCAGAATTCAGGCCCTTCTAGCTCTCATAAGAACGTATTGGCAAGACAACGCAAGCCAACGGCGCTAGACTGGCTGGGAGCAATGCATTGATATACGGAGCTGTATCAGTATGAGCTGGCCCATTGCACGTTGATTCACACTATTCTCGTTCAGACTGCTGAGCGCTAGTATAGCTTTGTTTACATGCCAGCCATCATGTGAAATGTGAATAATTGCATCCGAATTTCCAACAGGTTGTTTTATAAAATAATAAATTAATACTTTTAGCTACTGTTGTGCTAATATTTACATTGATTAATTAGAGTAGCAATAATCCTATTGCAGTGATTGCCGATTGTGAATTTAAAGGTGTGAAGTGTTGTATGTGAAGTGCTGTATGGTGATCATGATTTAAATGAGGTTAGGTCTACTTTGACAAGTCTTTTGTTTAGTTGCATATTATGTTGTTTTAATTTAGCTTATAGAATAATAAAGTTCAGTTTAGTTTTTTAGAAAACTTTAGAAAACTAGCGGTTTTTGTGGAGCTAAGACAAAGGTGAGGAGTCCAGCTGGAACCAGTGAGGAGTTTAATGTGGAGGTTGGAGTGCATCAGGGTTCAGCCCTGAGCCCACTCCTCTTCAGTCTTGTGATGAACTACCTCACCAAAGAAACGCAAAATCCACCTCCATGGGACATACTATATGCAGATGACATTGTCCTCATCAGGAAAACGTCAAGAGAGCTGCAACAAGCACTTGACCTGTGGCGTGAGAAACTGGAGGGGGCTGGCCTTCGAATCAGTAGAGAAAAGACAGTCTACATGCATTGCAACTTTGGTAGAAATAATGACCAGGCTCACATACACCTTCAAGGTACTCCACTGCCAGTAGTTCAGAATTTCAAATATCTAGGCTCGATTATCAGCAATGATGGCAGTATAGATGCAGATGTTTTGAGTCGGATAAATACTGGGCGGATGAAATGGAGAGAGCTGACTGGTGTACTCTGTGACAAAAGAATGCCTGTGCACATTAAGGGAAAGGTATATAAAGCTGCAGTGCGGCCAGCAATGCTGTATGGAGCCGAGTGCTGGCCGCTCAAAAAACAGCAGGAAGATAAACTCCATGTGGCAGAAATGAGAATGTTGAGATGGGCGGGGGGAGTTAGTAGGCTGGACCACATCAAAAACATTCATGTCCGGGGCAGTCTCAAAATGACACCAATTTCTGAAAAAATAATTGAGGGGAGACTGCGCTGGTACGGTCATGTTAACAGACGCCCGCCCGCCTAACCACATGACGAGAAAAGTGCTCGAGATGGAGCCGCAGCCAAGGGGCAGAGGCAGACCCCACCTCACGTGGATTTCTCTAGTCCATAAGAATATGGAGAAATTGGACCTGGTAAATGAGACGACCCAAGATCGCAGGATCTGGCGACTGCGTTTTAGGAGAGCCGACCCCAAATAATGGGAAGAGGGCAAGGAAGAAGAAGAATAAGAAGAAGAAGAAGAGTTTAGTTTTTTAGAAGAATGGGCTGTGAAGGTGGTCTTGCTAACTAACAATGACAACAAGGGAACTAATTGAATTCACTCCATCAAAAAACATCAAACTCATTTTCTTGCCTCCAAATAGAATAATAAAGTTTAGTCTAGTTTACTTTAAACTAAAGTTTAGTTTATAGACTACCTGCGTAACAACTTGTAAAGTTGAATATCCTTTATAAAGCACCCCCCTTCCCAGCCACACCCCCAACAATTCCGACCACTGGCCCACCCAACTGCTCAGGTCAAGCGCCGCCATTGGGCCTCACTATAGTAGAATCACATATTAGCAAAATTTGGTTAGTCATTAGTTCATTGTAAACATTGCAGATTATCATTGTTTTGAATGATTTGTTTCGCTATTCTTCTGTTCTCAACTTTTTTCCATTTGTGCTGTTTGCAGGAAAGCAAGATACCATTTTGGAAATGTCGTACCAGGACAGAAATCTGGGAAACGAGGGCACCCAATCCAAGGAAATCCTGATCGAGCCGGGTGGAACACGTGATGACCGCGACTCCGGCGGCAGCCAAAGGGACGACGGAGAAACTACCGACATTAACACCGACAACGAAACTGAATTCACGGATGACATTGACGCAGATAACACTGATACAGACAACATTGAGCCAGAAATGGTTTCTGATCTGTCCAGTCCTCAGGATACACCCCCTGCACCAGTGCCTCAACCTAGTCCGCCCAGGTCCTCAACGAGCTCCATCTTGCGGTGCTGTGGGCTGTTCGATAGACCCACCTGGCCGTCCCTCATTGCTTTCTGGATCCTGGGTCTGTGTAACAACTTCGGCTATGTTGTTATGTTGAGCGCTGCACATGACATCATCAAGGAACATTCTCAAGCCGATGTGAGTACCTTTTATATTTTCCAACTACTTTTTCGCCACACTGCACAGAAAGCAGCTGTTTTCCAGTCCCTACGTAGATCTGAAAGACATTGTTTGCAGACAACTCTCGTCTGACGTCAGAACAGGTTTCTTTCCGGCTAAGGCCGCTAATAGTCTACATTTGCAAAAAACTTTTTTGAAAATGTGTTTGGACAACTGTGCCATATGGTGCATTGTGTTCAGGAGGGTGAGATCGGAAATTTTCACCCCACTTTGAGTACCCTATGTCGTCTGGTTCTTGAGATATAAGACATCAAAGTTTCCCCCCCTCCCTCATAAAACATTCTTATTCAATTTATTATTCTTATATAGCTGATGCCAAAAGTTTTAGGTTACTTGAGTTTAGAATTTCGAAATAATAGCGTGAAAAAATGTTATCTCTATAATAATCTTCAGTATAATCTTATAATATCAGCTTTCTTATAATCGTCTACACTCTCATCTTCTTAAATGCCTATTTCCTATTTTGTGATGGCTATCTTTATATCAGATAATATATTTTGTATTTATTCTTTTGTAGGAATAATGGTGATATATATCATGGTTGAATCTAAAAAGAGTTTTATAGTTCTCAACTATTGGTTGTGATCGTATCTGGTATAGTTTCCTCTTCCTCATACGAATTAGTTGAGCCATTTTACTATGAGCAAAAGGTGAAAAGCTGCTCTAGACTAGACTCACCTTTTTTGAAGCATTTGCTTCAAAAGTTGAGCAAATGCTCTACTTTATTCATACAATTTTGAGTATAAGCTTTTACTTTTGAGCAAATGCTCAAACTATTTTTTGATGAGCATGAGCAAAAGGTTTTGCTCACGTTTATTCATAGAAAATAAAGCAAATGCTCCATATATTTTAGAAGTATAAGCAAATGCTCAACTTTATTCATATGGCCCAAAGTGTTTAAAGCTGCAGTGCGTCCAGCAATGATATATGGTGCAGAGTGCTGGACTCTGAAAAAGCAACAAGCAGAGACACTTCATACTGCTGAGATGGGCCGGAGGAGTAAGTAGACTGGACCACATTAACCTTCCGGCAGTCGCGCTGTTGTAAAAAGTACAACAGTGTCAGTTTTTTTGCTGCACAAAACTATTGAATGGGGTGGTGTCAGTGAATGAGTCACCTATGCATTCCAAAACTTTTTCTCCATCACCCCTCTGAGTTGCAGTAATTCTACGTGAAAATTGCAACAAAAAATGTTCACACAATTTTGATGCTTTTCAAGACAAAATTTCCTACAAAATTTTATCGTTTCATGATTCAATTTTACTTTTTCACGATTAAGATCAAATATTTTGTTAGTTCGTTATATTTCTTCATAGCGTACAATCGATTTGACAATGGTGCGGAGGTGAAAAGTGATAGAACTATCTGCTTTGTTCAATGACAGACAAGGGTAGCAAACCAATGTTAATCAGGTGCTGGCTTTATAACATCAATCTAATTATATGTAGTCTAATTTGATTACACATTAATTTACAACAGTGAGAAAAATTATAGGAAAGAAAGGCGATCTAAGTTGAATCATGTCGTTCTTGAAGTGAATAGCATATTACTGGTTCTAAATCAAAATTTATCTTTTCTATTTATTTATTTACAAAGGCAACTTTCTACAAGTATTTTAAGCCTAGGTGATGATGAGGGGATGAATAATAATACAAACCAATAATAATACAAGGTTTTTAACCTTACAGTTGTGTTACAAACGTTTTTATCTTAAGCTGCGTACACATATTCACGCTTCCAACCCGCACCGAGCACGCTCCTCCCTCGTGCCGCCCTCGTACCGCCCTCGTACCACCATCGAACCACAGTCGCTCCTCCCACGCACCCATCATGAACGTTACGGAAGATGTTAGATCTTCTCGCGTTCCCCGGTCGAACCACTGTTGCTCCCCGGTCGATCATCAATCGCTCTGCTGGAGTGACGTTCGGTTGCGGAGCAGAGCGACAGTCTGTACGCACCTTAATATTCATGAATGGACCAATGGAGAGAAGAGATATGGGTAAATATGAAATAATGAAATTTAGGTGTGGTTATGAAATGTTTGACTTACTGTTAAAATGCAGAATGAACGTTTCACTTTCTTGTTTATACCAATGATGTATTTTGCAACTTATAAATTACTAACTCACTTTATGAAGCTATTATTACTCATGATACATTTATTAAAATATATCTTTTTTCAGAGAATTTATAATAAATATCGTATTTGGATGTCCCATATATTTTTTCATACTAATAAGTTTGTAACAATATGCAGAAATAAACAATTGCGGAGACCGTAAAAGAATTGTTGATTATGTATGGAGGCTCAATCATAACTGTCAAGTTTAGAGAATGATCCGAATTGCAACTACTTGGATCAGTCAAGTTGAAACTTTTCACAGGTCCCATTGTTTTTTGTTTACAATAGAAGTTTTCTTTTTGTCGCATCTTAGACTACTAGCAAGGACGAGGCTACCTCAGCAAGCCTGTCGACAATAATTGACCATCAGAAGTGAATAATTATTCCATTTATGTAGTCTGCTTTCACAACCAGCCAGCTTGAGTGATTGTTCTCATTTATATGTTTAGTACTGTTTAGGTGCGTACAGATATACGCGCCGCGAACATGAGCAATTCACTTTTAATCAGCTCATGCCAAGCTTTTTATATCTGTATCTTACCGTTTCTGTAAAAATACAGATATAGTCCAGTCAAGGAAAGGTTATAGAAGGAAAAGTTGGGAAGACAATTTTTGACCCCGCAGTTCTGTTTAGGGTAGTAAGGAGGTAAACATATCAAAAGTCCCCACCCCTACCCACTATGCTAAGAGTGTGGGGGTGGTTCAAAGGTACCATTTTTTGGCTTCTCGCATATAACTCGAAAACCATGTATCTTACGGACATAACTGTTGTATACAATATTGAAGCTTACATAATTTCCTACAATATTTATTACACAACTTTTTTTTATTTCTCTTCTAGTTTTCAAGATATGTGCTCTTGAAGGTGTAACATTTTTGAAAAAAAACGTTTGCCACCAATCTTTTTCTATTTCTGCTTTTATAACTTTTTGAAAATTGACGGGAAAAAAATCAATGCTGATTATGAGCTTATAGAGCATTAAATTCTCTCCAATTTTATGTATAATTTCACACTTTTACGAATTTCCCTACTTCTTTTGCAGCAGCTTTAGTATTGAGTGTGGAATCTCCATTTTTGCAACAATAGACCAATTGACAATGGAATTTGTAGGGAATGTTTTAAACAAAATTTTTGACTTTGCAGCTTTGTTGAGACTAGTTAGGAGGAGAACATATCAAAATTCCCCATTCCCAACTCATGTGCTAAGGGGATGAGGGTGGTTTAAAAGTTGCATTACACAGCGTTTTGCTCCTACGCTCATATCTTGAGAAAAATGCATTTAACCGACATAACTAACTATTCAAAAATGAAGCTTGTTAATTTCTCTACACTTTTTGTTCAGTGGAACTTTGTGATATCTCCAACAGTTCCCGAGATATTCGCCCTTGAAGGTGTGTAATTGTTGAAATAACAGGTTTTTATACAATTTTTTGCTCTTTCAGGGCTTATAACTCTCCAACAATGCATCGTAAAAACTTATGTTTATCGTAGGTTTGTAGAGCATTGAATTCTCTTTGCAATTATTTATTATTTCACTATTCCAAGTTTTCCTTTCATTGTTATAGCAGCTTCAATGTAGGGGGTGAAATTTTCATTGCTGCAACAAGTGTCAACTCAGCTTTTCCACTACTTCCACAGAGGGGATAAAGATTACTAACTAGTTCAAATTAAGCTGCAAAGTCAGCTCACTCTATTTCTATTTGTGTGAAATTGACAAAGACAGAGACTTATTCTTTTTTTTAGTTATCAAAATTGAGTGACTGTTACTTACTTACTTTACTTACTTTAGTTGGCTCTACAGTCCTGGGTGGACCTTGGCCTCCTCAACACAATGCCTCCAATCGTCTCTTCTCTGTGATCTATGCCGCCAGTTGTTGGATACGCCCAGCACACGCAGATCACCTATCACATCATTTATCCATCTCGTTCTCGGTCTTCCTCTCTTTCTCGTCCCCATCATTCAGTCTAAGTTGTGTCCTTTCCATATTCATTCTCACCACATGTCCAAGCCATTCCATCCTTCTTGCCTTAATAAATCGTACAATATTTCCTTCCCCTATAGCCTCATCGATTTGGCTGTTATGTCTGGTTCTCCAAACCCCTCCATCACATAGTGGTCCCCAGATCCTTCGATACATCTTTCTCTCGAATGACTTCAGTGCTCTTTCATCCCTATTTGGTAAAGAGTTAGTGGGGAGGATATTTTTAATATTCTTTCCAAAGAATGGACATTGATATGTCCAAAGCTACGCCAATTTATGTAGATGCATAACAATATAATTATCTATAGTTATTATATTACAAATTACTTTTTCATATCATATACAGTTCAATAATTATTTTCTTAGTCTATATTATGTAAATTCATCTATAATTTTGCTGTATTGTAAGCTATTGTATATAAGTGTATAAGCCAGTATATATTGTAATCTACATAAATAAAGTACTCAATCAATCCCTGCTCAGCAATGTCCATGTCTCTGCTCCATATGTCACAACCGGTCGGACTAACGTCTTGTACATTTTCACTTTAGTTGCTCTTGATACTATTCTACTCTTAAAAATCCTTTGATTTGCAAAATAGGCTCGATTGCCCATCATAATTCTGCTAGAAATTTCTTGGCTAGTCTTATTGTCGGCTGTCAGTGTAACTCTAAGATACTTGAGTGACTGTCTCGTTCATATTATAATGTACAATAACAATAGGGTAGAACTTCAACCATAGCTGTTTAGCTACTGAAGCTCTTTTCTTTTTTTTCCATCATGATACTGTTTCTATATAACATCTATACTGTTTCTATTGGGTGGAAAAATGACCTGAGTCAAGAAATCAAGTTTTGTGTAAATTGAGTTTGAAATATTTAGTACACATCTTCATTATTTCATCAGATTGCAATATTCTTGCAAGTATTTGAACTTTATTGATCTTTTTATACTATTTTCAATGCTATTATTCATAATTAGCCAGTAATCCAAGGCTAACTGATATTAATTGATATAAGGTGTGTTGTCTCAGGTCGTTTTTCCATAACCCTGGTTGTTACATGTTCAGAGGTTCAATAAAATGATGAAAACCCCGTATCAAGAGTAGTGATAATGATAATATATTGCTCATGATATTGGATAATTAATAAGTAGGTAATAAAGATCTGAAAAATGTCATTTGGAAGTGAACAATTGAAGATGATATTTTCTTCTTGAACACGTTTCTTCCCATAATCAAGACTCTGGAATTTGAATGGTACTGTTCTGATTTTCGGGAAATTCATACACCCCTATGTTTTCAGCATCGGATTCTTCTTCAGGAGCGTCTTCTTCATTATTTCCATCATCTAGAGGATAATTGGTTCCCTTGGATGTATTAATGATCTTCTTATACCATTCATTTGGTAGAGAGTTAGTTGGGAGGATATTTTTAATATTCTTTCCGAAGAATGGACATTGATATGTCCAAAGCTCCGCCAATTTATGTAGATGCATTACAATATAATCTTGTATAGTTATTCCAATTTGCTTTTTTCATATCATATACAGTTCAATAATTATTTTCTTGTCTATATTATGTAAATTCATCTATAATTTTGCTGTATTGTAAGCTATTGTATATACGTGTATAAGCCAGTATATACTGTAATCTACATAAATAAAGTACTCAATCAATCAGCTTCTTCTTTTGTAAGAAAACAAAATAAGGATTTCACTGGCTGCTGGCTCACAGGTTGTCAGCTGAATAATTTCAGGTTTGCCACACAAACAAAAAATTTTCACAACTCAATCATTTTTCAAGATACAACAACATTTTATGTACCAATCTGTTCAGAATTTAATGGCGGATAGAATGAAGCGTGTTGCGGAAAAACGACACGAGTGGCCTCGGGTCGTTTTTCTACCCAGCTCCTCAATGTACAATAACAATAGGGTAGAACTTCAACCACAGCTGTTAAGCTACTGAAGCTCTTTTATTTTTTTCATCATGATACTGTTTCTATATAATAATTGCATTGTAAAAATATTTGTAACACATGTGAATAAATTTCAATTTCATTCGACAAAACAGTAGCGCTATCCTTTTCTATCTCCGCAACGTGGCCAGATCGTTTTTCAACAATATAGAAATAGAATTGTAAAATAACATTCAATCTCAATTATTATGAAAATGAATTATTTAAATTTTATTTTAATTAAATTCAAATTTAAATTTATTCACTCGAAATTCATACAAAATATTAACAAAACCATTTAAAAGTATATTATCTTGACGAATAAGAAAGATATAATTGATTATTTTCAAACAAGAATGAACAGTTGATATTCCATCACATATACCGGTATAGCTATCCTCTATAGAAGGCAGTGGCAAGACAGAGAATCGGCAATACTGTTTTTTTATCTTTCTTCACTGCGTATAAAATGTGGACCTCACGATAAAATGTCAGCATTAATGATAAATAACATAAATGCTCCCCCAACAACTTACGAATATAATTAATTCTCGAAATATTTCATCTCAGTTATGAAAGTTTATTATTGAATCATTAAAATATAACTATATTATTTGACGAGTAAAAATATAATTTTTTATAGCAATAACTATTATTATCAACACACTTTTTTCTATGTATTTAAACACGACATGCAGTCAAATATTGAATAAATAATTAAAAACTTTTACTTACCGACTGAAGTACTTTCAATACTGTTGAAAATGATCGCTAGACCACAGAATAAATAAATAAATAATAATGAATGTTTATTTCTCAAAAAACTAAAACTACAACATCAATTACAAAAATATTAGATAAATTACAATATTACATACAATAGTTAGTTACAAAAGATTCTTATAATGTGTTCTCTACTTGTTTAGTTTTTCTGTGTGGAAATTGACCTACTCCACTATGGCGTACCATGTTCTAGAGTAGGTTAAATGGTTCTAGAATAGGTACAGAATGAAAACTATAAATCAAACGCCTATCCAACCAATGCTTTTTACATGGCGCAAATACCAGACACGTCACGTGACCTTAGGAAGCTCCAATCCTGGTCTTCTGATTGGCTCGCGGCAGTGAACAAGATCAATTGATCCGAATCAGTAAAGTGATCCGAATCTACCATCAATACTATTACAATGCGGCGCTTCCTAACAAGATGGCGGATTTTTGTGCCAGGGTATTAGCCAAATTTCCATACTGTATGTATACTGTGGCTAGTCGGTCGAAAATACAGTCAGTAAGTAAAAGTTTTTAATTATTTATTTAATATTTGACTGCATGTCATGTTTAAATACATAGAAAAAAGTGTGTTAATACATCGCAGCTCAGAATGGATCAAAAAAACTATCACCTTTATTATTATCAATGTTTTCTATTCATATTATTTTGTTTATATAAAAATATTATTTTTCTTCCACCTACTGTCTAAAGTACTTACTTTACTCCCTGAAACCTAAT
The DNA here is from genome assembly GCF_014356525.2 of Nilaparvata lugens. Classification (NCBI taxonomy): domain Eukaryota; kingdom Metazoa; phylum Arthropoda; class Insecta; order Hemiptera; family Delphacidae; genus Nilaparvata; species Nilaparvata lugens. The sequence goes on from NC_052518.1 coordinate 103,043,189, forward strand.
ACTAAAGTGTCACTTTTTCGCTCTCGGTAGTAAAAAACAGAAAAACTCCCTAGGGAGTAAAAGTGACTCCATTTAAATAACATGGGGAGCATCTCTATTTTGAACTTACATTGTAATAGGTTAGAAGGTCTAAGCTCAGATGAGAAAGCATAATAGAGGTGTCTGTCATTGAGTCAACTGAATTCAATACTACAACCAGAATTTGATTAACTCATGAAATATATGTTTGTATGATAATTATTATATTCTTAATATTAGTAGACGATAAAAATTATACAATTTTTAAAATATGTTATTCTATTCAAAATACCAGCCAACAAATATTTTTGATCTGCAATTCAAATCTGAACCGCGTGATCTGGAGTCAGCCATTTTTGGTAGCTGCTCAGCTGATATAATTGTTACATCTTTTGCCGATAGATAGCGCAATCTTGGCAGTGCCAATCAGACGACCAGTTTTTAGGTTTTAGATTTAGGTTATGTTGTTAGGAATCATTGTCACCAATACGTAAGTTATTAGAATGATTTTATTTGCAGTTTCTATAAAAAAATGTAGATGGAGGAAAAATGTTGTGTACATCACGAGCGAAAAATACTTTTTCTCCCTCAGGAAAATTGCTGCCCTCGGCTTCGCCTCGGGCTTCAAACTTTTTCCCACAGGGAGAAAAAGTCGTACTTTTCACTCTAGATATACAAATAACTATTTTGTCATAGATTTTATTTTGTTTTTATTTCCAATTTATTTCTTTTTTAAAGGATACGCCTAAAAATGAACGAGACTGTAATACAATGAGTACCGGTGCTATCCTACTGGCTGACGTGGTTCCTTCACTATGTATCAAGATGTTTGTTGCGTTTCTCCCATTATGCATAAAGTAAGCAAAACAATGCATTTTTTTTATATTTTCTTTCATTTTTACTCATCACGATAATGCATAATATGACCATATTCATAAATACGATAATGTATAATTTTAAAATATTCATAATTAAGGCAATGCATGATTTTAAATGTTGTCTTATCAATGAATATTCGTGTGAACATCATGAACACGTTTTTAAAAGATTCAGCAGAAAATTGTCTTGTAGTACAAACAGAGAGGTCCTTTGCTGATCATGTATTTAATTTGTGTATTATGATATCTAAATAAATAATTTGCTTGGAATTCATGAATTGTGATGAAACAAAATTTCATTTTTATGTGATTCAAATTGCATTTTTATAATCACTTGAAACAAAATTGTATTTTTACGTGCATATTCTTGTGTGAATCAAATCATTGAATTTTTCGCCACACTGCACAGAAAGCAGCTGTTTTCCAGTCCCTACATAGATCTGAAAGACATTGTTTGCAGACGACTCTCATCTGACGTCAGAACAAGTTTCTTTCCGGCTAAGGCCGGAAAGAGTACCCTTTCCGACCACTTTTTGAAAATTTTTGAAAATGTGTTTGGACAACTGTGCCTTATGGTACATTGTGTTCAGGAGGGTAAGATCGGAAATTTCCACCCCACTTTGAGTACCCTACGACGTCTGGTTCTTGAGATATGAGACATCAAAGTTCCCCCCCCCTCATAAAACATTCTTATTCAATTTATTATTCTTATATAGCTGATGCCAGAAAGTTAGGTGGCTTCGTGGGTCACATGGTGTAACCTATTCACAGCTGATGCAATGCATCTATCTATTGCCAAGCTAGATGACAACTCTACTTGACAACATCAGCTGTTGGAACACACAAGAGACCCACGAAACCGCCTAACTTTTTGGCATCAGCTATACCTGTAGTGTGGCGAAAAATATTGTATGCGACTCTCTCAGAAAGGTGTTTACGGTATTCAGATAACATATTCCCGGGCTCGGCAAGCCTCGCCCGGTAAACTATCCTCATACCGTAATCACTAATTTTCTGTGCTTGTAGCGTAATATACTATTTATAATCACTTGAAACAAAAATTGCATTTTTATGTTCATTTCCTTGTGTCATTCAAATTGCATTTTATAATCACTTGAAACAAAATTTTATCTTTATGTGCATTTTCTTGTGTGATTCAAATTATTGCATTTCTATAATACATATGTTTATGTTTTGAAGGGGTGGATTCAAAGATGCAAAGGTTCAAAGAACCTCACACGTCAACCGAAGCTTATTGTGTGTCCCAAGTATGTTAGTTAGGCAAACCAACTCCCGTGTCCTTTACAAGGTCCAGGAGTTTCTTCCCTATACCAACATCCCATTCCTCACCTGGTTGCTTACAGCCAAACAGAGCCCTTTTTATAGCCCCAAGTCTTTCGCAATCCAGTATGATATGCTTGGCAGTCTCTTCAGACTGATTACAAAGCCTACACATCTGCCATTCATTTCTGAGTCCAATTTTTTTGAATTGAATTGAATTGAATTTATTGCCAAAATTACAAATACATATTTGTACAATATTAATCACAAGAGTATACAATACAAATAGACATTGATTTTAACTTGAGTACAACAATATTATCAATGTAATATTTGGCACTGCCAACATAAGAAACCTTGTGTGTTGGCAGTGAGTTGCAGTTCACTTATTCTGCTTCAAGTACTTTATATACAATTCAAATTTTATAATGTTAAAGAAAGTATTACAGAATTGTGTGAAGATGTTTTCCTGAAGTAGCCATGTCCAGTTATCAGGGCAATCACCTGCTTGACCTGACCTCTACCCAGACTCACCAGCCAGCTGGTGAAGCGAGGGCTTGCGTCTGCCAGCAGCCTTTTGCCAAGTGCTTGACCAGGGTGACCCTGCCATTGCTGGTGGTGTAAGTCCCTGGACCATTATAATACATAACTTGAAACAAAATTGTATTTTTATGTGCATTTTCTTGTGTAATTCAAATTGCATTTTTATAATCACTTTTTGTCTTCATTTATCATAATTATCTATTGCTATTTTCAGGGTACGCGTGGTAGCCATTGTGATTCTTTCTATAATGGGATACGTGATAGTGGCTGCTTCGACCATTCGGCCGTTGATTTTCGTGGGCGTCGCGTGTACTTCTCTCGCCTCTGGTCTGGGAGAAGCATCTTTTGTCGCCTACATGTCTTTCTTCAGGGACAAGTAAGTTCTAACCATAGAGAAACAGTAGCATAAATAGATATCCCATGGTACAGGGCGTTTATGTCGTAACTTTTAGGGCTGGTTTCCGAGCTCGGGATCTATAAGTTTTGGACTTATAGAGTCCAGGACTGACTGAAATAAGCACTCGGGTCTAAATCGACTTTCTGAGTCATGATTTTATCTTCTAAACTCCGGGGTCTATTAAGTTCTCGACTTATTTGAGTCCAGGACTTTAACGCAGTAAACATGAGGGAAATTCACAATATTTTACTGTAATATTGTTGGTATTATAGCAAAACGAAAACAGCTGACTGCAGCGGGATAATTCAAATGAGCATGCTCTCCAAATTATTTTGTGAAAATACGTTTCGATTTATTTGTAGGCCTATTCAAAACATAGCCTAACCTTTTGAAAGATGAATGAATAAACATTTCATTTTACGTTATGCTATTATTGATCATTGATCCTAACCAGTGATTTTGGAATAAAAATTTCATTAGGCTTTTGAGTTTGAAAACGTATTTGTTTTGAAAAAAAATGGAATAATAATTTATTATTGTTATATTATTATTAATATGTTGAATATGGCATTGATTGATAACATTCAGATTGGAATATAAATTCCAAGGCAATCCTTGTATTATTTTTCTTAAACATTTTTAGGTTATGTCAGTCGTAAAATAAGGTTAGTTTTTTACGTATAATTCTGATACAAATAGAAAAAATAAATAAAAATCTCAGTACCCTTATTGAATTATTTAATCACAACATGTTTCGGACATTGATGCCATTTTTTATATTACAAGTAGCCCTGTACAGAAAAGAGATAAATTCTGATACAATTTTATTCCAAAATAAACTTGCAAACTTTGAATTATGAATTTAGATAGACTAATCCAAATAATTTAGGTATTCCATGACATCTATTTGGCTTTTCATCTACTCCAAAACAATAACTGAATTGTGTTTGCTCAGTAAAGTCTAGAACTTAAATTTAAACCCTACCCCAGTCGAGGGTTTAAAATCACGCTGTTTTAATTTCTGGACTTAACGATTTTTGATAAATCCTCGACTCGGAAAGAGGCGAGAATCTAATTCAAGTCGTGGACTTATAAGCCCTTCACCCTTCACTCAGAAAGCGAAATTATAAACTCCAGGGTCTAACATGTTCTCTAAACTCCAGAGTCTATTCAAGTCCTCGACTACGTTAACGCTCTGACTCGGAAAGCCAATTTTCTGACTCCAGAGATTAAACCCAGTTAAAGTCTAGAACTTAGCTAAATCCCGAGCTCGGAAACCGCCCCTTAACTATTATCTCAAGCCGATAGTCCACGTAGCTCTTTCCAGTGAAGCTGTGTGACGCTGGTAGTCTCTCATATTGTGCCGTTCATACACTCACACCCGGCCAAAACAGTAAAAATCGACAATAATCGACAGTAATCGACTTGAGTTTGTATCTAGAGCACACAATTTATTTTTCTAGTCACGCCAATTATTAAACAACAAATTATTTATTTTCTTGTAACACGGTTGTTAATTGGTGAATAAATTTGATTTGATTTGAGTTAACAGTAAAAGTTGCGACATAAACGCCCTATACCATGGGATATCTACTTACGCTATTGTTTATCTATGGTTCTAGCACATTTTCTGCAAAACCTTGCATCTTACTGTGTAGGAAACAAACAACAGCTTCTCTTCTACTGTTTCTTGATAATTATTTTATCATCAAAATGATAGAGAGATAAAAAATAAGATAACCTTGTGCTATTCTTCTTTGAAATTTAGATAGATTAGGAAAGTGCAAATATTTAAAACTTTTAAATCAAGTTTGTAGCGTGAATGTTGATGTTGTGGAACTTTTCCATAATTGAAGAGACTTGAAACGTCAAAAATCCACTTTAATTAAATAAAAATTAATATTTCACAGGAGCATGCTTTCTTGTGTGCTCACACATCATCAGCTGAGTAAGTTATAGTAAGTATCATCACTATAACTTACAGCTGATGATGTGTGAACACACACGAAAGCATGCTCCTGTAAAATATTAATTTTTATTTAAATAAAGTGGATTTTTGACAACGTTTCAAGTCTCTTCAATCTAGTAAATCAATTTTTACCTTTTTAAAACATATATTAGTGACACCAAAAAATGATTTAGCCAATGTTGTATGTATGTTTTAAAGGGACGGATTCAAGGATCCAAAGGTTCAAAGAGCCTCACACGTCAACCGAAGTTCATTGTGTGACCAATTGTTAATTGAGATATTACAATAATTCCCTACATATTCCATGAAATATACTGAATTGTGCGCAGTTTCTGAATATGAACTTGAAACTAGTTGCATTGGACTCCAAATCAAATTTTGCATGGGATTTGACCATTTTATAACATTCAGAGTGAATCATATGTATGGAAACCCTCGAATAAACTGGAGACTGTTGTAGATATAATACTGTAACTTTCTGGATAAGTTATTAGTCAAATACTCTACCTTTTGACGTACAACTGAATTTCAACCCCTCATAAGGGGGGTGACTTAAGGGTTGTGACTCGAATATTTTGAATGTAAACACTCATTTTGTGGTACATCATTTTAAAGGCATTCTTAAAACAAGAGAGACGGCATCAATTAAAATGTTCTATGATACTTGTATCCAAATTGATGGCTGATTGAAGTTTTAGTTTTAAGGAAATGAGGGGTTGTAACTCGAATATTTTTCATTTTAACACCCATTGTTTGGTACATCATTTTAAAGGCATTCTTAAAACAAGAAAGATGGCATCAATAAAATTGTTCTATGATACTTGTATCCAAATTGATGGCTGATTGAAGTTTTAGTATTAAGGAAATGAGGGGTTGTAACTCGAATATTTTTCATTTTAACACCCATTGTTTGGTACATCATTTTAAAGGCATTCTTAAAACAAGAGAGACGGCATCAATTAAAATGTTCTATGATACTTGTATCCAAATTGATGGCTGATTGAAGTTTTAGTATTAAGGAAATGAGGGGTTGTAACTCGAATATTTTTCATTTTAACACCCATTGTTTGGTACATCATTTTAAAGGCATTCTTAAAACAAGAAAGATGGCATCAATAAAATTGTTCTATGATACTTTTATCCAAAATGGTGGCTGATTGAAGTTTTAGTTTTTAAAAAAATAATTGATAAAGTTCAATTAGCCGTCATTTTGAATAAAATTATCATAAAACCTTTAGTTTGATGTCATCTTTCTCGTTTTGGAAAGGCCTTAAAAATGATGTATCACACAATGGGTGTTTACATTTAAAATATTCAAGTTACAACCCCTAAGTCACCCCTTTATGAGTGGTTAAAATTCAGTTGTACGTCAAAAGGTAGAGTATTTGACCAATAACTTATCCTGAAAGTTACAGTATTATATCTACAACAGTCTCCAATATTAATTATTGAAGGGTTTCCATACATATGACTCACTCTTTATATTAGTGTTGAGTGAATAAATCAATTGGTCAACGGTTGTTAAGATAAACTCATCGCAAAATAATCACGCTACACTACGTGTCGCGCAATTAATGTTTTGCTCGAGCAATAAAGAAGTTTTATGTGCGAATTACAAATCAATATTTTACTGTAATCACTCTACAGTAATCATTGTAATCCAGTTGTGTCACGCGATATCTGTTTTGCAGCAACTCGTGACTACGCACAGGTTTTATATCTATAGTGAGGTCCACGTTATAATGGCAGTGTTTGATTAGCAATGGTTTTGCTATCCTTGTCTATCATTCAACAAAGCGGATAGCGCTATCTCTTTCTCACAATGCTCTGTTGCCAGATCGTCTTTCAACATGTAGAATTAGTAATTAATTAGCAAAATATTTCATCTTAATCATGAAATTATTGTAAAATATAATTTCTTGCTTAATAAATAATATAATTGATTATTTTAAACGAGAATGAACAGTTAATATTACATCAATAAACCTGTATCAGCTACCGTCTATAAATTCAAATTCAAATTCATTTTTATTAAGCCAAAACACTTTACAACTGGCCATGTCAACCGGTATTGAAAAATACATGAAATAAATAAATAGAATAAAAGAAGCTTACAAAAATATTGCACGTCGCATAAATTATAACATTTTTCTACACTTTACATACAAAAAATAACTTTGATTTTACAGTTGAACAAATTATAACACCCTATCATTTAAAAACTCTTCAACACTATAATATGCCTTGTCAACCAGAAATGCATACAAATCTCTCTTAAAATTAGGCCTACTTGGCTTTGACAAATTTTTAGGCAGCTTGCTGAAAAGTTGCAAGCCATAAACAATCGGAAGGCATTGACAAGACAGATGATCGGCAACGTTGTTCTGCTAGCTTTCTCCACTGCCATTATAATGACCTCACTATAGGCACATTTCTAAGAAATTGTAAATTAAATGAAAAAGACTAAGAAATTGTCAAAAAACCACAGATTTATTGATACTTTTAAAGACCGGTTTCGGTTATTACACACCATTGTCAATCTCTGATAAACTAAAACTAAATACAAGAGCAGCAGAATTCATACTAGTAGGCGAGTACTGCTATTGGTCAAGGGCATGAACGCCTGCCATTGGCCCAGCTAGACAGTCTCCTCCCACTCAACAGTGTCACAAAATGCCGGCTTAAGCAACAGACTCGCCATGATAACAAAATTTACTTTCAGCACAACATAAGAACCAAGAAAACAAGTGAAAGATAATAAAACAAATATGTAAATGGAAAAACTATTGACTAATGTTTGTTTACAATGTTATGATAAAACTAAATTCGTAGTGTTGTATTGGTTGAAATGAATCTTGATTTTGATTGATTTAATGATTGGATTACTTTATTTATTCAGATTAAACTACATACAGGCTTATACCATAGAGAAACGATATCATAAGTAGATATCCCATGGTATAGAGCGTTTATGTCGCAACTTTTACTGTTATCCCAAGCCGATAGTTCACGTAGTTCTTTCCTATGCAGCTGTGTGACGCTGGTAGTCTCTCAAATTGTGCCGTTCATACACTATCACCCCAACAAAACAGTAAAAATTGACAATAATCGACAGTAATCGGCTTGAGATAACAGTAAAAGTTGCGACATAAATTCCCTATACCATGGGATATCTACTCACGCTATTGTTTCTCTATGCTTATACGCAGATAAATAGAGATAAATTCAGTGAATTGTGTTTTTTTTTTTTTAATTTGACGACGTTCAATTGTGTGCTTGTGTAATAGTTTGCTATGTTGAATGAATAAAATATTCATCTATCTATTATCAGCTACAATTTGTATAGTTTTTTTAAATAAAAAGTGGTGTTTTGCAGAGGTGTGATTGGGTTTTGGTCGTCGGGAACAGGAGCAGCTGGACTCGCAGGAGCCATGGGGTACGCAGCCCCCACTTCACTTGGCATCAGTCCACCAGCTGTTCTCTACTCCATGACAGCAGTGCCAATAATCATGGCATTCATGTAAGTCCAATCAATTTTATAAAAACATTTTATTAATAAGCATAATTTCAACTTATTTTCAGCATAATTAAAATTTAGTAAAGTTTTACTGAATAATGTAAAATTGAAAGTTAAATGATCAGCATTTCAGTGAAATTCTGAGGCCCGGTTGCACAAAAGCCGGTTGAATTTTAACCGTGATTAATTTCACGAGAACCAATCAGAGAAGACGGCTTCTCTGATTGGCTCTCAAGGATTTAATGACGGTTAAAATTTAACCGGCTTTTGCGCAACAGGCACTGATAATTTCACAATCAGCGAGCAAATTGTTACTCAAAGCGAGGTTCATTCATTAGAAAGTAAGGAGCTAGGTTGCAGACTAGAATCTAAGTTCAACAAAAAATTTAGCAAACTGAAACTAAGTTAGATGGCCTTGATATTCAACAGCATTCTACCGACGCCCAAATCAAACAGTTGGAAAATGAAATTAGTAGGTCCAAATCAACTGCATCAAGTGAAGAAATTCAGTTAGTTCAATCTAAAATCAATGAGAAACAAAACAACAAACCGACATTTACAGGTTAAGAAATGATGGTTTATTCACAAATGTTGGCAGATATCATAACTTCAACAATTTTTTAACTACATTATAGTTTGTGTAAAACAAGTTGAGACTTGGCCCTCCATCCGAAGAAATTACAGGGTTGCCAAATCGTGTAAAATTGCAACTTTCTCAAATTTCCAATTCAACGTCAGAATTGAATGTATAATATCATTCCCGATATCCTAGTAGTGCTAAAAAAGTTTCAGGGGTTGAAGGATTAAAAGGAAATTCAACCTTTATGATAAAATTGGAAACATCGCGAAGATTTTTTTTTCTTTTGAATATCACTCCTCTCAGAATCATGTAGCGTCGTAATGAGTAATACTTTTATATCAAATGAACGGGGAGACTGTCTCCTTTCTATTGGTGTCTGGATCATTTCCATCCAACCCATAGTCATTAATAATTATGTTCGTCAATGTCGAGACATTTCGAGCAGAAAACATGAAATTTTCGACATCCTAGAAAATTTTTGTTTCAAAAGATAAGTAGTTGGTGATCTTTCTTCACTGTCATTATAACGTGGACCTCACTATAGGCGGCAGCACCTCGGTCAAACTAGTAATTAAATGAGATTGATGAAATAAAAATTGGAGAAAATAGAGTAAATAAAATACATGAATAGAAATAAGAATGAGAATATCAATTTAAGTGATTAATAATGAATTGAACGTAGAGAAATGAAATTTACATTATAACAAACAGGACAATATCCTTAAGGATATTTCTAAAGTAAAAAGTAGATCAGATGAAGTTGTGTAAACTCTTCAAACTCCAATAGAATGTTAATCTGTTATTCTGTTTATAAATTTATGTATTTTAATTAATTTTTCTTTTTCAGATTCACATTTGTTCTTCAGCATCCGGATGGGCCTATTGAAAGAGAAGTGACCCAGGAAGAAAGACCGCAATTCCTATTGAAAGAGAAATTCTCCTACCTCCCAAAATTATTCAAATATATGGTGCCCATTGGACTTGTCTACCTCTTTGAATATTTGATCAATCAAGGCTTGGTAAGTTTAAAACAATACAACCTATTATCATAGAGAAACAATAGCATAAGATATCCCATGATATAGGGCGTTTATGTCGCAACTTTTACTGTTATCTCAAGCCTATAGTGCACGAAGTTCTTTCCCGTGAAGCTTTATGACGTTGGTAGTCTCTCATATTGTGCCGTTCATATATTATTACCCGGTCAAAACAGTAAAAATCTACAATAATCGACAGTAATCGGTTTGAGATAGCAGTAAAAGTTGCGACATAAGCGCCCTATACCATGGGATATCTACTTACGCTATTGTTTCTCTATGCTATTATTTTCTATAAGAAAGTAATGTTATCCCAATCGCAAAGTATTATACTGTGATGAAGTCAGGATTGTTGCTTCTTGTCATATTTTCAAATTAATGATTTTTTCAAGAGAAGTAGCATTACACTATCACTCTGAAATATTGGGTAGAAGTTTTGAGCTAGCACCTGTTTCTTTATTTTCAATAATGTAATCTTTTTGGTCTGATGAATGAGTAAATGATACAAGTATGTAGAAGTTAGTGTTTCCTCCATGGTTTCAATTCTTCTCACATAACTCAATATTTTTTTCGTTTCAAGTGTTGATTGAATGGAATATGTCAAACTCATTACTTAATTCAATCCATTCAAATTCTATATTTTTATAGTTTACAAATTTATTTTGAACTAAAATTGTATAGATATTGTGTGCCTGAAAAACTAACCTTACTTTGGACTATATATCATCACCTAGAATAATTATTGGAAAAATAACACAAGGATTGACTTAGTACTGTATCTACCAATTATTGTTATTTAATTATGTGACTGTATGTATGCGATTGTACAAGGAACAAAAAAAAATTAATTTGATTTGAATTATCAATTATTGTTATTACATCAGTGTCATTTGTAAAATTAATAAATAAATAAAAATGAATATATTTTTCAGTTCGAACTGCTGTACTACAAAGACACGTTTTTGACTCATGATGAGCAGTACCGCTGGTATCAGGTGTTGTACCAACTGGGAGTGGTCATCTCCAGATCTTCCATTGGCCTGGTCACCATCAACAATCTTTCCCTCCTTGCAATACTTCAGGTAATTTATATTTCCATCTTATTTACCAATTTCTCTCTACAGCAGCGGTTCCCAACTGGTGATACGCGGACCCCCAGGGGTCCTGGGGGAATGTTGTGAGGGTCCGCGACATATAAACTGAGAATTTGGGGAAAGTACGGTATAATTTAAATTGAATAGAGATGAGGTTCGTATTTTTATTTTCCTTGCCCTATTACCATAGGTAAGAAAAGTATTGCTTTCCAAAAAAAAAGGTACCCTAATTTCAAGTTTTCTATACGTTTCAAGGTCCCCTGAGCCCAAAAACATGATTTTTGGGTATTGGTCTGTGTGTGTGTGTGTGTATGTGTGTGTGTATGTGTGTATGTCTGTGAACACGATAACTCCATTCCTAATCAACCGATTGACTTGAAATTTTAAACTTAAGGTCCTTATACCATGAAGATCCGACAATAAGAAATTCAATAAAATTAAATTCAAGATGGCGGACAAAATGGCGGATAATTACAAAAAACCATGTTTTTCACGGTTTTCTCGAAAACGGCTCTAACGATTTTCTTCAAATTTATACCATGGATAGCTATTTATAAGCCCTATCAACTGACATGCGTCTCATTTCTGGGAAAATTGCAGGAGCTCCGTAATATTCTTGAGAAAAATGGCGGATAATTACTAAAAAACCATGTTTTTCACGATTTTCTCAAAAATAACTTGACCGATTTTTCTCATCGATACTAAGTACGCAGATTTGCTCACAGATTTCTCCTGGCTCTGCTCAGTTGCTTATCTAGCTGATGTTTTTGAACATTTGAATGGGCTGAATCAAAGTTCGCAGGGGAAAAAAATTTGACATTTTTCAAGTGGAAGATAAAATTAGTGCTATGGCGAAAAAGTGCCGAATGTGGGCAACGCAGGTAGAAAACAAATCATTCACGAATTTCTCTACTTTGAAGCAATTCGTGGAGGCTTCTGAGGAAAATTTACCTGACCAAATAAAGAGCAAAATAGCAGAACATTTTCGCAGCTTAGCAATCAGTTTTAGGGAATATTCTCCTGAAACTGAACCAGATGATAATTGGGTTAAAAATCACTTCTGCTGTCAAGATATAGGTGAGATTCGCGGGCTCACGGAAAACTAACATGATTAACTTGTGAATTTATCCAGCTGCAGTGAAATGAGAAACCAATTTGATAGTAACTCGATTTTGGTAGACTTTTGGGCAACAGCACGAAAGAACTATAAAGAACTTGGAGAAAAGGCATTTAGATTAATCCTTCCCTTTGCAACGACTTACCGTTGTGAACAAGAATTTTTATCAATGTGTTTTATGAAAAACAAGTTCAGAAATCGACTCGACGACATACGGTCAGATTTTAGAGTGAATGTGTCAAGTATGGAGTCAGATATCTCAGGAAACGTGAACTTGAAGAAAAAATTCAACCCATCTAATTTAACAAATAGTGATAATTATTAGGAACAGTGGACCTAGTCTTCATTTCCGCAACTTATTTGAGCTAAGGTTCCGTACAAGGATCGCATTCTCCATATCGAAACCAAGTTAATGAAACAATTTCCGTTCTGATTTTACAATAACAATAATTTTACGGTAATAATAACAAGAAAATTATTATGATAAATGCACACAACAAATTATAAATCTCAAGTTTTGTTCAATATTATTGTAACGTACTGTAATTTAAATAATGATAATCAATGATTAAAAAACGACCTACATTTTACTTGAAATGTCAACTTCTTCTCGTTATCGATTTGAGTTATGAACTTCTATGAATTTTCAACAGAGTCTGAAGCAATCGAAAATAATATAAAACTGGCTCTTCCTGATTGCACTAAGAAGTTTAAATATTCTGACAACCTATTTAAAAGATGATAGATACAAGGCATATAATATATATTTTTCACTCTGTTATTTCATCGGATTAGCTGCTATACTTATTACTATTAAGTATTAAGAGTGTGGGGAGGCTGGTGGTAGATGAAAATATTTTTATAACTGTGCATTTAAGAATTAGTGGGGGTCTGCAAAAATATAATAAATGGATGAGGGGGTCCTTGGGAAAGTTTTGTTGGGAACCCCTGCTCTACAGTATTAAATAACACTCTTCAATTTTACTTTCCATTACAACCTGCATGAATGGACTACCAATATTAGTCTTTTAATACTAGTGTGGAAAAAATACCAATTTACGAGTTCTAATATTTTGTGTTGCATCAAGTAACTTGTATCATTAGCTATTTGATTTTACAAAAATATTAGTCAGCCGATCGAGTTATAAGGAATTCCATACTACTTTTTTATTTTTGTTGGCTACCGTATGTTTATTCATCATCATAATATGGGTTGAGCCAACTGTACGTCGTAAAAACTACTAATAATATTAGTTCATGCACTTGTATGTTGGTGAAATATTCATGCAACAGAAATTTACAAGTAACCAAGCAAATACCGTCAAACCGGCTAACTTGGGACAGTAGTCTAACTTGGGACAGTAGTCTGGCTTGGGACAGTATTCTAACTTGGGACAGTAGTCTGGCTTGGGACAGTAGTCTAACTTGGAACAGTAGTCTGACTTGGGACAGTTTAACCCCTTCCCTCCAATTCCAACTTACCAGCTGTCTGTGCAATTCATTCCGACTTATGGCATTGTGGATTTGTTGGGAACACATCATTGAAAATATTTTATAACGTTTTGAACATCTAATTAACAGCTAAGATACTTTTTTAACAGTCATAACAATCTACTATTTCTAACGTAGAAATTGAGGCTTTCATAGCTTCTTTTGTGAACACTCAATTATTACACACAATTATTTTACAGTTAAAGTATTTTTATTATGAATATGAAACATATTATTCAAAATCTAATGACCCAAGTTAGCCTCCAACCACTCAATTGTCTATTTACAGGCAAATCATATTGGTGTCCCAAGTTACCCAACATCTGTGGGTAAATTGGGACACCAAATTTTTCAATTTTTTTCCAGAACAGGTTGGAATAATAATGAAATTGAATGTATATATTTTCTATATATTATTAAAGACCCAAGTTTTGAGCACAGGAGAAATAAACTATTAAAATAATAATGGAACTGAATTTTAAGTCAAAGTTGAAAACCGTCCCAAGTTAGCCGGTTTGACGGTACTAATATTATTAGCTCGTATTTTCTCATGCAATAGGCCCCTGCTAGTTAATGATAACATTTTTTTTAATTAATTTTGACACGACATAGCAGTCTGAGTTTAGTAAAATAGCTGTAAGCTGTCATTCAAACCATGTGATTAGCTGCTAATAGCTATAATTTATAAAACTTAGTGCCGGTTGCACAACAGCCGGTTAAATTTTAACCGTGATTAATTCCACGAGAACCAATCAGAGAGGCCGTCTTTTCAAAACCTCTTCTCTGATTGATTTTCGTGGAATTAGTCACGGTTAAAATTTACCCGGCTGTTGTGCAACCGGCTGAAAAGACGGCTTCTATGATTGGTTCTCGTGGAATTAATCACGGTTAAAACTTAACCGGCTGTTGTGAAGCCGGGCCTTAGATTGCTATAAATTCTAGTTTCAATAATTAATCAAAAAGTTATACTTGTAGTATTTTATTATTTATCATTTAGAGCACGGTACAGTTGAAGGTATTGCAATTTAGTTCGTCTGCAATAGTCTTCAAATGCCTTCACTAGCTACACACTGAAACTAAACTCTAACAACCTTCAAAGTTTGCAATGTTTTATCAACTTTAACATTACAAAATCGCTTCTTTAAAAAAATATGTTTTCTTCCAAAATAAGCTTATTCTCATTATAAATTGTTGGCCCCAACAACGCATTACAATTTCAGATACCACGTCGCAAACAAGGTTCTAATAGGAACATATTTTGAAAAATATTTTTCGCCACACTGCACAGAACGCAGCTGTTTTCCAGTCCCTACGTAGATCTGAAAGACATTGTTTGCAGACGACTCTCGTCTGACGTCAGAACATGCTTCTTTCCGGCTAAGGCCGGAAAGAGTTCCCTTTCCGGCCGCTTTTTGGAATTTTTTGAAAATGTGTTTGGACAACTGTGCCATATGGTGCATTGTGTTCAGGAGGGTGAGATCGGAAATTTTCACCCCACTTTGAGTACCCTACGATGTCTGGTTCTTGAGATATGAGACATCAAAGTTTCCCCCCTCTCATAAAACATTCTTATTCTATTTATTATTCTTATATAGCTGATGCCAAAAAGTTAGGGGGCTTCGTGGGTCACATGGTGTAACCTACTCACAGCTGATGCAATGCATCTATTTATTGTCTCTTGATTTAAAAATCATCACCTAAGCCAAGCTAGATGACAACTCTACTTGACATCAGCTGTTGGGACGCACAAGAGACCCACGAAACCGCCTAACTTTTTGGCGTCAGCTATATCTGTAGTGTGGCGAAAAATATCGTACACGACTCTCTCAGAAAGGTGTTTACGGTATTCGGATAACATTCGGGAAACTGTCCTCATACCGTAAACACTAACTTTCTGTGCTTGTAGCGTAATATACTATTGCCTGATAGAACTGATGGAAATGGGACAGATATAATTACTAATGAGGAAGTATTTCAAAGGGTTGAGGAAAAGCGATCTCTTCTACATATTTTAAAGGACAGACGCCATTCTTGGCTTGGCCATGTATTTAGATGCAACGAATTCACGTTAAGAATACTGGAAGATATGATAATTGGATAAGGGGCTCGTGGAAGACCCCGGCTACAATATTTGAAGCAAGTTACCAAAGATCTAGGGATCCAGAGCTACATCCAACTGAGAAGTACAGCTCTGGACAGAAAACGATGGAAAACTGCCTACCAATCAAATGATTGTAGCTAAAAAAGAAGATATCAGGCCTACTTCAATAATAAATTATTCGATAAACCTTTTGCTAATGTACGGGAATTATTGGAAAGATATCTTATGATGTACGTAATCAACAAAAGCAACTTTAATTTTAACAAAATTTAAATTTAAATTGAAACAACGCGATACAGATGGAAATAAACGAAATAAAATTAGCAACTATTCAAAAAATATCATTCTTCTCACTAATGTTTAATGTTCAACTTACTAAAACCTAGTCATTTATGTAGGGAATAATTTTTGATTTCTCTACGAAAGAGAAATCATTTATAACACGAACTACTATTTATTTTCCTTCAAACTTTTGCTTATGACCTTACAGTTGTGTTGTGAGTGATGTTGTGGTACTTTTCCATAATGAAAACACTAATTTGAAATTGTCAACCACTTTTTAATAAAAATTGCTTATGAGTTCATCTAAAAACTTCTAGAAACTAAACTGTTATCTTGTTTTCTATGTTACTTCAAGAATTGATCTTCATACACATGTTGTTATCATCATTTGTGTATGAAATCAACGCTAATCACATGCCGGTTCAATCTCATTTCCTTCATTTATTAGATTATAATAATTTTTATAATTGTTGTAATTATAATTTCATAAACTCGCCTTATATGTAGATCCTGATTCAAACTCTGTTAACTCTGGTACTGTGATGCAGCACTCTGAACATTATAATAAGTAACTTAAAAACTTTAGGAGATAGGTACTCCAACATAATACTATTGTAATCATTAATAAGAAAAACCCACTGCATCATGCTCTGTTTATTAAAAAAAACCCTATTAGTGATATATATTTATTTTTCTTTATATATTTCCAATATTGTGATAGTTAAGTGAGAATAATATTAAGGCAGAATTCTGCAGGATTTTGTATTTTATAATTATTATAGATAAGAATAATTCCCCCACACACGGACCAATAGTCTATGTGGGAGAATATTTATTTCCTGAAAATATTTATTATTGAATTGTAATGTAAATGTTTTATTGATGTATTTTTTTGATGGGATAAATTGAATTGAATATTTATTATTGAATTGTAATGTAAATGTTTTATTGATGTATTTTTTTTATGGGATAAATTGAATTGAATTGAAATTGAATTGTTCTTATCAATACTGTATAAACAAAATTAACAATAAAAATATGTTCCATGTCATATTTGTGAATACAATAATTTATCATGACATACTATTTCACTAACTTATAAAATGGTTCATGACAGAAAGTTTATCTAATTTCAGAATGTAATTTTTTCTAGAAGTTTAGCTCATACAAACTTATAAAATGGTTCATAACACAAAGTTTATCCAATTTCATAATGTAATGCTATCTAGATGTTTAACTCATAGAATTTCTACTGCTCTTTGCCAAATTTCATTTTTATGTTGTGTAATGTTTTATGGCAATGAAGATTTGACTTGCTGTTATTTTTCAGGGATTGAATCTGATACTGCTTTTTACTGAGACCATCTACTTCTTCATGCCACATATGCTGCTTGTTATGCTCATTATAGTATGGGAAGGCTTGTTGGGAGGAGCATCCTATGTGAATACGCTGTACAAAATGAATATCGAGGTTTGTATTATTTACTCTTAAGGTGCGTACAGATTTACGCGCCGCGAACATGAGCAATTCACTTTTAATCAGCTGATGCCAAGCTTTTTATATGTGTATCTTACCGATTCTGTAAAAATACAGATATAGTCAGCTGATTAAAAGTGAATTGCTCATGTTCGCGGCGCGTATATCTGTACGCACCTTAAGGCTCAACTCTCACTAGCTCGACTCAAATCGTTCGACTCCAGTCGAGGATACTCCAGTCTCTCGCTCGACCTTACGACTTCCTTGCTCATTGTCACTACTTCAGTTTCATGCTACTCCATTTTCTAACCTCTCATTATTTAAAAATATGAGATCCAATTCGTCACTTCTGCGCATGTAACAAATTTTTATAATATTTATTATGAATATATTGCCTTATTTAATTCTTATTATTGTCTTATCTAAAATGATAAACATCACTTTCATAAAACATAACCTCACTTTCATTAAAAATGCACGGTACTAAGCAACTCAAGTCGAGGCTCGACCAACATGTCGAGTCGACGCTCGACTCAGTCTCACAGTCGTGAGGACGCGGGGACTAGAGTCGTGACTTGAAATTCAATAAAATTATGTAGTTTTAACAAATTTATAATCAAAAGAATCAAAATTGTATGTTTACTTATTAACATACTCTGGAATGAACAATGAGGAAATGTCACCACCATGGATGTCACCTCCGTGGATAACCCATTCCATGGAGGTGACTTATAATTCAATAAAATTTTGTAGTTTTTAACAAATTTTAAATTATTATAATCAAAATTGTATGTTTACTTATTAACATACTTTGGGGGTTATGTTTCTCTGGAATGAACAATGAGGAATTGTCACCTCCATGGTTAGCCCATTCCATGGAGGGGACTAAATCTCCATGGAGGTGACTAAATCTCCATGGAGGTGACTTGGAATTCAATAAAATTATGTAGTTTTAACAAATTTATAATTATTATATTTAAAATTGTATATTTACTTATCAACATACTCTGAGGGATATGTTTCTCTGGAATGAACAATGAGGAAATGTCACCTCCATGGATAACCCATTCCATGGAGGTGACTAAATCTCCATGGAGGAGACTAAATCTTCATGGAGGTGACTTGGAATTCAATAAAATTATGTAGTTTTAACTAATTTAAAATTATTATAATCAAAATTGTATGTTTACTTATTAACATACTTTGAGGGTTATGTTTATCTGGAATGAACAATGAGGGAATGTCACCTCCATGGATAACCCATTCCATGGAGGTGACTAAATCTCCATGGAGGTGACTAATTCTCCATGGAGGTGACTAAATCTCCATGGAGGTGACTTAATCTTCATAGAGGTGACTTAGAATTCAATAAAATTAACAAATTAAAAATGACTATAGATATCTATCCAAAATTCATATTATTATCTAGGAAGGCTAGTAAACCTTGATTAATGTTTCTCTGTTTTTCAGGTGGTTGAAGACAAGCGTGAATTTGCCATGGGAGTTGTCACTCTTTCTGATTCAATTGGAATTACAATGGCAGGGATACTCTCAATCCCTCTCCACAATTTCATTTGTGAGTTACCAAAATACTAGTGACTTCGAGATGAGACCATTATGGAAAGTGTGTTCATTCCCGCCAAATATAAATGAGACTGAGGCACAATTTTTGTATCTAGAGCTGAGTTTTTGAAAAAAATATTTTATTCTTATAATAATAGTTGAAAAGTGAGAACATTTGCGCTGGAAACTGGTGGTTGAAGCTATGAAAGAATGTTTCATTCTTATAATGTTGGTCGAATTGTAAGAACATTATTTTGTGTTGGAAACTGGTGGTTGAAGCTTTGAAGCAATGCTTTATTTTTATAATGTAAGTCTAATAGGAAGAGTATTTGTGATGGAAACTGTGGTTAAATTTTTAAAGCAATGCTTTATTTTTATAATGTAAGTCAAATAGGAAGAGTATTCCTATTATTTGTGTTGGATACTGTTGTTAAATTTTTGAAGCAATGCTTTATTTTTATAATGTAAGTCGAATAGGAAGAGTATTTGTGTTGGAAACTGTTGGTTAAAGTATTGAAACAATGTTCTATTCTCATAATGTTAGTAGAATTGTAAGAACATTTTGTGTTGGAAACTGGTGGTTATATTTTTGAAGCAATGCTTTATTTTTATAATGTAAGTCGAATAGGAAGAGTATTTGTGTTGGAAACTGTGGTTAAAGTATTGAAACAATGTTCTATTCTCATAATGTTAGTAGAATTGTAAGAACATTTTGTGTTGGAAACTGGTGGTTATATTTTTGAAGCAATGCTTTATTTTTATAATGTAAGTCAAGTAGTAAGAGCATTTGTGTTGGAAACTGTGGTTAAATTATTGAAGCAATGCTTTATTTTTATAATGTAAGACGGATAGGAAGAGTATTTGTGTTGGAAACTGTGGTTAAATTATTGAAACAATGTTTCATCCTTATAATGTTAGTCAAATAGTGATGACATTTGTTTTAGAAACTGATGGTTAAATTTTTGAAACAATGTTCTATTCTCGTACTGTTAATAGAATTGTAAGAACATTTGTGTTGGAAACTTTTAGTTACATTTTTGAAACAAAGTTTTATTTTTATAATGTTAGTCGAATAGTAAGAGCATTTGTGTTGGAAACTGGTGGTCAAGTTTTTATGTTGGTAGAATTGTAAGAACATTTCTGTTCGAAACTGGTGGTTAATTAGGTGTCTTGATGGTTATATCGAATCTAATTTGAGTAGACTGCTAATCAAACTAGCCAACTCTACGAAATACTTAAAATTTTCATCTTTGAAATGATAGTGAGATTGCAGGTGCTATTTATGGCAGTGCCTTTATTCAATGTTGATAATGTTCAACTGCTCAAACATCGGCGAGCTTCCTAACTTATTATTTTATATTAGTTTGAATAAAACTAGAAAGATTATTTACTGCATAATAAATAAGATAAATACTGTAGTTATATGATTGTAAAAGTGTTCTATTGATATAGGATTGTAGAAAATTCTCAGAACAACATAATCTCGTACTTAGCTATCTTATACATTTATTTCTTACCAGTTTCAATTTTGGACTGTTATAATGAATATATTTTGACGGTTCCTCCTTTTGCTTCTGAATCATTCCTAGTAGTTTTGATATCAGGCCCTTCCAATCTGCAATATTTCCGTATTTTGATATCAGGCCCTTCCAATCTGCAATATTTCCGTATAGCAAGTCCAAACATATATTGATCTCTGCTGCCATTTGCAATCATGCATCATACCAAAAAGAAATATTTTTAATAACTTCTAAAGCCATAAAATTTCGTAATCTATCATCAATCATCTGTAGAAATCTCTTAATATTTTTTTAGAAAATCTTAAGATTCATTGTTTGTTTAGAAAACTGTTTCATCCGACTTCTATTTCTGTCTTTGTTAATACAACAAATTTTATGTTCTTTCTTAAATAACACTTGTAAATTTCTTAGTTTCTGCATTCAATTATTCTTAGTAACATTTTTTCATCTTTACACTTTTGTTACATTACATACAACTGCCCTACAACAAGCAATAAGATAATAAGATAGATTCAGCCATAAGACTTAACTCGTTCCAGCCAATATTTAGCCTAATATATATGGCACATAAAATAGATTTAGCCATTATACTATTAATTACTTTGTTTCATCCAATATTTAGCCTAATATATGGTCATTAAAACAGTCTTAGTAGTAAGAATATTAATTACGTTGTTCCAACCAATATTTCGCCATTATTTTGCATTATGCACCTTCTCTCTAAAGTACTGTTCTATGCTTATTTTTAGTGTCACATTCAAGTATTTATAACCTGGTCTATTCCATCAACTCCAAATTAGTGTTCGATTTCACCGTCACTGAGAACAATTTTTTATATTTGTAAGTTAATTGTGAGGTTCCAACGTTGTCTCAGATTATTTATAATGGATGTTATCTGAAAGGAGAATCAGATAATAGAAAACAGTATCGCTCAAGTACAGAAACTCTTACTCTTTATGACCCCAGTATTTTCTCCTTAAGTACTAGTACGTAATGAGAAGTATTCTCAGTAAAAAATATTGTATCAATAATCTTAAAATTTCATTTTATGATGAATATTATAGCGACAAGAAACCGTACCCTAATTTTAAGATTCTGTTAGCTCCATAGTTGTGTAATAACTGTTGAGTTGATTGTAAACCATCCAACCTTATCTCACTTATAAGTTTTCGTTTGTTTTCTCAAGCTTTATAATATTACTTCGAGGTATCCATCACTTGTAAACTTGATGCCCGTTTCCAATACAGAAATATTAATTACTATTATTTATCACATTCAAATATTTTGGTTTAGCTCATGAGTTCATGGTGGATCTCCATTTCATGCTTTGTTATGAAAGCTTTAAAACAGGAACAGCTAATGAGTTATGAGACTTATTCTTGTGATTTAATCTCTAATAGACTTATTCTTGAGATTTTAGATTATGGAAACGGGCAATTAATTAACCAAGTGCTCTCAAAATTCGGTGAATTTGCCTCTATTTTAAGTTGAAATGTTTTAACTGGTTGAAAAGAGTGCATTTGAAAATGGCTTTATGACTTCAAGCTTTTCCGTTTTCAACTGTTGGATACAAAAATGTGTAATCGAATTTTCACTTATAAAGAAGACAAGTACACACACTATTTATTTTGTTAGAGTAAGTTACCGTATTATTATTGTTACCTTGTATTAAGTTACCCTACGTGTAATCGCTCTTAACCGTTACATTTGTAATAAGAGCATTACACTTTACAGTAACATTGTGATTTATGAGATGGTAATAATACTTCATTACCTATAATTATGAAAAAAATATATTTTGTATATTAAAATCGTTTCAGAGTGGTCCAAAAGTAGCTTACTTTCATCATATTCTCAAATATACGAGATTAATCAAGTTACTATTTTGTACAGAAAAGAACTAAAAGTGTTCAGTTGTACAAAAATTACTAAAATTTCAAGCATTTTCCTTGCCTACTTTCCAAAATATAATATTTGATGAGGCTTTAAAAATTTGTGAGAAAAAATGTATTATGATGCCTTAAAAATTTGTGAGAAAATATTTAGTATTTTGGAAAATGATTTTGTACCTCGAAAATTATCTAGAATCCAGTAAGTTGACATTTTATTATAAAATGTAGAAAAAATGAAAATTGTAAAGGGATTACCGTGTAATTCAACAAATGATTAGTTATGGGATAAAATATTTGGAAGTTTTGTCTCAAATTGTTAATCGAATCCAAATGGATATCCTAATTCTTACTAAGAATATAGTCAACAATAATACTGGCTTGTAAAATATTGTGTATAATGTACAAAATCTTTAGATAATATAAGCTGTACTTAGCTTACTTTTGGTCCACTTGCTATTTTGTTCTGTGAATTATGATCAAGTATTTAAGAGATAAGTATTTAAAGTTCACATTGTAGACTTCAATCAGAACTTTTGAAACACTATAATAATTTTTTGTACACTTCAATAATAATTGTTTGTTCAATTTCTGTTCTTTCTTTAATAAATACATAATTATTCCAAGACTGCTTTTGTTTTTCCTCTAAACTGTAAGTCACATAGTATTTTTTGGCTTCCATTACCTGGTTCAAGCTATTTTATAGAGTATAGTAGCATATAATGGTGGGGTCAGTCTTCAAATTCTATTATAATGAAATTATTAATTAAATTTATATTATTGCAACTTGCAATGAAAATAAAATTGGTTGGAAGTGTGATTTAGTTGAGGGATCAGTGATGAATTTTCCTTTTTATTAACTTCAATCGATGGCCGTTTAAGATATATCTAGGTATAGTGAGATAAAACTTTCTGTCTTGTCAGGCTGTTGACTTAAAAGTTGATATCGCTACAGGTATGTGAGGTTAGTTAAGTTACTGTTCTGACTAGGGGAAGGAGACAGTCGAGGAGGACTGCGGCATTTAAGGACTGATTTTCGATCCTCTAAGGTCGCAGTCCTCAACCGTCGGGGCTGTGCAAAAATTAAAGAGTCCTCAACTGTCGCCTCTACGGTCGCCTCAGGGGTCTCCAACATTTTTTATCTAAGGGCCACATTGTTAATTCTTGGAAATTTAAAAGGGCCAATAACAAGGATGTACGTGGAATTTGACTTGTGGGGCACACACAACGGGGGATTTGGGGGGTGTAAAATTATTATATTTCCATTAAAATAATATGAGGAGTTTAAAGTAGGTTTAATTAAAACACTGGAAGAAACAAACCAATTCATCTCATTTCAATACAAAGTCCAATTTATTGAGTGTAAAAAGGTCATAAGAAAGCTTGACAATGCATGAATTTAGCAAGTTAAACAAAATGCTAATAACTTTTTATAGTAATAAGACAACTTGACAATACACGAGCTCACAGAAAGTTACCAAACTAAAAGAGAATACTTATATTTAGTGAGAAGATCCCATTTTTTTCCACTTGAAATGTCCGCCCATTTAGGATCAAACTGTGTGGTTCCGATCATAAAAATTGTTTTCAAATGTTCATCTGACTAGGAAGATATGTATATGGATTCAACAAACGTCATTTTTGAAAATGTCTGCTCACACTTGTAGGTAGATCCAGAAAGAGAAAACATAGCTTGAGCATGTTTTTTTTAATGTTTTTAGAGTCTTTTTCTGGGAGAGACATGTACAGTCCGTGCAGACCATTTGCTAATATCTCACAATGGTTGATCGCTGCTTGTTTACAGCTAATTTTACTCTTATTAAGAAATGGAGTGGCTGGTAAGAGAAGAGTATTGAACTCACAGCTGTTGTCAAATGTGTATAAATATTTTTTTTTTCAAATCTGTAACAATAACTCTCGGCGGGCCGAACAAAATCTATCCGCGGGCCGTAGGTTGGAGAGCCCTGCTTTAGAAGAGTCCTCTTCTGTCGGTGTCCTCGTTTGACATCGACCCAATCAACCTGGAAAAGAGGTCAGGTACGGTAGTGCATTAATTGTTGATTCTCATTAACTAGAACAACCTCACAGGGGGTTGTTTATCTGAAACACACCTCCAGGAGTGTCTGAGGACTATTCCCTGGAAAACCTGAAAGAATAAAAAATATGCCTTATAAATTTATACAATTATTCCAATAGTAATGGGTCATCTTTAATATTTTTAAAAATCTCATAGAAAATCAAATCTTTGAATCAAAAGCTGGTCAAAGATATTTCATAAAACATTAACTTGATAGTTTATTAGCAATTGGGCGCAGATCTTACTAGTGCTTTAATGAAAAGTAAGAACATTAACTGTTAATTAACAAGTGTTTTCTGTTAACATTTTTTTTCAGTTGCTATTTTTGTAGTAATGAATATGATACAATTTAATTCCCAGGAAGAGTAGGTACATTCACTTCCAAATTTTGATTGCCAAACTAAAATAATTCCAAACCAATATAATATATTGACAGTGACAGAGAACTACGTTTAAATTTACCCGCTTTCAGATATGCCGGACTAGTTTGCATGGCTACCACTCTTGTAAATTACTTGATTGAGAATTTTATACTATACATTATTTAAATAGAGCTAAGAATTTGAATAGGAATCGAGTGTGAATTATCAACAATGTGAAAGTCTTGTTATTTTACTATATTTTAGGTAAAAATTACAATCACATTATAGAATAGTTAGATTCACTTGGATTGCACTCTCAATTCTACTATATGTTCCAAGTTTTAGCTTTTTTACAAATTAAAAATATCAATAGCTTTTGATTGTCGCTCTTTGTAATATCAAACAGTTCTTCTTATTATATGAAAATAATATAAGTGCCCTGTTTGAGACTAGAATTAAATCAGCAACACTTTGCTCATGCTCGGTGTAAAGAAACGATTACGGATCTCCCAGCATGCACCTATATACAAGTCTAGAGTGGGAGTTGCTTTGGGAGTAGTAATTTCTTCTGGAATGGGAGTGGAATAAGATACTAATTTTGAGCGATCATTCACAGTCTGGTACCGTAATTTGTTGTACGATCTCGATTATTTTTGGACAAAAATTTGCAAGTGTTTGAAGTGGAAAGGTTTCTAAATGATAGACAATTGTTGAGTTATTAGTTGATATGTGTAGTGGAACTATCTTTCTGTAGTGACGTAGGCGGCTATGTAATTAAACGATTTTGAATATATCTGATCATATTAAAAGCAATGTTTATTTTGTTGGAAGTGTTTGATTGAAGCTGAAATTTCCAAAGAATGGTTTACAACCTTCAACTTGAGGAATGGAATGGTACAGTAGCATATAGCTCATGTCATATTATTCGTTGTAATTGAATGATAATACCGCTAGATTAGATTTTGAAATGGGTGTGGAAGTTTTGTTTTTGTAATGTTTTAAATTGGAACAGATTGTAGTATAATTATTCAGTCTATCTGAGATAAAATTCTCTAGCAAACAAACAAGAGCAGTTCCAATTTGAATCTTCTAGGACACTCCTGTGGCCCAATTTTGCTAGCCTAACCATCCAAAAGTGTTTCAAACGGTAGCACAGCGTGTTGTAAACTGGTACGTTTTTATGGTGTATACATTTTTCATCATACTAGCCTCGAAGTTTATGAACAGTTTTAATGCTTGAAAATATAAATTGCTGCTAGAATTGACAGTGCGCGAGTGAATTTGTGATTCTTTGAGTTCTGGAACTGGAACCAGCTAGTAAATTGTTGCAAGCAAGGTGAGTAAATATGTCATCGCATTATTATTCCTATGCATTAGTGTAGAAACATGTTAGATAAATTGGTAGAGTGTAGGGCATGAGGACTAATGGATGATTGGATCTCAGCTAATTGTTCTTAGGTCACACTCTTTTCAAGTCGCTTTCCAAATATCTGGCAGAATGGCTCACGTTTGTCTTGTCATCTATTCTACAATGTGACCAGAAAAGTACCCTATCACGATCAGTGGTAAGAAGCCACTTGCCTTAGCTCGTCTCCACTAAAATCTAATTGAAGGCGAGCGGTGGCAAGTAGCCACTCACGGCAAAAGTGTGAAGCCGGCACCAGAACCAGGCAATACCTCTGCTAGATCCAACAGATCTAACCTGCACATGACGAGCAGAAACCATTGTATATACTGTGAAGCTATGTTGACGAAGTTTTATTCAGTGTGCTGTGCTATTACGGTTCTACGCTTCGTTTTTGACCGTTTCAGTGAAAAACACTGTACACTTACGATTAAACAGATTTATCATACAAAATGTTCGTGTATAACCCACATTTATGATTAAATTGAAGTTAATATATCCAATATATCCAAAGTCTTGATCGTTAGCCAGGTGTTCCCGGATAGATCGCGTCAAAAAATGAAAAACTTTAAACTTGATAATCAAGATGGCGTGGCATCACAGTCCCTCAAAGCTATCCCCAAGGAAATCATTGACACAGTAATAGCTTCTGTCAATCAGCCACCTTGACAGTTTTCCGGCCTACCTCTCAATGTTGATATAATTGACAGCTTCACTTGTATGAATCAGGGTTTCATAAACTTGTGTAACCTATCTTCAGTTGTGTTGAAAAATAAAGTTGTCCCAAAGTAGTCAAACCCAGATTTTCAACTAAATCTCATATTCCTTCGCACTGACCAATTCATTTTATGAACGTCTGCCGTATGTAGTTTATATTTTTAAAATAATAACCTACTCTACACCGTTTGAGACTACCATCCAATTCCCATCGGTATGTAGTTCAGGAACGTCAATGTTATTAAAAATGTTATAATCTGAATACTTATTGTAGGCCTAAACGAAAGACACACTGATTTTGTTTGAGACAAGGATAGCAAATTACTTGCAAAGTAGAAAGTGCACCACCGTATTCAACTCAATTCAGTATATAGGCTAACTGTAATTCAATTCCTCGTTACTAAAATTCACTTAATGGCTCCTTTATTTGCTAGAAGTACCTACATTTAACCTTTAGTAACATAATTATATCCAATTTCTCGATCAAAGACCTGGATGGATCGAGTTATTAAAGCAAACTTTCTACATGAAAAATAAATTTGTCAAACATACCACATACTGTATTTGATTGCAATAGCAGATCACAAGTAGCCTATCTTTTTTGAAAAATACATTAATGTTGTAGGCTACAAACTCTTATCAATAAGCCACTTAGAAATGGAAGATTTGAAGATAATTATTCATTTCATTTATTGACAAACATAAATTAATAAGTTATACAATAATATGATTGGGAGAAGACTAGAGGCTTAGCCCAAAACTGTCTTTCTCTCAAATTTTTATGAATAAAAGTTTATTATAAAGAAATAATATTCACTGGGTAATTGGTCTGAACAAGGTTTGTTTAATCACTTGACAGTACCTCTTCCATGGTTTTTTTCTCGATTTTTATAAGATGAAACAATGCCCATATGATAAAGTAAGACAACTATAAATCAGTGTTGTATTTCACATTTTCAAAAACGTTTTACTTGATTCAATCGCTATTCTCTATAAATCAGTGTTGTATTTCATATTTTCAAACACCTTTTACTCGATTCAAGTGTTATTTTCTAAAAAAATCAACAAATCCAGCCCTCCAAACCAGAAAACTCAACTTCAATTGCAATGCTGATGTTTCCAGATATGAGGATACATTTTAATAATTATAAATCCATTCAAGTAGGCTACTATAGTTGTGTATATTAGTATACTACCATGGAAATTGGTTGAACCTGTGTTGATGACAGATTTGATATCTCTGTCAGTGCAATACCACCCCTCTATCCCCGCCAATACCCCTCTGCCCATTGCCATTGCTCACCCCTTTTACCACCCCCCACCCCCAGGTGGAGAGGCCCTGCGCCTATAAAGTAACACAGCACTGTGCTCCAAGCTTCAGTGTGCATTGCATCTGCGTTCAGTCAACATCTCTCATAAATTTGTAAGTTGTTTATTCAAATATCTTTGAAAATCTCACATTATTTCAACAAGTCCTTCTGATAGCATAATTCTTTAGTAAATTTACTAATATTTAATATGTATTTATACATATTGCGCACTGAATAGCTTAGTTTAGTTTCATTTTGTCAAACAGCACTACATAATCAAGCAATGATTGGTATAGTGAGGTCCACGTTATAATGGCAGTGGATACAGATAGAAGAATAGCGATGCCGATTCTCTGCATTAATTAATTATATTTCTACATTGTCAAAAACATAATTGGCATCGTTGTGAACCTAGAAAAGGATAGTAACACCGGCTTTGTCGAATGATAGACAAGGATAGCAAAACCAAAGTTGATCAAATACTGTCATTATAACGTGGACCGCACTATAGTATAAGACATGTCAGGGATTTGATTCAGATTGATGCAGAAAGTAAAATTTCCAAGTTTAGCAGTTTTCAAGTAAAATCAATTGATTTATCTGAATTCATCTCTGAATAATCACAAACTATAATGAATTCATAACTAGCCTAACTTGTTGATACATCGAATGTGTTTTTAAATGAATGAATTCAAGGCTACTTTCTTGTATTTATAAAATTGAATTATAGTACACTTTAAAATGAATAAAATAATAAAACAAGAATACAAATTGTAACTAGGTTACTAGTTTCGGTGATCACACCATCGTCAGGTAATAAAAATAAATTTTCAATAAATGTTTACTAATCGTTTTGTTTTATATTTAGTTTTGTGTTGTATTTTCTATCCCCGGTAATAAAAAATTATACTCTGTGCTGAATTGCATTATAATGTTGCATCAATTTTGGAGGAAGGCATGATAAAAATTCAAATTCAAATCCGGAATTTAAAGTGTTGAAAATTATTGAAGATGTGTAGAAACCACTTGTTCAAAAGCGGAAACATTGATTAGAATTAAAACACTTCACTTATATGGGCTACTTTATTCAAATTAATAAAATCTAAAATGTTTTAATAAAAGGTTACTACAAGTTTTTGTATTGTTTTTAGACTATTAATTGATTAGAATGTTTTCTTGTAAGGAAATCCCATAGGTATGGTTATAGTTGTATTAAAAATCAACAAGACAGAATCCTTAGTATGAATTCACATTCAAACCTTATAATATTGATAACACATACAAAATATTATAATTCATTACCGTAGTATTATACTAATAAATATTAATAATATTGATAACATTTATACAAAATACTATAATTCATTAGTATCATACTAATAAATATCGAATAATAAATATTCATAATATTGATAACATATACAAAATACTATAGCCTAATTCATTAGTATTAGCCTATACTAATAAATAATATTGAATAAAAAGTTCACTTGCTGGTGTCCAATTGAGGCCCCCAGTCATAGTGTACGTTGTACATAATGCCTTGCTTAACCGATTATACTTTCCAATATTTCTGTCAAAAATTAGTTTTGTCGGCATGTCTTATGTAGGCCTATATTAAGAGACTAAGAAAATCCGCCAATATCTATGATGTGGTTCTACATAGTTTGAAGGTAATTTTGGATGGAAATGGGAAAAACTGAACTTACCGAAAACAGTTTCATGTAAAAAATTATGATCGTGTTCTCTATTTAAAAATTATATTAATTGACTTATGAAGTGTCATCTCATTTGAAATGAAATTAATTGAAAATGAAATTAATCTCACTCAGCTCGAAATTGTTTTAAAGTAATGCTGGATCAACCTAACCCAACCTAAAGATTATGTTACATTAAGCTAATAAACCAATGGTGGAATTAGTTAGCTTTAAATTATTCACATGTTCAATAATTTTTAGATTTACTAAAGCGCGCCATTGAGTTTTGTATCTGATCTACTAGCAGCTGGCGAGTAGACCTAGACTAGTAAGTCCAGTCTGATTCACCCATATTGAAATCCACGGTATTGTCAGTGGGAATTATAGGAACACATTGTTGTCGTTTTTTGGTTTCCACTACCTTCTATAGTTATTGATAGCTGTGATTTAAGTCATCCCGGTAGGCTTATGTCTGATCTAATATTAATTATTGATTCTTATTGATAATGATGAATTTCAAATACATTTTATTTACCATTGAAATTTATGATGACATAAAACCAATAAAAAACCAGTGTTTTTTCTCATGTTGAAATATACTGACTGACGCGATCTATCCAGGAATGGCCTGGTCTTTGATCGAGAGCTTGGAAATTGGATAAGAAATTTTCTTAATTGAGATTAAATATTCTGGTAGTCTATTATATTTCTTCTTAGCATAGAAACGATTTGGAAACATTGCTAGATCTGGGATCTAGAAAAGGATAGAGATATATGCGTTGTCTAATTACAGACAAGGATGACAAACCAATGTTTAGTGAATCTCATTCTAGACTAGTAAGGGTTTTTAGCAAATCAGCGGCTATCTAATGTGGAAAGCGTTGGAAAAAGAGAATCGGCAATCCCGTTGTCCTATCATTTCCTCTGGCTTTATAACGTAGATCTTACCATAGTAGCGACTGAGAAATAGTTTTATTAAGTAGCATAGTGTGACACAGACCCTGCTTTCACATCTCAGTTGAGTGAAAACGTCAAATCATCAAGGAAAACTAATTTTACATAGATGATAACCGGTTTTATTCTGACAAAAATATCAGTTAATTTACAGCATTTCAATGAAGTGCTCTGTTGAAAGCTAGATGAATCATATGTTGCATGTGCATTATCCTCTGTTGCATTATCATGCATTTATTGAAAGTCAAAAATATCAGTTAATTTACAGCATTTCAATGAAGTGCTCTGTTGAAAGCTAGATGAATCATCTGTTGCACGTGAATTATCATCCGTTGCATTATCATGCATATACGAAGGCGTTATGATAAGTACTAGTTTTCGACAGGAAGGCGTTTGAAAATTGGGCTCATTCATGATTGTAATTCCTCTTATAGCTACATACATTTAGTACAGAGATTTTCCAACTCTTTTTAAGGCTGTGCAAAGGCTAAAAATAAACTTTCTACTCGTGAAATTTTCCAAGTTTTTCGATTTGTATATCATCAAGCTATCAAAATGAAAAAGTTTTCTCTGGAAAATCTTTTTTCTGATCATTACTTTTTGAGATATGAGCGCCTGAAGTTTGAATTTTTGGGACAGAACATTTCAAATTCAGTAAGATATAAATCCATGAGATTTGGAGGATGGATTCTTCATGGTATTGTTGATCTAGTAAGACAAACATTTTCTGAAAATATTAATTTTTGAAACAGTTATTCAATTTACCAAAAATAACTCAACTGAAAGTTATTTTTTTAGTAAATTGAATAACTATCTTCAAAATTGATATTTTCAGAAAATTTTTGTTTTACAAGATCAACAATACCATGAAGAATTTATCCTCTAAATCTCATGGATTTATCTCTTACCAAATTTGAAATGTTCTGTCCCAAAAATTCAAACTTCAGGCGCTCATATCTCAAAAAGTAATGATCGGAAAAAAATGTTTTCCTGAGAAAACTTTTTCATTTTGATAGCTTTGTGATATACAAATCGAAAAACTTTGAAAAATATCACGAATAGAAATTTTATTTTTAGCCTTTGCACTGCCTTAAGCCAGCCCAGAAATGTGTTTTGTTGAACTCTGCTTAAAATATAAAATGATATTCCAATTTTACATTTAAATCTAAATGTTCAGAAGTGTTATGGGTTAGAGGTGTATCAATCTTAATTACTTTGGGAAGCTATCAGTGTAATTTGGTATGTTGAAACATTCCTGTTTACTTTGAATCTGAATTTTCTCGAATATTTATACAAATCCCCTGACTTTCTATTATATAGATTAAAAATGAAATAGGTCCAAGCATCGAACAACATAACAAACGCTCTTGTATCACCAAGAGGTACTGCTCCCGCAATCTCGACCTCTACCTCTTTACTAAACGAAAACCCCCTGCTTCTCTGTGATGCGGTGTGTAGATGAAGGGTTTGACTGGAATAGTTGCGTACTCACTATCGGCTTTACCGGACCGTTTTGACGTCATGTTCTGTGAAAACTAATTATGTATGCCTGAACATTACATCAAAACTCTCCTCAGTCAACACACATTTATAGATTCCTGTATGGTTATCGATTTCATTTATAGAGATTTCTGTGTATATAGATTCATTTGTAGGCTTACATGTTTCACCAATTGCTATTCAAGACAGCTGAGCTTTAGTATTGTTTGAATTTTTCAGATTGGTTTCTACAATATCAAAGTATCTAGTATCGTAGAGAAACAATAGCTTGAGTATAGTGAGGTCCACGTTATAATGACAGTATTTGATCAACTTTGGTTTTGCTATCCTTGTCTATTATTCGACAAAGCAGATGGCGCTATCTCTTTCACGCATTGCTATTTTGCCACATCGTTTATCAACAATGTAGAAATTCTACTAATTGGTACTATCCTTTTCTAGGTCCGCAACGATGCCAATTATGTTTTTTAAAGTGTAGAAATATAATTAATGCAGAGAATCGGCATCGCTATTCTTCTATCTTTATCCACTGCCATTATAACGTGGACCTCACTGTAGATCATAGGGCGTTTATGTCGCAACTTTTACTGTTATCTCAAGTCGATTACTATCGATTATTGTAGATTTTTACTGTAGGTTTTGTTGGGGTGAGAGTGTATGAACGGCACAATATGAGAGACTACCAGCGTCATACACCTTTTTGGGAAAGAAATACGTGGACTATCGGCTTGAGATAACAGTAAAAGTTGCGACATAAACGCCCTATACCATGGGATATCTACTCAAGCTATTGTTTCTCTATGGTAGTATACATTTGTTATGAGCTTTAGTATTTTTAGCCTTTGCACAGCCTTAATGTAACTTTCCTTCCTTGTTTAAAATAATCAATTATATTTTATTAAGCAAGAAATTATATTTCCAATAATTTAATAATGAATTTCAATAAATCAGATGAAATATTTTGTTATTTTGAATGAAAAAGACTAAGAAATTGTCAAAAAACCACTGATTTATTGATAATTAGAAAGACCGGTTTCGGTTATTACACCATTGTCAATCTGATAAACTAGAGATTAACAATGTTTATCAGAGATTGACAATGGTGTAATAACCGAAACCGGTCTTTCCAATTATCAATAAATCAGTGGTTTTTTGACAATTTCTTAGTCTTTTTCATTCAATATGAATAATTACCACAATATCAACTTCTCAACTACACAAAAAGTGAAAAAAAAATTGTAGAAGTTTGTGATGGTATTAATTTTTTTCTCGTTTCAAGTAATAATTGAGTAGAATATCCCCAATTAATTAATTTATTTAACCCATATAAATTCAAACTTGCAAATTTATTTTGGACTAAAATTTTCAGTAATATTCGAGTGAAATATCCCCAATTTATAAATTCATAATTTAAGAGTTTTATGTTTATTTTGGACTAAAATTGTTTAGAAATTGTGTGTGAAAGCTAGCCTTATTTTGAATTTTGGTATCAATTAAATTTGAAAGAAAAATACTACAAGTCAACATCAGTTTCATTTGTAACATAAATAATTCGATTGTATTGAAAGAGATGTAGTAGAAATGGATGACAACATCAACGGCTTATTCTTTCAAAAATAATAAATACATTTTTTTCGATAACCTGAACTTGACTCAAACTCATGACTCGAATAAAAATATTGTTCTAAATCAAGGAACTAAGAAATTTTGTCACAGTTTTCTAGATAAAAAGGTCAAGTGAAAGAGAGAAATTGTTAAAGGAGTCAAACTTTATTTATGATTGAAAGATGTACTCTCCATTTCAACTAAACTTGTCTGACTGCAATGTTTTGAATAAGAACATTAGAAGAAGACAGTTCAGGAAGCCAACTATCAGAATCAATAATTTTATGACATATTTTGTGGACCTTTCCAAAACATATTATTGTGGAAATCAATTAAAAATTTTACCGCTTCATCAATTGTGTCTTATCAATGAATGAACCAGTAAATTGTTGAATGTCATTATTAGTGACAAGTTTTGGTATTTGATTTACTCATAAAAATGCCTGACAAGATTTCCATCTATAAGTGGGTATTTTTCAATATAAAGATATCACAACAGAATTGGATAGAATTTACAGTTATAAGTGGATAGAATCATTGAAAGAAAAACTTTCATTTTCACTTTGATTTTAAATTAATTTTAATAAGTCAATGACACGTGAAATAACATGTTGGGTGTGTTGATAGTTTTTATCAGGTTATCCAGTGAAAACTTAAATTTTGGCTTAGATTTGAGATTTGATAATTTTTTGCATAAATTAATTTCATCTGCGACAAAGACCATCATAGCCTAGTCAGTGAAGACATAAACGGGTTTTGTGGTAACTAATAGGGGTAATTTGACTACTTATCGGTATACTTATTCTAGTACACAAAAAAACATTTCTATTTTTATCAATAAAATTGTTTAATTCACTTCCTGAAGATCTTATAAATATGGAGAATGTAACTTTTAAAAATCATATGAAACGTT
This sequence comes from Nilaparvata lugens, assembly GCF_014356525.2. Lineage (NCBI taxonomy): Eukaryota > Metazoa > Arthropoda > Insecta > Hemiptera > Delphacidae > Nilaparvata > Nilaparvata lugens. The sequence continues at coordinate 103,078,483 of NC_052518.1, forward strand.
TCTTAGCAGCTAACCCTTTAAACAAGATTGAAGATTTTTATACATTAGCTAGGAATATTCGGTTATAAGTTGAAAATCAGGTGACATGTTATCATAGGGTACTGATAGTGTAACTTACTGATGTAATATATTTGTATTTTGTATCATGTTGTATATATTTGACACTTGTATCTGAAGACCTCAGATATTGCTGCAATAAAGATTCTATTCTAAAGAAGAATTAAATTGAATTAATACCTGCCTTTATTTAAATCCTAGGAGGGCGAAGTTAGGGCTCAGCCGGCCCTTTCCCTTACACTTAACCCTCATTAGATTGAGTTCTCGAGATCATGGGTATAGCTTGTAAAATGTAAATCTATTCATTTAATTTGTTTGATAACAATTTAAATTTTTTGAAAATAGAGTTTATGACACAAATTTACTATTTTACGGTAACGTGTAAATCAAGTATTCATAATAATGATGATGATTGCTTTCGTGGTGACTAGGTTTCACTCTACATTGATTTCAAATCACAGTCGATAATAATTACAGGCTGGTTTCCGTTTGGCCCGATGCTTGAATAGCATGTTACAGAGTGCGTTAAGGAAATTGACCAATTTCTAGCAGATTTACAGTTGCCCATCCTTCATTTGCGTATCTGATGGTTCTCAATTGACGGGCAGTTTATGCAGAGACAGTGCTTTATCAAGATTGAATCAAATGAGTCAGTAATTGCTTCTCATTGACAAGTACAGTAGTGATAGACATCCATTCTTTATTCAAGTCTTCCAATTGAATAATTTTCCACGGCCACTGAGATTGATTATGATTGTATGTATTTTTCATGTGATTGCGGCTGCTCACGCTATAGTGAGGTCCACGTTATGACAGTATTTGATTGAAATTGGTGTTGCTATTCTTGTCTATCACTCCATAAATCAGATAGCGCTATCCTTTACTAGCTTCGCAACGTTGCCAGATCGGTTTTTTAACAATGTAGAATCGTCTATAATATAATAACCTATTCCTAGGTGTGCCCATCTTCATTTCGCTTTATGCTTTTGTCCCCTAAAGCAAAACAAATAATGTTAAAATAAGTGAATTGCTAACCGCAGAAGGGACACTTGTCCAAAATTTTCATTTTTCTTTTTATTAGCTGAATTAAGTTTACATGGATAGATGTATCGTTTACTGTAGAAATGGAACTTCTACACCAGTGGTCGCCAAACTTATGAGCCTGTGAGCTAGAATAGCATTTATAAATCTTCTAGTGAGCTACCAAGGAATATTAGAATAAAGAAAGTATATTTTATTCCCTATAAAGATACATTTCTAGTGTTGAAATCTAATTATCTCATAGCAAACCATAGCAAAAAGTATAACAAAAGTTGAAATGTACATTTCAATGAGAGCAGAGGAACTCTTTTTGGCGATCAAGTATTTTCTTGATGTTTGGAGTGTACGTTGTAGCCGCCATTCTGATGCAGTTGTCCAAAAAATGTTCCTATATGGATTTTTTATGAATTTTATACTTGAAAAAGATGATTCACACAAGTAGGTAGAGCTGAGCATAGCTTTCAACTTCAATACAACTTGAATAATAATTGGATATTTTTCTTTGGGGATTTGAGGCCAAATATTTCCAGTTGTAGAAAGTGATCTGAGAGACAAGATCATTTCAAAAATCCACAAATTCCATTTCAACTGAACCCTGATCTCCACCAAAAGTTTTTACAACACAAGCTGCAATACTTCTGCATCGATCTCTACAAAAGGAGAGTTGACGAATTGTACCATATTCGATATGCTTTTAAAATCTTGAAATCGTTGATCAAACTGTTGTCTCAAGTCTGAACTGTAACGTATTATTGGTTATTGCTGAGGTGCTGTGAAGGATTTTTCTCGTCATTGATTTCCTTCAGACTGGAAAAGTGTTTATATTCAAACTGGACGACATTCTTTTCCCACATCTCAAGCTCCTTGGAAAACGATTTTACAGTTCAAATCATTCCACCGATGTCCTTATCTTTCCCTTGAAGCTGCAAATTTAAATCATTCAACTTCATATCTTTGAGAAATACAAAATTTTGTAGTCATGTTTCTCAATGCATGGTTGACAACCCAAGCATTTCTGTGAGCTACCAAAAACTACCCCACGAGCTACCGGTAGCTCGCGATCGACTGTTTGGCGACCACTGTTCTACACAGTCAATAAAGCCTTAATAGCAACATGTGATATTGACCACTTACTGCCGATAGGGAACATGTCCTGGACATGTTACCTTTCTGCTGTAAATAGAAAAATTCTCCTGTAGGTAGTGCTAGCGGTGCTAGCATAAATAATGTTTAAATATCGGACAGATGAGCTGTTTTATCCGAACCACTTTATGCGCTTTTGGGGGTCGCGACAATGGCTGCGTAATGGCTGATTCAGAATGGCGGATCCAGCGTTCATTAAAACTGCCATAGAATGGTTACCATTCATGATAGAGACCTCTATTAAACGCGAATCGAATCACAATAAACTATCCTACAAAGTTTGTTATTACATATTTCCACCTAAAACTTAATTTTAACCGATAAAAATGCACTTTTTCAAAAACATTTCATTTTTCAAGAGAATTTTTTTTTGAATAACTACTTCCAATGACGATTTTCAGATTAAGTGGATTTTCAGTAGTATTTTTAGCCGGTACAATGTTTTGTCATAATATTATGTTGTGCGAAATAAATAAATTTTTGAATTGAAAATACCTATTTCGGACTATGTGTAATCTTATCTAAATTTGGGAGAGGAATAGCACAAGGTTACCTTGATTTTTGTCTCCGTGATGTACTTACTGTATGAATCAATAAAGAATGAATAATAAAGGAAAGAATTGGCTTATACACGTAGGGGATAGGAAATTCACGAATCACGCATCATCACGTCTCAACTATCCAACTGATTTACTTGAAATTTTGCATTAAGATTCTTAATTTATCGAGAATAGTTATAGGCCTATTTTAAATTCTTCAAGATTTCAGTACGTCAAGTTTTCAGTTTGTCAAGTTCTTAATTTGAACCTTGCGGAGCACGGGTTACCTGCTAGTATAAAATAATTAATCTCAATTATGGTAATTTATTATTGAATTATCAAAACATATTGACGAATAAAATATAATTGGTTATTTCAAACAATAATGAACAGTTAATATAACATCAGATACACCGGTATCAGCTATCTTCTATAGGATGCAGTAGCAAGGCAGAGAATCGGCAACGCTGTCCTCCTATCTTTCACCACTGCCATTATAACGTGGATATCACTATAGAGTAACACGGAATTCACCACTTGCAAGTACTATCTAGATATCGTTGTTACAACTAGAGTGATGTCCACATTATAATGGCAGTGTACGATTGACAATACTGTTGCTGTCCTTTTCTATCATACAACAAAACAGATAGCATTATCTCTCTCTCTAGATTATTTTATATTTACTTTTGACAGTGACTGTACAAAAAATTCTCAGCCGCCATTTTTTTTCTTCATTTTATCAAAATACTTGAGTGCACAAGTCGTATAATTATTGTTATAAAATGTATTTTTGAAACAATGGAATACTTTTTAAACATTACCGTATGAGAAACAAAAATTAAAATACCTGAAATGACATTTTAAAAGTTGATAACTAACCATCCTAGACTTCATCCATGCTTCAGTTAGCCTACACGTTTAGGTTAGACCTACTCGTACCGGTATTGATAATATTGAAAAGTTATTTCAGAATTAATCAATTGAAATTACTTATTTCTAAATAGGATTTCTATTTTTCTATTATTTTTAAAGGAAATTGGAATAGAATACCTACCAAATAACTCAATTTCTGTTGTTTTGAAATTCAGACTGTTGTATCACAGCTTTTTAAATTAGCCGCTATTCCAGGTTTGTATAAAAATAAAAATCTGATCTCAGTTATGAAAGCAAATTTTTGAATCAAATTATGAAAAAATATATTTTCTTTATTAATTTGACATCAAATTGATTATTTTATCAAGGAAATGATAATTGTTATTAGGTCAAATTTAATGGGATGAATTGAGTAACAGCTGTGTACAGTCAGTGGCAAAATGGAGAGACTTGGCAACGTTTTTCTCCTGTCATTCACTGCCATTATAACGTGGACCTCACTATAGGTCCCAATAATGCATAGCTATTCTCTAATACACCTATACAATACTGTATCACCATAGATGAATAATAGCATAAATTAAAGCATATGTTATTTTTTGTCTGTGGTGTAAGTCGACTCGCACATCTGAGTAACATCCAATATTAGTTCACGGCCGTACTATAGTGAGGTCCACGTTATAATGGCAGTGAAGAAAGACAGGAGAAAAACGTTGCCAAGTCTCTCCATTTTGCCACTGAGTGTACACAATGGAGTGTACACAAAGTGTAAATGAAATAAATGTAATGAATAGTATTAATGATAATAATTATGATATTCTCTGCTTAACTGAGCATTGGTTGAAAGAGAATCATTTGGAACTGGTCAATATAGATGGTTTTGTGATGACCTCTGCCTTTTGCAGAGTTAAATTCAAGAATGGAGGTGTTGTTATTTTCATTTCAGACAAATTTGTTAATGATTTCAAAGTAATTGATGTATCAGCTTATAGTAATGAAATTCACCATGAATTTGTTGCTATTAGGAGTAAGAAATTAAAAATTATCATCATAACACTCTACAGATCACCTAGGGGAGACTTCAACCTTTTCCTTGATGCATTGGATAGACTTATTATATCTTTAACTAAATACACGCAGGATTATCATTTTATTATAGGAGGTGATTATAATATAAACATACTGTCTATTGATCCTAAAAAATCCGAGTTGGTAAATTTTCTCAAATCTCATAATCTGTATCTGACCAACTTTGAGACAACAAGAATGAATTCTTGCTTGGACAATGTTGCAACTGACCTGCGCCCCGGTTTGTTGAAGGTGGCTGTTGAGCCGGTGGTTTTGGGCGATCACGATGCCATATCTTTCAGAGTGAGATCCAATACGAATATAAGTGGGAATACTAATTCAAAAGATGAAAAATCTTATAGTTTCAGACCAATAACTGCTATAGGAACCAATCAATTATTGTCTCAACTATGTACCATCCACTGGCCGAGCATTCTAATACACGAAAGGGCTGAGAATAATTTTCAATTATTTTTTGATGAATTCCATAAGCTATTTGAAATTTTCTGCCCTATAAAAACTAAAAAGCCTTCCTCTGATAGAGTTAAAAAGTAGAATCAACTCTCACCTGCTTTGAATGGTTTAAGGAATACAGTACTGATTGCTTATGATCAATACAAAAGTAGTAGGTCAGAAAATGAAAAACGCACTTATATCAATTTAAAGAAACTATATAAATTAGAACTTAAATCATTCAAGCTTAACTCAAATGTCCGGCGTATTGAATCAGCGAATAATAAGTGCTCAGCTGCATGGAAAATTATTCGGAAATGCTCTAATCCACCTCCTGATGTTAGTACATCTATCTCTCCTGATACATTCAATCAATACTTTCTCAAATCAGTAGAACAAATTCACAGGAGTATTGACTCAACGGATGTTCTAGCAGAGGATTTACTATCTCTCTCTCTCCAGGAACTGATTGTAGATTTGAAATGAAAGAGGTCTCGGTTGTGCAGGTTCTAGGTATTGTCACAAAAATGAAATCCTCAAATAGTAAAGATATATATGACTTGACCAGCTCACTGGTAAAAGAAGTAATTCAACCAATCGTTGCACCATTAACAGTTTGTTTTAATTCTTGCATAAATGAAGCAGTTTTTCCAAAAATTCTGAAACATTCTAGAACTATTCCTATATACAAAAAAGGTTGCAAGAAACAACCTGAGAACTTCAGACCCATATCTGTTCCACCAATATTCGGTAAAATTTATGAATATATCATTTCCATTCAACTCTATGAATACTTTGAGAGCAACGGCCTGCTTACCACTGCACAGTTCGGTTTCAGAGCGGGTAGATCAACCATAGATGCAGTTGGCTCGATTGTAGACGACATATTAGACTGCTTCAATTCAAAGAACTATGCAGGTTTAGTCCTGTATGACCTGAGTCGAGCGTTCGATGTTGTCCAACATGAAATTTTATTGAAAAAATTGTATTATTTTGGTGTGCAAGGGAAAGCTCTTAAACTGTTGCAATCGTACCTGAGTGATCGTAGGCAGACTGTAAATGTTAATAACGAATTCTCCAAGTGTTGCATTGTACGTCATGGTGTACCACAAGGATCAATACTAGGACCCTTGCTATTTCTGATAATGATGAATGATATTGATTATTGTACTAAATCTAAAGTAGTTTGTTATGCTGACGACACATCTATGTTTTCTGTAGATACTGATATCCTTGCTCTAAAAGAAAAAATGTCCAACTGTCAGGATGAAATGAGCATATGGTTCAGGGCAAATAATCTACTTCTCAATAGCAATAAAACGCAACAAATAATTCTGGGGTTGAGGTAAATTGATAAAGATAATTTAAAATGTGTGAAGATTTTGGGGATATATCTAGATCAAGGATTGACATGGGGCGCACATATTGATCACGTTTGTTCCAAGCTGAGCCGAGTGTTATATCTTTTACGCAGATTGAAAGAATATGTACCTCAACATTACCTCAAAATGACCTATTTTGCCTTCTTTCAAGGTACATTTGCATATGGTTTATCATTGTGGGGTTGTGCTACTGATGTACAAAAAATCTTGCTCCTTCAGAAGAAGGCTTTGAGAATTGTTGGTAATGCAGACTACTTAGAACCTTGTAGGCCAATTTTTGTAGAACAGAAAATAATGACAATTTATAGCTTATTTGTATTTTTACTAGCTATGGAAGTGAAAATGAATTTTGACTCTTTCCTACGTAGGGAGAATTTTCACCAGCATAATACAAGGTACAGACAGTGTATTGAAGTACCATATGCCAGGCTGAGGAGAACTCAGATCAGTTCAAGAGTAATTTCTATAAAAATATTCAATAAGCTTCCGTTTTTTGTAAGAGAAATATCTGTTGCTCAGTTTAAACGTCAAATGAGAACACTTTTGACAGAAAATCCGCTTTACTCATTGACTGAATTCCTCAACATGAGCAATGTAACTATTAGTAGCTACTTCTGATTAAATTTGAATTTAGAGTAAATCTTAAATAAGTGTGAACTATTATATAAACTTTCATGACTTGTATATTTTGATTGCCTATTATGTGATTATTATTGAATGTCTGTTAGATTTATTATCATTGTAAGATTATCATTGTAATTCATATAAGATTATGACGTTTCCGATTGTATAGTTTTTATACTTAAAGGAATAAAAATCCATTCTATTCTATTCTATTCTATTCTATTCCATTCTACACAGTTGTTACTCAATTCATCCCATTAAATTTGATCTAATAACAATTATTATTTCCTTGATAAAATAATCAATTCAATGTCAAATAAATCAAGAATATGTATTTTTTCATAATTTGATTCAAAAATTTGCTTCCATAACTGAGATCAGATTTTATTTTTATACAAACCTGAAATGGCGGCTAATTTAAAAAGCTGTGATATACAAATCTTAATTTCAAAACAACAGAAATTAAGTTATTTGGTAGGTAGGCCTGTTTTATTCCAATTTCTTTTGAAAATAATAGAAAAATAGAATCCTATTTAAAGATAAGTAATTTCAATGAATTAATTCTGAAATAACTTTTCAATATTATTTATACCGGTACAAGTACGTCTAAACTATACGTGTGGTTCTAACTGAAGCATGAATGAAGTCCAGGATGGTTAGTTATCAATTTTTAAAATGTCATTTCAGGTATTTTAATTTAATGATACCGACTTTAAACGAAAATGATTAATTTTAATGTGTACTACTTGATTTTAGTACGATTTCATTGCATCTTCCTTTCATCCAGTGGTTAGACTTGTCGGGTTTTTTGGAGTTTTGTTCATTACCATCACTTTCGGAATATTGTCTCTTAATGATTTAGGATACCACTGATAAAACCATTGTAAACACTCCTAAATTCAAATCATTTAGTTCATTGTTATATCTGAGAAGAATTCAATAGAAATATTACAGTTTTCATTAGAAATTGTTTTTAACTATAGTTTATTTTTTCACAGATGGATTTGGAAACAAGTTAACGGCCTAATTGAACTACTCTCTTCCTGGTTTTGGTTATAAATGAAGGTAAGTTCATACCGCAAAACTCTTTCTATTTTAAAGCTATACTATTTTCTATTAAAACTTGTTGTGTCAAAAATGAAGGCGTGGGGGATTTGACCACGGTATTAATTTAATGTACTATGAATTATGTTAGAAAAACGGGAAAAATCAAAATAAATAAAGGTGTAAGACAAGGGTGCCCAATGTCGCCTACTCTCTTCAATATATACACTGACGAGATTCTGGAAATTTGGAATCGATATGTTGACGCAGGGATAGAGCTCTGCAATAATGTTTTTATGAATTCTTTACTATATGCTGACGACACTGTGATCATTTTCAACACTGAAGATAAACTACAATATGCTATTTTCAAATTAAACGAAATTGGGTTGGACTTTGACATGAAAATCTCACCTCAAAAATCCAAGATAATGGCATTCAGGGGAAAGTGGCCAGTCAGATCAAAAATCGTGATAGACAATCAAGCATTAGATCGAGTGAGAGACTTCAGCTACTTGGGATGCCGCATTTCATTCGATAAGGATGAAGATGTTGGTGAAAAAGTGGCGAGATTCAGTGCGGTCTGTGGCACTATAAGACGAGCTATAGGAAGGCGAACGAGACAAGATACCCAGCTGAAGTTTTACAAAACAATGGCGATACCATTAATAACATACGGTGGTGAGGCATGGATCTTAAACAGACAAACTGAATCTCGTATACAAGCTGCTGAAATGAGATTTTTACGAGCGGTCAAAGGTTGTAGTAGACTGGATAAAATAAGGAATGACAACATAAGAGCTGAATTGAATGTAGAACCGCTATTGGATATTCTGAAGAAATATCGGGAAAATTGGTCTACTCATTTATTCAGAATGCCATCCAACAGGCTCCCAATATTAGCATGGTAGTACAAACCCGAAGGAAAGCGAGGCATAGGAAGACCAAGGAAGAAATGGATGCCGGTACAGGCCAATAGAGCCTAATCCTTGTAAGAAGATGATGATGATGATGGGCTATGTTATGCTATTTTATTTATGCTGTTAATGCTATTTTTACTGTATCTATTCTATGAAATTGCTAGTGTAAGTTTTACAGTCTTATTTCAAAGTATTATCTGAAACTATTTTACAGCTTACTGCAGTGCACAGTAATTGGTTAATTTGATTGATGATGATGATGATAATAATGATGATAATCATGTCTATATTTTGAATAAACTCCTCTGGTCGTGTTGTACCCTCGACCAGTGAGGGTATAATTATTAGGCCTATTATGGTTGTAGGATGGGATATGTAGCCTATATTATGTGAATGTATATTGTGAAGCGCGATTATCTGTAGAATTGAGCTCTTGAGAACTTGAGTAAGTCGAACATCAGTTCGTCGAATTTTCATTTTGTCAAGTACCTATTTTGACAAGTCCTTGAGATACTGAAATAAATAGGAAGTCAAACCATCTAGTATGTCACGTTTCTACGGCATCAAGTTTCCATTTCAGGCTGATACACAGTCAGCTATACCGTTGCACACTCGTTAGGGATTAGTAAGAAGTTAGTTGAAGGGTAAAGTTTAGATAAGTGGTCAAGTATTTTTGCTCTTAAATTGCATTATGCTCATATTTTTCAGAATTAGCCTATTTATTAATTTTTAAAAACTTGAAATTTAACATTTTTACTTTCCTGTGTGTGTGTGTGTGTGTGTGTGTGTGTGTGTGTGTGTGTGTGTGTGTATGTGTGTATGTCTGTGAACATGATAACTCCATTCCTAATCAACCGATTGACTTGAAATTTTAAACTTAAGGTCCTTATACCATGAAGACCCGACAATAAGAAATTCAATAAAATTCAATTCAAGATGGCGGAAAAAATGGCGGATAATTACTAAAAAACTATGTTTTTCACGATTTTCTCAAAAACGGCTCTAACGATTTTCTTTAAATTTATACCATGGATAGCTATTTATAAACCCTATCAACTGACATGAGTCTCATTTCTGGGAAAATTGCAGGAGCTGCGTAATATTCTCGAGAAAATGGCGGATAATTACTAAAAAATCATGTTTTTCACGGTTTTCTCGAAAACGGCTCTAACGATTTTCTTCAAATTTATACCATGGATAGCTAGCTATTCATAAGTCCTATCAACTGACATGAGTCTCATTTCTAGGAAAATAGCAGGAGCTGCGTAATATTCTCGAGAAAAATGGCGGATAATTACTGAAAAACCATGTTTTTCACGATTTTCTCAAACATTTCTCGACTGATTTATTTCAAATTCATACTCTGTATAGTTATTTATCAGCTCCATCAACTGGCATGAGTCTCCTTTCTGGGAAACTAATGGGGGGTTCACCCCATCCTTGAGAAATGGACTTTGTAACCTCCTTCTTGTGCATGAGGTAGGTAGGTAGAGCAGTCTATAAAAATAACACATAGTCGAGATATTTCATCTGTAGAACAGCTGTTTTGACGACTTTTAAAAAATCATCGGATTTCACAATTTACACAAAGGAAAAAGTACTCTGAAAACAATTATATACACACATATACAGTAGTCTGATCGTAGTTTCAAATAATTATGTTGCCGCCAATCGTCATTATGTTATCTCTCTAAATTATTGTCGTTTAAGAATGAGGCTCCCAGTTCAATGAGCAAGGAAAGCTGTGTGAGTGTACCACAACCAGATTTTTTTTGTAATGCAATGTGGAAAAAATAAATTGATTTGATTTGAGATATCTTCTATTACAATGTTTTTTATCACATAAATTCTCGCGAGTATAACACGAGCCGTTTACCCTATAATTTCTAATGAATTCAATGATGAAAAATATATTTTCGCGAGTATAACGAGCCATTTACTCTATAATTTCTAATAAATTTACTGATGAAAATTACTTATGTCACGTCTTTCTGAGAAACAGAATACAAACTGCGGTATGTGATTTTTTGCTGACTGTTAATATAAGGAAATTGACCTACTCCACTAAGGAAATTCATGTACTGGAGTGGGTTTTATAGTTTGGTTGTCATATGATTAATAACTCTCGGAAAATAAGTCATCGAAAATTTCATAAAATATAAATTACGCTATCTTTCTTTGAAAGTTATGAATGAATATAATGACAGTTTTTGATATGAATTGTATAAAATAGTTGAACTGAAATTTTTGTTAATCATTTTAATTAATTTTAGTACATTTAACGGTTAGTGGTCTGTCATAATAGCTGAGTTAGATTAGATGCTATCAACCTCATTGATATATTGCTGGGTTAAAATCCTGTCTAGATTTTTGTATGATGAAATCTATTCAGCATAAAATGGTCATGGATTGATAAAGAATATTGGATTGAATAGATCATTAACAACACAATAATCATGTGGATGATATCCAGAAAAAAATCTGGGAATTGAGTTTGAAAAATCTCACTACCTATTGAGTTTGTAATAATTTTTACAAAGTTATAAAACTTGAGGTATCGCCGCCATCTTCTGATGAAGAATAATTTTCTCATGAATGCAGATTCGGATGATCAGATAAGGATTCACACGGTATATAGGAAAACGCATTGTACATATTATTTGAGTACGTTAGAATCGTTTTAAAAGTAGTTGAGAGATTCTGATTTGCGAGACTTAGGGAATTTGATTTTGTCATTGCTCTTACGAATTCTAAAATTACGAGTGCTAAAATTGACTACTGAAGGCTAAATTCAAATATTGGGGATCAAATTTTCACGTTCTAGATGCAATTTAATTTGATGAAAAGAAAATGCGTGGTTTCAAAACAAGGCTTTTGAAAGCTAGTCACACTAGTAACGTCGGCATCTTATTATCAGTTTTTTTGCTGGTTGTTTCCTGAATTTTTGTTGAAATGGATCACAGACAATAAGTTGTTGGGGTGATGACGTGTCCCCCTCTAGTAGGTGACATTCACTTCATCAAGATTCTCAGTTGATCGAGGATCATACTGGGAAGGCAACTTCAGTACGTCAAGTTTCCAGTTCGTCAAGTTCCTGTTGATTTCAGATAGTCTAATGGATAGAGTATCATATAAGCGTATTCAGTTCTATAATCATACAACATTTTGAATAATATTAGCATATTGTCATCCAAAAAGCATAAATGTAACACTATTAGCATATTGTCATTCAAAAGCATAAATGTAACCCTATTAGCATAATGGGCCATATGAATAAAGTTGAGCATTTGCTTATACTTCTAAAATATGGAGCATTTGCTTCATTTTCTATGAATAAACGTGAGCAAAACCTTTTGCTTATGCTCATCAAAAAAATAGTTTGAGAATTTGCTCAAAAGTAAAAGCTGTTGCTCAAAATTGTATGAATAAACTAGAGCATTTGCTCAACTTTTGAAGAAATGCTTCTAAAAATGTGAGTAGTCTGAAGCAGTTTATCACCTTTTGCTCATAGTAAAATGGCTCAACTAATTCGTGTGAGGAAGAGGAAACTATACCAGATACGATCACAACCAATAGTTGAGAACTATGGAACTCTCTTTAGATTCAACCATGATACAAAAGTTACCTATCCAATATAAAGATAGCCATCACAGAATAGGAAATAGGAATTTAAGAAGATGAGAGTTTAGACGATTATAAGAAGGCTATTGATATTATAAGATATGCTAAAGATTATTATTATAGAGATGACATTTTTTCACGCTATTATTTTCAAAATTCTAAACTCAACTAACCTAAACTCGATATTCATGAATATAGAAAACAGAGCAGACGACGCAAACACAAGCGGTGTCTCCTAACTTGCATATTTAGCGCTTACGTGAGCTATAAAAACAAAGTAAGGCCACAAAGGCGAATCAGCTGATGAAAAATCTTTAAAATACGTGAGCATTTGCTCCAGAGTTCAGGTGCATAAGGTAAGAGTGTATAAGGTAAAGCTTATTAATATAGAAATGAGCAAATGCTTTTGCTTCTACCTAATGTTCATAAGCAAAACCTTATGCTCCATGCTCTTGCTCATGAGCATTTCCTCTGGTTTTATTCATATGTGCCATTGTCATTCAAAAAGCAGAAATGTAACCCCCAACCTCACCTTTAACTAACTCCTCCCTAACCCGTTCTCACTAATCTCCAGCTAGAGTGCAACGGTATAGCTGATTGTATATCAGCATATATAAAAAATAGCATAAGAAGATATCCCATGGTATAGGGTGTTTATGTTCAAAATTTCATTGTTAAATCAAGCCGATAGTCTTGGTAGTTCTTTTTCATGAATCTATGTGACGCTGGTAGTCTTACTTTACCGTTCTGACATGATAAGATATGACAAGATATGCCATGGTATAGGGCGTTTATGTTGCAAATTTCACTGTTAACTCTAGCCGATAGTCCAGGTAGATATTTTTCGTGAGGCTATGTGAAGCTGGTAGTCTCTCTCACTTTGCCGTTCTGACACTCACACCCAGTCAAAACAGTAATAATAGATAGTAGTCGACAGTAATCGGCTTGAGTTAACAAAAAATTATCTTCATATTTGGAATAAACGAACTACATCATGGGATATCTTCTTATATTTTCTCTTTGATTGCATTAAATGTAACGACAATTGTGTTATTTGTTTTTTGCCAGGTATCGACAGTAGGCTAATCGGTCTGAGTTGACAAAAATCGGCTTGAAATTTGGAACATAAACAACCGATATCTTCTTATGCTATATTTTCTCCATGGTTTCAACCTGAATCGAAAACTTGACGTACTAAAGTGTTCATCTTTCCATTTATCTCTTGGACTGGTTAAAATAGTTGCCGAGGAACTGAAATTTTGACAAACTGATGTACTCCCGAAATAAATTGAAGTGAAATGAGGTTCACACTATTCTATCTAGTACTTGCTATAGTGAGGTCCACGTTGTAATGGCAGTGTTTGATTAGCAATGGTATTGTTATCCTTGTCTATCATTCAAACAAAACGGATAGTGCTATTTCTTTCTCGCTTTGCTCTGTTGCCAGATCGTCTTTCAACAATGTAGAATTAATAATTAAATAACAAAATTTTTTGTGTAGTTGAGAAGTTGATATTGTGGTAATTATTCATATTGAATGAAAAAGACTAAGAAATTGTCAAAAAACCACTGATTTATTGATAATTAGAAAGACCGGTTTCGGTTATTACACCATTGTCAATCTCTGATAAACATGTCTCTTTCTAATTATCAATAAATCAGTGGTTTTTTGACAATTTCTTAGTCTTTTTCATTCAAAATAACAAAATATTTCATCTGATTTTATTGAAATTCATTATTAAATTATTGGAAAATATAATTTCTTGCTTAATAAAATATAATTGATTATTTTAAACAAGGATGAACAGTTACATTAAGTCTGTGCAAAGGCTAAAAATAAACTATCTACTCGTGATATTTTTCAAAGGTTTTCGATTTGTATATCATCAAGCTATCAAAATGAAAAAGTTTTCTCAGGAAAAGATTTTTTCCCGATCATTACTATTTGAGATATGAGCGCCTGAAGTTTGAATTTTTGGGACAGAACATTTCAAATTTGGTAAAATATAAATCATTGAGATTCAGAGGATGGATTCTTCAAGGTATTGTTGATCTAGTGAATCAAAAATTTTCTAAAAATATAAAATTTTGAAAAAGATATTCAATTTACTAAAAATAACCGAAAATAACTTTAATTGAGTTATTTTTGGTTATTTTTAGTAAATTGAATAACTATCTTAAAAATTGACATTTTCAGAAAATTTTTGTTTTAGTAGATCAACAATAACATGAAGAAGGAATCCATCCTCTAAATCTCATGGATTTATATCTTACCGAATTTGAAATGTTCTGTCCCAAAAATTCAAACTCCAGTCGCTCATATCTCAAAAATTAATATTAGGAAAAAAAATGTTTTCCCGAGAAAACTTTTTCATTTTGATAGCTTGATGATATACAAATCGAAAAACTTTGAAAAAATATCACGAGTAGGAAGTTTATTTTTAGCCTTTGCACAGCCTTAATAAACTTGTATCAGCTACCGTCTATAGAAGGCATTGACAAGACAGAGGTTCGGCAACGTTGTTCTGCTATCTTTCTCCACTGCCATTATTACGTGGACCTCACCATAGTATTGAATTTGGTTTAGTCGACGAATTTCCGATTCGATATATCAGCACACTTGTTGATTCGAGAGTCATTTTTGGTCCGATCGATAGTTGGACATGTTAATCAGTTTGATCTCGTATTGGAAACATGTAGAGAGCTTTGTCTGTCGTGCAGTGCAAAACTACAACGGATTCAAAGCTGTCAGGTGTGGTGATATGAAAGCCACAGCAAACGTATCTCTGTATTTGACACATTGCCCCTGCTCTGGCATATGGCATTAAAATGAGGCTACCTCAACAGATGAGATTGCTTGTTGCTGCCTATGATCTCCTATCACAGCTAATTATATGCGTCTACTAGAGTCTATTACACTCTCCTGTTTAAGTGCTCAAATGGATCATTGTTGTCAGAATCCGTCAAAAAGTGAAAGCCTTCTGTTGAAATGTAGTAACCTCGTACTGCGCAGCCAAAGTAGTTCAGTTCAATGTTTAGCTTTAGATTAATCTATTCTGTTCAACTTACATTGTTTGTACAAAGAGAGAGTATAGAAATAATTAATTTCTCGTACTAATATACTAGTATTTCTGTGAACTAATAGTTCTGTGGTAACTAATAGTTCTGTGAAGGTCTAGATAGACCTAGCGCTCAGTAAGTTACATTGACCTGTTGTTATGTTTTCTCAAAAATTAATAAATAATTTACAAATTTAAAATGTCTAGAAAAAATCCTAAATGAACTTAGAGCTTTCTGTCCTATCGTACCGTGACGTGTCGTCCCGGTATGTGAGTGTGAGCGCTGTTATCAGGTCTGGCTGCAACTGTCTACAACGTTGATGAAAAGATACAATTTTCAAGATGTTCTATGTTTTTGAACGGGTAGTATTATAGTCAACTGTCTACTAACGTTGATGGAAAGATACATTTTCAAGATGTTCGATGTTTTTGAACGGGTAGTATTATATTCCACTAGACAGCTGATTTATTATGAATAATTCTACAGTCTGATTTTTACGGTAATATTGGCGTATGAAGGAGGCTGCTTTTTCCTTTTATATTATCCTTGAAATGCAAATTTTCCAAAAACCTTCTATATACGTCGACGCGCAATTTAAAAAGGAACATACCTGTCAAATTTCATGAAAATCTATTTCCGCGTTTCGCCGTGAATGCGCAACATATAAACATTCAAACATTTGAACATCAAGAGAAATGCCAAACCGTCGACTTGAATCTTAGACCTCACTTCGCTCGGTCAATTATTTAACATTTAAAAACCATTCTGGTAGAGTGAGGTCCACATTATTTGGGTTTCAACTTTTCTAAATTATAAATTATAAATATTTTGGACTCAAAATTGGACAAAATCATGAAGTGTAAACATAACCTATTATTGGTCAATTTATTTATTAATACAATTACAAATCATATGACTATGATCAGGAGAGAACAACAGGCATGGCCCAAAACTATTCTGTTCTTAAATTCTGATATACAGAGTGTTTCAGAAGTAGTGTCGAACATTTTTAGGGTATTGTTCCTGGATGATAGTAGACTACAAAATGTCGTATATGAAGTGTTCAAAACTCAGCGGTTATCCTTATAGCTGCCATTTTGTTTTTTTCACTTAGGAATTTTTTATCTCAAGAACGAAATGTTGTATTGATCTGAAATTTGGCATGAATATTTATGCTATAAAAACTCATTTTTAAAAAATAAAAAGAAAAATTGTCGATGTAAATTTTCAAAATGGCGGCCATTGGTAACTTTTGATAACAAATTTCACGGAAACCGTTCACTTTACAGAAAATTTACTGGAGACAAAAAAGTTGTAAAATTTTATCAAGATTTCAAGGATACCTTATTTATTAAGATTGGTCAAAGAATAACAGAGAAATTAATTAATTTCGTACTGCATGCATGACCATGAACAAACAAGATCATCTGAAAAACATTGTAAAATCAGATGGATGGCCATATGGAGACATACGAAGCTTCAAAGATTCATCTTGAATACAATTGGAGTTAAAAATTTTGATATTGATGTTTTAAATGGTGAAAAGTGGTCATGCATGCAGTACGAAAAGAATTAATTTCTCTGTTATTCTTCAATCAATCTTAATAAATAAGGTATCCTTGAAATCTTGTTAAAATTTACTAACTGTTTGTCTATTATAAATTTTCTGTAAAGTGAACGGTTTTCGTGAAATTTGCCATCAACAATTTTAAATGGCCGCCATTTTGAAAATTCACATAGAATCTTTTTCATTTTATTTTTTAAACTTAAGTTTTCGTAGCATAAATATTCATGCCAAATTTCAGATCAATACAACATTTCGTTCTTGAGATAAAAATTCCTAAGTGAAAAAAACAAAATGGCAGCTATAAGGATAATCGCTGAGTTTTGGACACTTCAAATACGGCATTTGTAGTCTCCTATAATCCTGGAACAATACCCTAAAATGTTCGACAGTACTTCTGAAACACTCTGTATAATAACATGCCATAAAAATAGGTTATATTCTTACTGTGGATAGTTAAAGTTCAATATGAATTCCAAATTTGAATTCAGAATGATTAAAACACCAAATTATAGTCAAATATATTGCACTTAATATCACCGCACATTGAATAAATTAAGTTATTTTAAAAAATTTTGAAGCCAAAAATACAGATAACTTTCCACTAAGCACAGCTGTTACATATCTATCTAAATTTTGGGGAAGGAACAGTTTTGGGCTTCAAGCCTGTTGTTCCTTCCCCAATCATTCATAGTTGAGAATTATATTGTATCTATCAATGTATAAATAAATAATATAAATAAATAATGACAGTATTGATTAACATTGTTTAACATTGTTGCCACCTTGTCTACCATTCGACAAAGCAGATATAGCACTAACCTTTTCTAGCTCCGTAAACGTTGCCAGATCGTTGTAGAAATATAATTTTTTAACAAAATGTTCAATCTCGATCATGAAAATTTATTATCTTTCTAATCATTAAAGAGTATATTGTCTAGACGATTGAAATACAGAAATACAGTTGATTATTATATGAATAATTAGAATTGTACAAGAATTAACAGTTAATATTAGATCAGATACACAGTACCAGTATCAGCTATCTTCTATAGAAGGCAGTAGCAAAACAGATAATTGGCAACGTTGTTGTCCCAAACATGGACCTCACTATAGTCGTCTCGGGTAACCTGGCCGGCCAACAAGAATCTCTAACTCTGACACAAGATTTTCTTTTGCTTCGAAATTAATATGTAATAATTTAAATAATAACTTTATAATCTATATAAATAAAAATCGAGCCTCAAATTTTGATATTCAAAACATAAACTCTGTAGTGGGATGCTACACGATAGTTTAAGGAAATTAATCCAAGTATGTAAAGGACTTTTTTCCATGTTGTAAATGTTTTTTCATTTTTTAATAAATACCTCTGACATGGGTTCCATAACTTTTTTATTTTTGCACCGAATTTGATGATTTTTTTAGTTGTGTTCGTTATGTTCAGGACCAGGTTTATGGCATATCAAATTTATTATCAGACTTCAGGACTCTTTCCTACGGTCCTTCAAAGTTTACATGTAATCCTTATGGGAGAAGATTTGTGAGCTGGCCACACACAGAAATAAAGATCAGCTGTTATAATCATTGCGTCATCCAACAGCCGTTGGTAGATCTGTTTTTCTATTTTCTTTCTACTGATTCACAAAATTCTAATTCTAATAATAATGTCGCGGTGCGAACGACGACCAAACTTGGGTCGTAGAACTCGAAATGCTGTAAATTCAGAATATGCACGGGAAAATCAGCAGCAAGGAGTTATACCATTCAATTCCCTAGCAAGCTGCATTCAACTATATCTAAAAATAAAAACTGCTGAACAACTAACTAAGCACATAGGAAGTCCATATTGAGATGTAAATGTAAATACTGATTGTTGGATAATTTTCATAAAAATATAGTGCATCAGATTAGGCTAAGGCTAAGCACACCTGAGGAGGCGCGGCTTGGTGATACAAAGAGTTGATCTCATGGAGATTGCCTTATCACACCGTTCCACGCCATGCCCGATTCAGTGTGTGTGAGTTCTTCCATTCAAACCAATATAAGCAAGAAGCACCTGGATGCAAAATGCCGCATCGCGCCTCCTCAGGTGTGCATCCAGCTAAAGTTTGTAATGAGATGCATTAACTATTTGGCGGTACGAAGTTCGCCGGGCCAGCTAGTCTGTTATAGATGTATAAAATTTTTCGATCACTTTACTCAATTTATTGAGTTATCTGGTGGATTTTCCACTGATGCCATTGAACTAAGCTGGTCCAAGTATTGCACTTCAGTTATTAGCTATTAAAGTTAGATTAGACTGGAGTTATTGACAGAGAATTCAATCGCTGATGCTCGTGGGTGTAGACACTGAGTAATTGATAATTGTCAAATAATCTGTTTCATTAAAAAATAATTACTTTTGTTAATTATTTTATCAATTTTCGAGCCCGGTGAAGCTTTAGTAATGTAATTGAATTTTTAATCAATGGAAATTAGTGAGGAATCGGATCATAAGCTTGATCAGACTTTATTGGAAAAATGTCCTTGTTCATCTGATCGAGAAATCACATTCGTCGTTTTCGGAGTCCTCCACTAATTGAACCTTTATAAATCGAAATTCTTCCTCGAATTTAGATTAAATTGTTCAACAGTAATTTTTAATTATAAAATCTGGCAATCAATGTATCGTTCCTCTCGATAAATAGTCAACGTTCGAGAAATGTTGCATTGAATTTGATTGATTTTCAGTTGCTATGACAACGGGCCAACTTGAGAACATATTAGATTTGGTTGATTCAGGCAAGGGGAATCTTTTCCCTCAAAAAGTATTGAACAAAATTAATACTCCCTTTATCAGAAATCTTAATTCAAGTCGACAATTATTGGCAAAAATTGGTAAATCTTGCAACCTATTGATGCAGAGGCAAATTTGCTTATCACAGGACATAGTCGTAGTCAAAAAACATCTAGTCTCCATTCACGTGATCTAACCTGTCGAATATTTTGAATGACAATCATCGCTCTTTATCAATAATTCCGTCAAATTTTAAAGGGGAATCTGAATGATAGTTTCGAATTCTGATTTGACCTCTGACAAATGAAGATTGTAACAGTGCTAATGAGCCAGTAAAATTACTGGGATTCTCGATTGACAAGGAATGAAATGGAACACACACATTTCTCAGACTTACATGAAACTCTCAATTCATCTACACTGAAATTTAAGATATGTGGGGACAATAGAATATCCTCTGACAGCATTACCATTTATTGTTCCACAGTCATATAACCTATGGAATTTTTGATTTGGACATGTTATTGCCTTCAGAAAAAGGAAATAAGGATTAGGCTATCTCCCTCTCGGACCGCCTCTAACACTGTAGGCCATTTTTCAGAAAATTCTGAACAGCCACATCTTCAGCTGTTTGTTTACAACTACTCTTTGCATTGTAGTAGTTTGTTGCAAACAAACAGCTGAAGATGTGACTGGTAAAGCCATGAAACCTGGTTCTGTATATATTATAATAATTTATAATAATAAACAGTGGTTGACAATTTAAAATTTGTGTTTTCAATAAATTGTTCGTTAAAATATGTGTAAAAGACAAAGTAGAGCCTGAAGAAAAGAATGTGTTTGTTCACCAAACTGGAAAATTTTGTGTATTTTTTCTTTAGCTACATTTAAATATAAATAAAAAGTAGAAATCTACCTTTTAAAATTGTTCAATCACGACGTTTCGGCTGTATAATGCCATTATCAAGTCGAGTCTTTGTGATTGAACAATTTTAAAAGGTAGATTTCTACTTTTTATTTATGGAAAAGGAAGATTAGACATCTAATTTTTATTTATGGAAAAATTAGATTTAACGGAGATTGAGTGGTACTCAGGAAAGCTTTTACAAAGCACTTGAATTATTTAATCAGCTGCCCAAGTTCGTGAAGGTTGCGGAAAATAAGAACTTTTAGCGCATGGTGAAGGAGCAACTGGTGGATCGGCCTATCTATTCACTGGCAGTACTGAAGGTTGAGCCTTTATTTTCAAATGAGATCCATTGCCATACCAGAGTAAGGGGAGGTATCCCGAGACCTTCGACTCAGTCTATATCTGGTTTTCCCAGTCAACGACGAAAAATTCAAGTATCAACTGTTACGTCCGATGAGCGATTTTGGGGGTTAGCAGTCCACTGAGCGATCCATTGTTCAGAATAACAATAAGGATAGGCAGACGCTATGACTTGGGTGTCATTAATCATCAGGGACAGTGACGGAGGAAGGCAACAGCGTATCCTAATATATTAAGCAAGCAATTTCTGTATATCTGTTTTTATTTTTACTTTCCTTGCCCTACTACCATAGGTAAGGAAAGTATTGCTTTCCAAAAAAATTAAGGTACCCCAATCTCAAGTTTTCTATACATTTCAAGGTCCCATGAGTCCAAAAACATTATTTTTGGGTGTTGGTCTGTGTGTGTGTGTGTGTGTGTGTGTGTGTGTGTGTGTGGTGTGTGTGTGTGTGTGTGTGTGTGTGTGTGTGTGTGTGTGTGTGTGGTGTGTGTGTGGTGTGTGTGGTGTGTGGTGTGTGTGTGTGTGTGTGTGTGGTGTGTGTGTGGTGTGTGTGTGTGTGTGTGTGTGTGTGTGTGTGTGTGTGTGTGTGTGTGTGTGTGTGTGGTGTGTGTGTGTGTGTGTGTGTGTGTGTTGTGTGTGTGTGTGTGTTGTGTGTGTGTGTGTGTGTGTGTGTGTGTGTGTGTGGTGTGTGTGTGGTGGTGTGTGTGTGTGTGTGTGTGTGTGTGTGTGTGTGTGGTGTGTGTGTGTGTGTGTGTGTGTGTGTGTGTGGTGTGTGTGTGTGTGTGTGGTGTGTGTGTGTGTGTGTGTGTGTGTGTGTTGTGTGTGTGTGTGTGGTGTGTGGTGTGTGTGTGTGTGGTGTGTGTGTGTGTGTGTGTGTGTGGTGTGTGTGTGTGTGTGAACACGATAACTCCATTCCTAATTAACCGATTGACTTGAAATTTCAAACGTGAGGTCCTTATACCATGAGCATCCGACAATGAGAAATTCAATAAAATTCAATGCAAGATGGCGGAAAAAATGACGGATAATTACTAAAAAACCATGTTTTTCACGTTTTTCTCAAAAACGGCTCTAACGATTTTCTTCAAATTTATACCATGGATAGCTTATTCATAAGCCCTATCGACTGACATGAGTCTCATTTCTGGGAAAATTTCAGGAGCTCCGTACTATTCATGAGAAAAATGGCGGATAATGACTAAAAATCCATGTTTTTCACGATTTTCTCAGAAACGACTTGACCGATTATTTTCAAATTCATATCCTGTATAAGTTATTTATCAGCTCTATTAACTGGCATGAGTCTCCTTTCTGGGAAACTAATGGGGGTCCACCCTATCCTTGAAAAATGGACTTTATTATCTCCTTCTTGTGCATGAGGTAGGTAGGTAGAGCAGTTAATAAAAAGAACATATTGTCAAGATATTTCATCTGTAGAACAGCTGTTTTGACGACTTTTGAAAAATATAATCGAATTTCACAATTTACACAAAGGAAAAAGTACTCTGAAAACAATTATATATACACATACAGTAGTCTGATCGTAGTGTCAAATATATTGCTGCCAATCGTCATTATGTTATTCCCCTAAATTATTCTCCTTCAAGAATGGGGCTTACAGTTCAATGAGCAATGAAAGTTGTGTGAGTGCGCCACACCAGATTTTTATATCTGGTTATCTGGTTATTCATGTTCAACGGATCTCGAAAACGGCTCTAACGATTTTCATGAAATTTGGAACATAGTAGGTTTATGTTATAAAAATCCGATTGCACTAGGTCTTATCCTTGGGAAAACTCGCTGAACGACATTAAAAGGATAATTCATCCTTGGCTGAAACAGCTGAGACTTTCGTCGTCTGTGGATAGTAAAAAGTGAGCGAGTGATTCTGTGGAAAATCAAAATATCGCATCCCCGAAATTCATAAGCTGACGTATAGCCAGCTGTAAAATATAAACACGATCATTTTAGAGGATTGTGTTCTGGTTTATCAATATATATATATAAAAATAACGAGCGAAGCTCGGTTCCCCGATATTGTGTATACTCGCAATACGATCGATATATACGATCTTATATTGATGATGATGATGATGATGATGATGATGATTGAATCAGTACCTACCATCTCTCATAAAAAGGAATCATTTGTTAAGCAAAGATCAAACAGCTTTCAGCTTCGAACAGTTCAAATTCATCTTCATTATAGCCTATGTATATTATATTTATATATAAAACTCCAACAAGTTCTATCAATCATCTGCATTTCTTCAAGTGAATGAGTAACACTATTGCAAATATATAAGTATAAAGTATCACACAGATATCAAGAAGATTTAAGATCAACTCCACATCTGAAGCAAATCTACATCTACAAGCTATCACAAATTTTAAGTTTATGCCAATCTTAAATCGTTATAGATGGTATATAAAAGCGAAATTGCTTCCATATTTTATTCACAACAGATTCCTTCAATTGATTCAATCATCATCATCATCAATATCATATAAAGGCGAAATTGCTTCCATATTTTATTCACAACAAATTCCTTCAATTGATTCAATCATCATCATCATCAATATCATATACAAGCGAAATTGCTTCCATATTTCATTCACAACAGATTCCATCAATTGATTCAATCATCATCATCATCAATATCATATAAAAGCGAAATTGCTTCCATGTTTTATTCACAACAGATTCCATCAATTGATTCAATTATCATAATTAATAGCATATAAAAGCGAAATTGCTTCCATATTTTATTCACAACAGACTCCATCAATTGATTCAATCATCATCATCATCATCATCATCATCATCAATATCATATAAAAGCGAAATTGCTTCCATATTTTATTCACAACAGACTCCATAAAATAAAAAAAATTAAAAAAAATCCTATTTTATAACTCTATTTTCTAACTTTTTTTTTATTTTCTTTCAGTCTAAAATATATTCTACTAAATTAAATGAAATTGTTTTTTTTTCAATTATTGATTTATATATACATATTTTTTCTATCATATTACTTATTATTTTATTTAAGAGATTATTTCCTTATGTTGTTTGCGATGTAGATGCATTAGAATTGTATAGGAGGGTTAAGTGGAAGAGAGGGCCGGCTGCGCCCTAACTTCGCCCTCCAGGTTAAAATAAAGGCAGCCTATCTATCTATCTATCTATCTATCTATCTATCCATCCATCAATTGATTCAATCATCATCATCATCATCATCATCAATATCGTATTGAGAGTATACACATACGCTTGTGGCCTTCCTCCGTCACTGTCCCTGATGATTAATGACACCCAAGTCCTCCCATCCATAGCTTCCGCCTATCATTATTGTTATTCTGAACAATGAATCGCTCAGTGGACTGCTAACCCCCAAAATCGCTCATCGGACGTCACCGTATCAAGAGCTGCAAACTCATTTTTTAAGAAGCCTTCTGCACAATTCGATATTTCAAATTATTACAATTCTCTTGAGATTTTAGCCACAAATTCTCTTCATTACTGTGATATTATATGAGTATAAATTGAACCCATTTCTTGAGTTGATGATTCTCACTTGTCACTGACAGAGAATAATATGACCGGCACAGTGAATTTCCATGAGTTCTGATTGGACTATGAGCATGACCGAGTGAGTATGAATCGTCCCATTAGAGCTTATGAGAATTATATTCTCAATGTACCGGACACATTCGGAGATACTAGTTTCCGTTGTTACACCTCTATCAATTAAGTTATTATATATAGTTATATATATATAGTTATTATATATAGTTATATTATAGTTATTATATTACAAATTGCTTTTTCATATCATATACAGTTCAATAATTATTTTCTTAGTCTATATTATGTAAATTCATCTATAATTTTGCTGTATTGTAAGCTATTGTATATAAGTGTATAAGCCAGTATATATTGTAATCTACATAAATAAAGTACTCAATCAATCAATCAATCAATCTGTTCATTGATCGATAGTTAATGGCCGATCTTAGGGCTTCACCCATATACTGCTCAATGTTTACTGCTTTCAGTTTACTGGAGATTGATAATGGTGATGGTGTAAAAACCAAAACTAGTATTTGAAATTGTTTCAATAGATTAGTGGTTATGTCAATATCAAGACGTTTTCAATAACCAAATCTGAACAAACGCGTCTCCCATCTTGTACGATACGTGTATTCTAGTAAAATCTGAGTGTATGATATAATTTATTTGCAGTAATTTAGGCTGTTTATAAACATTTTTCTATCCGACTGATTTGTCAATTATTTAAATACTATTACGTGAAAGGTTATTTCCAATTAATACCAATTTATTCGTTCCATCGGAGCACTGTATCAGATTTATACGGGTTGTATGGAACTCTTGATTCCCAATTAAGTCACGGAATATTGTTTAAAAGGCATGAATAAGCGTGTATCAAAGCTGGTGATGGTGTAAAAACTGAAACTAGTATTCCAAATTGTTTCAATAGATTAGTGCTTATGTCAATCAAGACTTTTTCAATAACCAAATCTGAACAAACGCGTCTCCTATCTAGTACGATACGTGTATTCTAGTAAAGTCTGAGTGTATGAAATAATTTATTTGCAGTAATTTCGGCTGTTTATAAACATTTTTCTATCCGACTGATTTGTCAATTATTTAAATACTATTACGTGAAAGGTTATTTCCAATTAATACCAATTTATTCGTTCCATCGGAGCACTGTATCAGATTTAAACGGGTTGTATGGAACTGATTCTAATTATGTCACGGAATATTGTATAAAAGGCGTTAATAAGCCTTTATCAAAGCTTGTGATTGTGTAAAAACTAAAACTAGTATTTCAAATTGTTTCAATAGATAAGTGCTTATGTCAATCAAGACTTTTTCAATGACCAAATCTGAACAAACGCGTCTCCTATCTAGTACGATACGTGTATTCTAGTAAAATCTGAGTGTATGATATAATTCTTTTGCAGTAATTTCGGCTGTTTATAAACATTTTTCTATCCTACTGACTTGTCAATTATTTAAATACTGTTACGTGAAAGGTTATTTCCAATTAATACCAATTTATTCGTTCTATCAGAGCTCGGTATCAGATTTATACGGGTTGTATGGAACTCTGGTTCTAATAATATGTCACGGAATATTTCTTAAAATGCATGAATAAGCGTGTATCAAAGCTGGTGATGGTGTAAAAACCAAAACTAGTATTTCAAATTGTTTCAATAGATTAGTGCTTATGTCAATCAAGACGTTTTCAATAACCAAATCTGAACAAACGCGTCTCCTATCTAGTACGATACGTGTATTCTAGTAAAATCTGAGTTATGATATAATTTATTTGCAGTAATTTCGGCTGTTTATAAACATTTTTCTATCCGACTGATTTGTCAATTATTTAAATACTATTACGTGGAAGGTTATTTCCAATTAATACCAATTTATTCGTTCCATCGGAGCACTGTATCAGATTTAAACGGGTTGTATGGAACTGATTCCAATTATGTCACGGAAAATTGCATAAAATGTATGAATAAGCGTGTATCAAAGCTGGCGATGGTGTAAAATCCAAAACTAGTGTTTCAAATTGTTTCAATAGATTAGTGCTTATGTCAATATCAAGACGTTTTCAATAACCAAATCTGAACAAACGCGTCTCGTATCTATTACGATTCAGATTCCTTTATTCATGTGTTTAACAAAACATAATTCAACTTACGTTCTAGCATTAAAAATAAATACCAGTAGCGGTAAAGTGACATGGTGGATCATATTAAACTGATGAGTTCTACAATAATATTGAGCAAGAATAATGATGAAAAATGCAAAAGTTAAGGTACTACTGTAATGTTTTCACATGAAACGGTGAAGTTTGGACTTTGAGAAGTCCATTCTCAGAGAGGGTATCAATCAAGGATACCCTCCCTTCAGCACTTAACCGTAACGATAAGTGTATTCTAGTATAATCTGAGTGTATGAAATAATTAATTTGTAGTAATTTCGGCTATTCATAAACATTTTTCTATCTGACTGACTTGTCAATTATTTAAATACTATTACGTGAAAGGTTATTTCCAATTAATACCAATTTCTTTGTTCTATAGGAGATCTGTATCAGATTTATACGGGTTGTATGGAACTCTGATTCCAATTAAGTCACGGAATATTGTTTAAAAGGTATGAATAAGCGTGTATCAAAGCTCAATCAACACCATTTGTCGTGGATGCAGCAACGGTGTCATGGTCTTTGTTAGTAAGGGTGACCGCGCCAACTTCAGCTTTTGAATTTCGGTTTCATTGTTTTCAATATCAACACCGTATTGTTCTCAACTATGTGCATATTATTTCGATAAGCCAGAACTTATCCTCATGCTGGACGCAGCATCCTGAGCCCGAAGTTCAATACTTTACAGCCATTCACCCCTAACTTTATCTCACGATATTTCGATCTACAAAGCTTATCCATCGAGATGGAACCACCTGCACAAGTGCGAGGTTCTGTTGCGAAAATTTGTGAATGGAATTCGCTCGTAGCGTATCCATCCACTGTCCTGTTCACCAGTTCCGGTTTTAGACTGAATACTGTTCTTCTGAGTAGCATTCGTTCGAATGACACTGTTGTATGTAGAGGTTCGTACAGACTTAAGCGCCACGAACACGCGCTTTTCACTTTTCATCAGCTGATGCTACGTTTATTATATGTTTGATTTGTTGATGCTACGCTTAGTAACCTTACTCACAGAATACAATTTATAATAATGTCACAGAATACAAGTTATAGAAGTTTTCTCTGCCTTACTGTTTGTGATGTATATTATAATCAGCTGATGAAAAGTGGAATGCATGTGTTCGTGGGGCTGAAGTCTGTAGGCAGCTTAGTATGATAGTAGGATAGTCTAATAGTAAAATAAATATTATTTCTATTAATATCTGTTTAGTAGTTTCTTGCTACTTAGTTTGGGGGCGCGACAGTCGAGACCGACGACAGTCGAGGCCTGCGACAGTAGAGGACTGTTTTACAGTCCTCTACGGTCGTAGGCCTCGACTGTCGGGAGTGTACGAAAATTGAAGAGTCCTCTACTGTCGCCTAACGCAGGCGACATTTGAGGCTCTTTTTCAGGTATCCTCTCCCGTCGTAAGTCTCGACTGTCGGGGCTGTACAAAAATTGGAGAGGCCTCAACTGTCGCCTAACGCAGGCGACATTTGAGGCCTCTTTTTCAGGAGTCCTCTCCCGTCGCTGGTCTCGACTGTCGGGCCTGTACAAAAATTAGAGACTCGCTTGCAGCAGACGACAGTTGAGGACACATCCTACTGCGATTCCAGACAAAATACATTTTGTAATGATTATAACTTCTGATTTGTTGTAAACCAAATAATGGAAACTTCCTTCATAAAAAAAGCATATGAACTTTGAAGGTAGATAGGGCTTATCCTTGAAGGATTTTCAGAACGATCATCTTTGTGAAGAATTACAGCCAAGTCAAGTATTTGTATTATTTATATTACAGTCAGTCAAGTATTTCAAGTGTGATGAGCTCACATACAAACAGACAGAAAGACAGACACCATCTCGTCTTATATATGGATAGAAGATAGATAAATATTTAGATTTGTCAATGAAGGAGGCATAATGCAATACGAGTTTGAAAATTTAGTTTTTTATGATGAAGCAACTAAGGTTTATTTACAGTTGTAAAGTTGCAATACTTATTCATGATATGGAAGGAATAATGGGATATAATATATTATTCAATTGCTGGTAAATCCATACAAATCAAATGATAATATTCTTTTGGTGCTGTCTACCATTCTGTAGAGCCTAGCGCAGGCGACAGTTGAGGCCTCTTTTTCGGGAGTCCTCTACCGTCGCAGGTCTCGACTGTCGGGGCTGTACAAAAATTAAAGTGGCCTCAACTGTCGCCTAACGCAGGCGACATTTGATTCCACTTTTTCAGGAGTCCTCTACCGTCGCAGGTCTCGACTGTCGGGGCTGTACAAAAATTAGATTGGCCTCAACTGTCGCCTAACGCAGGCGACATTTGAGGCCACTTTTTCAGGAGTCCTCTACCGTCGCTGGCCTCGAATGTCGCCGGTTTCTACCGTCGCTGGTCTCGACTGTCGCAGGACTCTTCTGTCGTTTGCCTCGTTTGACATCGACCCCTTAGTTTCTTTCTATCTAGTTTTAAGCCCGGTTCAGACGCTCAAGTTTAGCTTCAGTCTTTTGCTCAAGCAAAAGTCGGAGCATGTAATTCGTTGCGTCTGGACGGTAAAACAGATGGGTCTTCAAGCATAAGTCGTCAAACTTAAGGCTGTGCAAAGGCTAAAAATAAACTTTCTACTCGTGATATTTTCAAAGTTTTTCGATTTGTATACCATCAAGCTATTAAAATGAAAAAGTTTTCTCAGGAAAAAATTTTTTCCGATCATTACTTTTTGAGATATGAGCGCCTGAAGTTTGAATTTTTGGGACAGAACATTTCAAACTCGGTAAGATATAAGTCCATGAGATTTAGAGGATGGATTCTTCATGGTATTGTTGATCTAGTAAAACAAAAATTTTCTGAAAATATCAATTTTTGAAAAAATTATTCAATTTACCAAAAATAACTCGACTAAAAGTTATTTTTGGTTATTTTTAGTAAATTGAATAACTATCTTAGAAATTGATTTTTTCAGAAAAGTTTTGTTTTACTAGATCAACAATACCATGAAGAATCTATCCTATGAATCTCATGGATTTATCTCTTACCGAATTTGAAATGTTCTGTCCCAAAAATTCAAACTTTAGGCACTCATATATCTCAAAAAGTAATAATCAGAAAAAAATGTTTTCCTGAGAAAACTTTTTCATTTTGATAGCTTGATGATATACAAATCGAAAAACTTTGAAAATATCACGAGTAGAAAGTTTATTTTTAGCCTTTGCACAAGCCTTAAGGTGACTAACATCATAGAGAAAATATGAAGACAGGAAGTGGAGAAGAAGAAGAAGAAGAAGAAGAAGAAGAAGAAGAAGAAGAAGAAGAAGAAAAAGAAGAGTTCAATGAAACGGCCCGGTTGAACAAAAGCCAGTTAAATTTAATCGTAATTAATTTCACTAGAGCCAATCAAAGAAGGCCATTCCGAAAAAAGGCTTCTCGATTTGGTTCTTGTGAAATTAATCATGCTTAAAATTTAACCGGCTCCAAAAGTGATGAAAGCAGTATATTCTTTGAAAATTACGATAATTTTTGTGACATCATTTGATGCCAGCTTTAAACGTTTGTCCTGTGGAGAAAAAATGATGAATTTAGTAGACTGTCTAGTGCAGTGGTCGCCAAACAGTCGATCGCGAGCTACCGGTAGCTCGTGGAGTAGTGTTTGGTAGCTCACTGAAACGCTCGTGCAAAAGAATGTAGTCCAGTTTGAATATATACTATGTTATAGTTCAGACACTGTGTTACTTGTAAATATTTGAAGTAAATATTTGAGGTACTCAATACCTCAATACTCCAAGAAAAGTAAGTGTTTTTTCAAATATTTACAAGTAGCACAGTGTCTAAACTATAACAAAGTTATTATATAGTGTTTCCTCATGGAAAACAACATCAATTTGAATATATACACTTTCACAGTCTGAAGAAAATTAATGACGAGAAAAATCCTCCACAGCACCGCAGCAATAACCAAGAATACGTTACAATTCTTTCAGACTTGAGACAACAGTTTGATCAACGATTTCAAGATTTTAAAAGAATATCAAATATGGTAAAATTCATCAATTCTCTTTTGTAGAGAACTATGCAGAAGATTTTGCAGCTTATGTTGTAAAACATTTTGGTGGATATCAGGCTTCAGTTGAAATGGAATTTGTGGATTTTCAAAATGATCTGTCTCTCAGATCACTTTCCACAACTGGAAATATTTGGCCTCTAGTCCCAAAAGAAAAATATCCAATTATTATTCAAGTTGCATTGAGGTTGAAAGTTATGTTCAGCTCTACCTACTTTTGTGAAGCATCTTTTTCAAGTATGAAATTCATAAAAATGATATAGGAACAGACTGATGGACAACGGCATCAGAATGGCGGCTACAACGTACACTCCAAACATCAAGAAAATACTTGATGACCAAAAAGAGTTCCACTGCTCTCATTGAAATGTACATTTTCAACTTTTGTTATACTTTTTGCTATGAGATAAGTAGATTTCAACACTAGAAATGTATCTTTATAGGCAATAAAAGTGTGAAAATTTCATTTTGCATACCGTACTTTCTTCAGTTTAATATTCGTTGGTAGCTCACTAGAAGATTTATAAATGCTATTCTAGCTCACAGGCTCATAAGTTTGGCGACCATTGGTCTAGTGGATCGAAGTTGTATCGTGATATGGAGTTCAAGCAAGTAATATAATAATTTTTTGATCGTAGGTAATCATGTTGGAGGAATCTGGATGGTCTTAAATGAAAGCTGCTCGCAATGTCTAACAATCAGCTGGTCGATTCATGTTTGTAAGTTCGACACTATTTATTTCTAATTTTATTTTTCATAATAGTTTTGCACCATTGTTCTAGTCGTGAACTTGACTTACGCATATAGTGAGGTCCACGTCATAATGGCAGTAAAAAAATATGAGAACAGTGTTGCCGATTCTCTGCCTTCTATAGAGGATAGCTGATACCTGTACATTCGTTGTAATATTAACGGTTTAACATGAATAATAACATTTTATTCGTTGAAATACCTGTATATCTGATATAGTACTAACTGTTTACCCTTGTTTAAAACAAACAATAAGATTTCATTCGTCCATAATTTTCAATTTTGATTGAATAATACGTTTTCGCCACACTGGACAGAAAGCAGCTGTTTTCCAGTCCCTATGTAGATCTGAAAGACATTGATTGCAGACGACTCCCGTCTGACGTCAGAACAGGTTTCTTTCCGGCTAAGGCCGGAAAGAGTACCCTTTCCGGCCGCTAAATTTCAAGTGTGCTAAAACAGCTGATCAAAAAAATTTTCATTATTTGAGTTTATTATTCAATGATTAAAACATTTATAATATCATCTTATTGTCATTTGAAAGAATAAAAAAGTATAAACTCAACCTCCCACATAATTGAACATAATCTTTTAGGTTATTTTTTAGACAAATCAGAATAAAAAATAAAAATACTTGGACAATTTCCTGATATTCAGATTACCTCAGATTTGCTAGAGCTATCACCTTCCACTTCTGCTTTCGGAAGTGCTTAGTAAACAACTATTCTCATATATATATTGTTTATTTTTGTGTGTGGCGAAAAATAGCGTTCGCACCACGGGCAAAAATGTTTTTCCGGCTCTCAATCTTTTCTAGTCCTCGGCCTACGGCCTCGGACTTGAAAACCGATTTCGAGCCGGAAAAATCTCATTTTCTGCTCTAGGTGCGAAATATACTATTTCATGATTGAGATTCAATATTTTGTTAATTGATGATATTTCAACATCGTCGAAAACCGATCTGGCAACGTCGCGGAGCTAGAAAAGGATAGCGCTATCTGCTTTGTCGAATGATAGACAAGGATAGCAACACCATTGAAAATACTGTTATTATAACGTGGACCTCACTATATCAGTTTTCTGAGAGCTTCTGGTTTTGAGGAAATTTAGATTTCAAATTTTAGTATTTCTACAATCTTCTCGTACTTGAATCATTAAAGTAGGTATGATCAGGCACTTTTCTTAAGTTTGTAATTCGTAGTTAAAATTACGTAAATGTTAATCATGATAAATGAATAATAATTCTTATTGAAATAGATAGGTTTTAAAGATGTAGGTTTTTAATCATTTATATTGAAATAGATAGATGTCAAAGATTTGTAGGAACACTACAAGCATCTTTTGAAAACTTGTTACTTATCAATTACTTGATGTGTATAGTGTATTCATCTCATAGCAAGGATATATTATCTTTAAACTTACATTTAAATCACTCGCCTACTCTGATGATTATTATTTTCCTTAATGATAGGGAATCAATAATATTAATGTAGTATCAATTATAGGACTATTTTTGATAATAGAGTAGATTTCTGCAATGAAAATGTCATATTAATTTCTGAATTTAGTTGAGTGGCATAATATAAAAAATGTCATGGCCTCAATAAATTAGGCTGTAGTACATTGATGATTAGGCTAGTAAAAAATTTGATTAAATTGTCAATTCTGTCACTTTTCAAGATGAGTAAATATAAACATGTTTAGTGTGAAAAGAAATAACAAAATTGAAACTATTAGAAAACTACCAAATCCAATTGATTTTGTTTTTATGAACAATTTCCCTCATCACCTCTTGAATTTTTTTATAGCAGTTAATAAACTTTATTGATACAAATGGAACTGCAAAATCATTTTCAGTTGTAATTCTCCCTCTTTTACAAATTATTTCCATTCATATTACTCTTGTATGATCAAGAGCTCATAATTATCTCATTCATCGTATTGATTGTTAATCATGTCACTACTCATTTCTCATTCATAGTTCATGTCTTTTGTTGCTGATCATTTCATCACTACCTGTATGTCATTTGTTGCTAATCATTTCACTACTTGTAAGTTGTCATTCGTTGTTCATCATTTCACTACTAGTGTGTCATTAGTTGCGAATCATTTCACTACAGTGTATCATTCATTTCACGACTTGTATTATAATTGCATGCTCATAAATTACAAGGCGCATTTATCGATGTATTCACGCACATGGTCAATTGAAATTCATGTATATTCTATATGTTACGGGCTACTCCTAAGCAAAGCCAGAGGAATTCATTGCTCCATGTGATACTACTAACACCATGAACAATTTCCCTCATTTTTATTGAGGCCGCTTTAGACATTAGAAAACCTAATACGTAATCAATAAATTTAATATGGTGTTAAAACTTAAAGGCGTCCCAGTTCTTATTGAAATTGACTGCAATAATGAATAGAAAGAATTAAAACGTTTCATATTTTTGGATCTTGTCAAGCTAGGTCAGGCTGAATTGTTTCAAAATTTCAAAAGTTAGTTGAAATAGAAATAAACGTTTTGAAAAATAGGATGTATTTTGAGACTCACGTTGAAGTCAGTGGGAATTATAGGGAGGCGTTGTTGTCATTGTTCTCTTGTTTCACTGTTTTCTAAAGTAGATAGCTGTGATTCAAGTTATCGCGGTATATCTGATCTAATATTTATTGTTGATTCTGAAATATAGCTAGCCCTACGTGGATATCATGTGAGCACGGTTGTTAAGGTGACTCTGTTTTAGCAACGAACGTTTACAAGTAAATAACTAGTTGAAGTTAGAGTTTTATGAGAGATATTCAAAAATGATGTTTTATTTTATTTTTAATCTTGTTCAATGTAAACTCTTAATGAATAATGTTGTTATTACAAAAGCACATTTACAACATTGGTGTCAGAAGGAAGAGTTGAAGTTAGAGTTTTATGAGAGATGTTCAAAGATGATTTTTCATTTTTATTTTTATCTTGTTCGATGTAAACTTTTAATGAATAAAGTGTCAATTACAAAAGCACATTTACCACAATATTTTATTCGACAAGAAAATATTTTTTCTTATGATGTAACATCAAATTTCATAATATTGAATATTTTGATAGGTCATCATATTTCTAAATAGTCTACAATCAATTTCGCAACTGTGCGAAGATGGAAAAAGAGCGAGCTATCTGCTTTGTCAAATGACAGACAAGGATAGTAAACTAATGTTAATCAGCTGACTTAAAAACGTGGATCTATAGACGGATCCTCTTTTTTCAAAACGTTTACATCTAAAAGCAAAACGTTACAGAGGATTAATTTTTACTTTCTTAAGTTAATTTAAAATTAATATCTAGTGATAAATTCTAGACTGAACTCGTCAGGATGTTATACTGTATCCACTGATTAACTACAAATTATAGATGTAAACTAAAAGTTAT
Source organism: Nilaparvata lugens (assembly GCF_014356525.2). Taxonomy (NCBI): domain Eukaryota; kingdom Metazoa; phylum Arthropoda; class Insecta; order Hemiptera; family Delphacidae; genus Nilaparvata; species Nilaparvata lugens. Next base: position 103,113,887 of record NC_052518.1, read on the forward strand.
GTTCTACTGCATAATTTGGTTGCATGACCAGGCATTGATGCGAATTGTATAAAGTAGCTTTCATAATATTTCCTGTCAAATACAAATAACACTAGCTAATTTGCCGGCCGGGTTTGTCTAGTGATAATGAGTGTTACAAACTTTGGTCTACTAGCACCGCCTGGTTTGTAGGTTCGAATCCCGTCGATGACATGGATGTTTGATCATCTCATCAATTAGCCATCTTACTTTTCACTACCCACGCACAAGCAAAAAGCTCATGTGGGCATCTTCCGCAATAACAACAAATTCTGAGCAGTGATACATTTTAACCAAGTAAGGCTTTCTACTGATTATTTGGTTTGAAAACAATATGTTTTAAATTTATTTCCACTTTCGATATTGTATTGCAGTACTACGATTGATTATAATGAAGAAATACCATGGTATCACATTGGGCTTTGTTAGGCAGACCTGAGTGCCCGTAACATTCCACAAGCTTGTCTTTATTTTAATTATCTATTGGTGATATACTCACTAACTGATTGTAGAAGATGGTTTGTGATAGCTCTTTTTGTCCTAGCAATAGGATATATTCATTAAAAAACCTACTTTCTTTTAAATCTCGTTTTTTTAGTCTTGAATCGTCCTGTGAAATAGGTTGAAAAATCGCGTAAAATATGTTCAATAATTCAATAATAACTGTGATTTATTGAAGAGATTTCCATTAACTGAATATAGTTGGTGACTATATAATAAAGCTACGAACTTTTAAATGGCATGAAAGTAGCCTTTATTCTTAACTATCATTAAAATTAGCCATTGGAAATCAAATTGTCTAGAAGAGAGATATTTTTAATATCCAATTATAGATATAGGATTTGAGAGGTAACAGTTTCTAATTACTTAATTCATAAAAAATGTTGTATAATGGGATCCGAGTATAATAATACATAGTCGTCTGTATAATAAGTAACCGGACTGACCTCAGGAAATTTTTTATGGGTAAAATATGTAAAATTTTTCATCAGATATATCAAAGTAGTCCCTATTGGAGTCGATAACACGCTGCTACCGGATTTTCAAACCCCTGAACGCTCCCTGGAAGTCGGCAACCTCTATGCTGTCTAGAGCCCTCGTCGTAGCACGTTGAACGTTTTCCAGAGTCCCGAACCGCGTCCCCTTAAGTTGTCTCTTAATTTTGAGGAACAAAAAGATGTCCGGTGGTGACATAAACGGGCTGTAAGGAGGATGTGGCAACGTTACCCTCGACTGTTTGGACAACTGCTTAAGTTGTCTCGTGGAAGTCGGCAACCTCTATGCTGTCTAGAGCCCTCGTTGTAGCACGTTGAACGTTTTCCAGAGTCCCGAACCGCGTCCCCTTAAGTTGTCTCTTAATTTTGAGGAACAAAAAGATTTCCGGTGATGCCATAAACGGGCTGTAAGGAGGATGTGGCAACGTTACCCTCGACTCTTTGGACAACTGCTCGGTGACGAGCAGGCAGGTTTGCGACGGAGCATTGTCGTGATGGAGGATTCACGAATCGGCAATCCCCGGACGGACTCGATGAACCCAGATATGAAACCAGATGTACTACGATTCGTGAATCCTCCATCACGACAATGCTCCGTCGAACACCTGCCTGCTCGTCACCGAGCAGTTGTCCAAACTGTCGAGGGTAACGTTGCCACATCCTCCTTACAGCCCGGATATTGCACCACCGGACTCATTTTTGTTCCTCAAAATTAAGAGACAACTTAAGGGGACGCGGTTCGGGACTCTGGAAAACGTTCAACGTGCTACGACGAGGGCTCTAGACAGCATAGAGGTTGCCGACTTCCAGGGAGCGTTCAGGGGTTTGAAAATCCGGTAGCAGCGTGTTATCGACTCCAATAGGGACTACTTTGATATATCTGATGAAAAATTTTACATATTTTACCCATAAAAAATTTCCTGAGGTCAGTCCGGTTACTTATTATACAGACCCTGTAATATAGTCACCAACTATATTCAGTTAATGGAAATCTCTTCAATAATTCACAGTTATTATTGAATTATTGAACATATTTTACGCGATTTTTCAACCTATTTCACAGGACGATTCAAGACTAAAAAAACGAGATTTAAATGAATGTAGGTTTTTTAATGAATATATCCTATTGCTAGGACAAAAAGAGCTATCACAAACCATCTTCTACAATCAGTTAGTGAGTATATCACTCTAGTATTGCTCTAGACAGCAAAGAGGTTGCCGACTTCCAGGGAGCGTTCAGGGATTTGAAAATCCGGTATCAGCTTGTTATCGACTCCAATAGGGACTACTTTGAAGATATCTAACGAAAAATTATACATATTTTGCCCATAAAAAATTTCCTGAGGTCAGTCCGGTTACTTATTATACAGACGACTATGTATTATTATACTCGGATCCCATTATACAACATTTTTTTGTGAATTAAGTAATTAGAAGCTGTTTCCTCTCAAATCCTATATCCATAATGGAATATTAAAAATATCTTTCTTCTAGAAAATTTGATTTTAATGATAGTTGAGAATAAAGGCTACTTTCATGCCATTTAAAAGTTCTTAGCTTTAAGGCTGTTTGGTAAAATTCCTATTATTTAAATTGGATAATCTTTCCCAATATAATTGTTAAGATCATTATAAGAGTGGGAAAAAGTGGCAACTGAAATTTTTAAGTGGTCTAATAAGCGAGTTATGGGTTGTTGAAGTGCTAACTTTCCAGATTCTGTTTTCTTTCCAGATCATGAACGGTTTCGACTATATTAACAGAACTTCACTTGAAAATTCAAAAAATGTATCTTTCCAAACTAAAACATTTTATTCCCCATATCGTTCATAAATAAAAAAGTAACATTTTTTTGTAAATTCGATAACTTTTTATTTTGGCATTAATCGCGAAAAACGCATATTAGAACAAAGCCAATGATATACTGAATGTATTAAAAAAAACTCCAATGGAAAATTCGAAACCGTTTATGATCTGGAAACGGTGTTCAGCACTTCAACAACCCATAACTCGCTTATTAGACCACTTAAAAATTTCAGTTGCCACTTTTTCTCACCCTTATAATGATCTTAACAATTATATTGAAAAAGATTATCCAATTTAAATGAAAATAAAAAGGTGTACCGAACTGCCTTAAACGAATTACCTCATTATTTATTCATTGGATATTCTCAGGATTTTTGTTTATGAGAACGGTTTTCAACTCTTGAAAGTGTTTACTATGGGTGATTTCATCCTTTGAAATAAAATCTCTTTCGTCAGATTTTCTGTAGACCACTTGAAGTCTCTGCTCTACGTTTCCATTCAGACAAATCCTAAGAGTTTATACTAACACTCAACTCTCATTTATAAACTGACGAAATAACTTTAATTAAATGAAAACGATTGAATTTTCTACTGAAAGTTTCTAAGAAGAGTTTTATAAAGATTTAGTGCCGGTTGCACGACAGCCGGTTAAATTTTAACCGTGATTAATTCCACGAGAACCAATCAGAGAAGCCGTCTTTTCTAAAACACCTTCTCTGATTGGTTCTCGTGAAATTAATCACGGTTAAAATTTAACTGGCTGTTGTGCAACCGGGCCCATATATTAAAATTGACAGTGTGTCCTATAGTCTAACCAATATTTTGTGAGAATGTTGTGTTAATTAAAATTTGTTCTTGTTTTTTCGACAATACCCTACTAAACTACCAAGAAAAAATCAATCTTTTTTCAAAGAAATATTGTATTGTAATGCCCCTGAGATTTGCCTTGATAGTAAACCCTGGAGCTTTGTTTATATCGTCTAAACAATTAAATTATTGTTTCATAGATATTGAAGCTATATCAGTTTTGCCTCATTAGATATTCTTAACTCCTTTTATCGTAATTCCCCTGGGCTTCGCCTTATTAGATAGTCTATCTTTATATAGTCTTCAAAAAATACCAGTGAAATATAATATTCGTTAATAATATCTTTCGTTTATAATAATGTTATTTATACATTACACTTAATAAAGTATTCGTGGTTTTATTAATGAATTATTTTATAACAACGCTCTGTATTTTTCTGTACTTAATACTTAACTTACAACACTGGATTACTTTTGTTCTGAATTGGCCCATCCATAAAATTGCGGCTATACGTTGTAGTCAGCCAATAAGAAGGCGTGAGGATGGGTGGCAGCCATTGCTGGCTTGTGATTGGTTCAAGTTGTTTGACGTATTCGAGCCATCCACCAATAGAATTTGAGATGGAAATTCCTTCAACGGCCTATTACTTCATTCGTAGCGTAAATGATATTCTTTAATATCCCTTTCCAATTATAAATTATCACTATATTATCGTAATTTGAATTGCGTTCCAGTTTTATATCATTCTTTAATTCTTCAGTCCATATTTTGTATAATTAATTTAATAGTTAGCCTTATTGTCAGTTATAGTGAATAGTACAGGGTGTTTCAGAAACGGAAAATTTTGAAAGTTAAATAATTTCAAGTAAAACAAATCTTTAAATAAAGTTTCTCATATCATTGAATAGTAAAAATAATGCCATTTTAGAATAAATAATACCGTAACATTTATTTTTTGTAGATGACATCTTGCAGGTGTATTCCTTTTCTACGCAAACATTCCTGTAGTCTCTTCATCACATTGTCCATGCATGGTTTGACGTAACATTACAACTGGAATTTGAAATCGCTTCTCGAACAACGGAAACTCTGAAACAACGGAAGAATTGAAAACTAAGATTCGAGAAGCGATTTCAAATTCCAGTAGTAATGTTACGTCAAACCACCATGCATGGACAATGTGATGAAGAGACTACAGGAATATTTGCGTAGAAAAGGAACATACCTGCAAGATGTCATCTTCAAAAAATAAATGTTACAGTATTATTTATTCTGAAATGACATTTTTTTACTATTGAATGACATGAAAAACTTTATTTAAAGATTTGTTTCTATTGAAATTATTTAACTTTTAATATTTCCCGTTTCTCTGAAACACTCTGTATTACAATTTTAATTATATATATGACATGATTGAGGAAAAATGTAATTCAATATATTCTTTTAATACTACTCATTTTCTAATTCCTGCAATTATTATGAATTGATAAAGTACTAGTAGCGTGATCACTTAGACTGGTTTATTTGTCTGTTTCGAAAGAACAGAGAGTCGGCTCTCGTGTGAAATAATGATGAAACTTGGGGTCAATTTTAGGTGTATGTTTAATAATTCAAATTGTTTCAGGTATCTTTCTATCAATACATTATACACCAAATATTAGATTAGCATTTAATAGAATAATTCATATCACCCGAGATGTAAATTTTGGATGACTTTTACGTATTATCAAGCAACTACAAAAATCTAAATTGTAAGTTATTAACAATTACTGGTTCAGATTTTTTGGTTATACAGTATTGGAAATCGTATGTTGTTATCTGTTTAGACTGAGATACTTTATGCTGAAATTAAATTTCTTCTATCGGTGTGGTTTAATTTAATACAACTTTGAGTTGAAAAAAAAACCTGAAGCTTCACCAGTATTAAAATAGAAACCGTGAGATTCTAACAGATTACCAATTCTAGGGATGAAAAGAGCTGTCATAATCTATTTATTTTTAATTAGTAAGTTACCAATGTTTGTGAATGCTTGTGTTGGATAGTTAGGGCCAAGCCACATGAGGCGTTTTTGCACTGGTGGCGGACAGGAAGTTCCCCGATTGGCTGATTGGGTTGGCGTCCCGGAATCAGCTGATAATCAGCCAATCGGAGAGCTTCCTGTCCGCTGCCAGTGCGAAAACGCCTCTTGTGGCTTGGCCCTTAGTGTTGATAATGCTGCAGGCTGGTGAGCCGAAGGATCGAACAGCGTCATGAACAAAGCATCACGCACACGGAGATCACACAGAGGTGACCCCACCCCTCTCCCCTCTGCTATTGCCTGTTGCTATAGTTTTGCTTGATTTTTCAAATCTCTTCATTTGTCTGTCCTTTGATGAAAATAGGGTGCTAGGAAATTTGGGACCAATACTTTTGGGGACTAAAGGGCTCCGGGCTCCGACATAAGAGAGGATAGGTCGGCTAAAGTGTACATCCAGTGCCAAAATACCTGTCATCAAATTTTTGGTTGGGATCGATTTAGTATGTCATTTTGAACACAAGAAATAAACGGCGGTCACTCATCATAAATTTTAAAAAAATAATCTAATTTTACTGACCTCACTTTGTTCATAACATTTCAAACACCTCCAATATTAAGCTAAGGTTAGGAAAAGGTAAGGTTAGGGAAAGCTTTAGGTTAGGAAAAGCTTTAGTTTAGAAAAGTTCTGGTTAGGAAAAGCTTTAGGTTAGAATAGTTTTGGTTAGGAAAAGCTTCAAGTTAAGGAAGTATAGGTTAGGAAAATCATAATTTTTTATGATTTCAATGGTCAAAATGGCTGCCACTTATAGGTTAAAAGCATGTAAAATTGTGCTACTTTGAACTTAGTTTATTTTAAAAACAATAGTGACCGCCGTTTAATTTTTATGATTTTGTGCTCAAAATAACATACTAAATCGATCCCAACCAAAAATTTGATCACATGTATTTTGGCACTGGATGTACACTTACACCGGATAGGTCTTCCCAGGTAGAATCAGGCGTCTCCAAAAGGTGGTTGGACATTGTTCTTCAACACAAAGTCAGTTGCAGGCCTATTCAAAGAACAAAAAATTTCAAGAACTGTAGCTCCAGTAACTCCTTGTAAAATAAGAGACTCTCTTCGCAGATTGACTGTTTTGTTCCAACTATTTTTCTATTTTGTAGCGATATTATTTAATGTATTTTTATTTATATATTAATTTACACTGTATTATTTTTATTCAGTTGCATTTGTAATGTTGAGGTTGAGTGGTAGAAAGGACTTGAAAGTCCTAAATCCGCCTAAAAAGATTTTTTCATTTCAATTAAGAGTCGTATTTTTCAAACAAGAATAAGCAAATATGTTTTAGAAAAATTTCAAGTTCTGTTTCATTCCAAGCTTCACGCATTTCAACGATTATTTTCCTTAGCTGATTGTTTTTTTCTTGAAATTAGGCAAGTATAGTAGGTACCTCGTTTATTAATAAAACAATATAACAAATCTTAAAGCACCCTTTATTTTTAAAAACCTATAAAGTAGTTTGAAAACTAGTTTCGGTGATCACACCATCGTCAGGTTATAATATTTTATTTTATAATATTTAGGTTATAAGGTTATTTTAGGTTATATATTATTATTTTAGGTTATAATATTTTATTTTATTTTACCTGACGATGGTGTGATCACCGAAACTAGTTGTTAAACTATTTTAAGGTTTTTTTCAAAAATAAAGGGTGCTTTAAGATTTTTTGTATTGTTTCATTAATTTAAAAAGTAGCCCATGTGAATAAAGTGTTTTACCTCGTTTATGTATTTTCTGGTATGTTATGTACACTTTTAATCCACCTTTAACATGATTATAGTGAGGGAAAGCACCCCCAAAATGACTGTCTTGTCATATTGATTATATTATGATATGTAACCATTCCAATCTTTTTGAACTATCATTCCAATCTTTGAAGGTTTTCCGATTGAAATTTTTTTACCATTCCCGCTCGGACGATGCTCATTAGAGAATAACTCTTGTTTTTTATAAGAAATTTTGAGTTTATAGTTACTTAAGAACTCTCTCTCGTATTGGAAATTAACAATTTGAACCTTTCGGCTGTTTCCATTCCAATATTCAATTACAGATTCACCTTTAATGTGATTCTAGTGAGGGAAACTACCTCAAAAATGACTGTCTTCTCGTCATTTATTTATTGTATAAAATACTATAATCATAATACAATTATGACATTGAAGGAAAAACTAGGCTGAGCCTGTACTATTTCTCTCCAAAAATTTTGATAAAATGTTAATGTTGTCCAAAAGATAAGGTTATGTAATCCACACACTGCTTCGTCACTTGATTTCTGGTCCAGGAATGATGATTTAAAATTTTGAATTTTTAAGGTTGATTTTATACTGTCTTTTGTTAAATTTTGTGTTTTTAATGCAACTAGGTAAATACTTCTATTATTGACGAAATCTATCCAGCGTTAGGCTTGTGAACGATTGATTGAATTGAGATAAAAATAATAAAGAACAATGAGAATACTGTAGTTGGAGAACAAGACGAAGAATAAATTGAAGAAACCCCATGGTATGTTGGAAAATTAATAGGACTTTTTGAATGAATAAAGAGAGAATAAAAACAAGGAATTGATGTAAATTAATAAAAAAATAATGTAAGATGGCTGCGTGTAGTAAGGAGCATAACGAGTTATTGTTTTATTGTAATGACATTCCCACAAAAAGTATAAATTGACATTCATCATTTATATTTTTAATTCAACACATTGGAAATTGGTTGTTCTAAAGGTGCGTACAGATATACGCACCGCGAACATGAGCAATTCACTTTTAATCAGCTGACTATATCTGTATTTTTACAGAAACGGTAAGATACAGATATAAAAAGCTTGGCATCAGCTGATTGAAAGTGAATTGCTCATGTTCGCGGCGTGTAAATCTGTACGCACCTTAATACAACCATAGGTCCTCTATAGCACCTCCCAATACGAGAATAAAATAGGCGTTTGAATTGTAACTAATGAATTTGGTGGTATTTTACCGTGAATTTGGTGGTATTTTTTACCTGTTGTTTCAATAATCCCCATCGCATGTGATAATTTCTCAACCAATGTAAATATAATTCGCTCAGTTTGCGCTTAAGAGTGACTTGCTTCTAGTGACTTATATTTCATTGATTGCTTTCCGGAATTTGATTATATTGCTAAACTGCTTTTGCTTTCGTTAATTCGTATTAAAGTTTGTGTACTTTCGTCGACTTTTGTACCAGGATCCTATACGAATGATATACTTATTTATTGGATTTTGTTATTTGAACAAATCTAATCTTCAATTTCCTTCCATCTGTAGACTTGCTGGTCGCTATGGCTTTGTATAAAATGAAGCTATTTATTGAAGTTTCAGTTTGACAGAACTCACAATCAGTCAGCTGGCAGTTCCAATCAATTTAATCAGGTTTAATCAATCAGCTGGCAGTTAGGAGGTACCGGGTTCGAATCCCGTGCTGGCGAATAATTTTTGAATATTCCTCTCACCTCCTTCTGTCTGTCACTCTGTTATAATTATTAAATATTGTTCAAATATTAAGTTTTGGAGTAGCAGAAGTCTTTGGGGTGGTTGACATCATATTGGATGTCTAATGATATCTAATGATAACTGATTTCAAGTCTCAAGTAGTGTATATATTTATTATTTAACGAAAATCCTAAATAAATGCTGTAAATCACCCCGAAGACTTCTGCTACTGCAGACATTGACAACAGGGTTAACAGCTAAATGGAAATTCGATGAGAACTACTATCCAAAAATTAGTTGCCAGCCCGGGAATCGAACCCGGTACCTCCCAATTGCCAGTCAGGAATGCTTACCCTTACACCAAACTGACAATGTCTGGATAGCAGCTCTCATTTTATACGAAGCCATAGCGCCCAACCAGTTTACAGATGTAATTAAATGGAGAATGCATTTATTCAAATGCTAATTAATATATAATTATTATTTAACAATTATTTGGCAATTGGGAGGTACCGGGTTTGATTCCCGGGCTGGCAAATAATTTTTTGATAGTAGTTCTCATCGAATTTCCATCTAGCTGTTAACCCTGTTGTCAATGTCTGCAGTAGCAGAAGTCTTCGGGGTGATTTACAGCATTTATTTAGGATTTTCGTTAAATAATAATTATATATTAATTAGCATTCGAATAAATGCATTCTCCATTTAATTCCATCTGTAAAGATTTTCGTTTAATACTCTTCAAAATGTAACTGATTTCAAGTCTCAAGTAGTGTATATAATTTTTCAATACAAAAGTTAATTTATTTCGTACATGTTATACCGTATATGTCTACCATACTTGAGAAACTGATTAATTGCCGTCTATTCTGGGTATTCCCCGAATGTTTTCAAACAATACCACGAGCTCTTTCAGGATGTTTACGTAGAAACTTACATCTGCTTTATATAGTTGTAAAAGGGTCGTAATCACATCTTGGACATTTGACAAAAGGCTTTTCTGTTTTTGTAATTTGACAAGTACTTCAAACTTGAAAACATGGAACACTTGGAAACGAATATTGAATGTTGAGAGAGAGAGTTAAATGTTTATTTAAGAGTTGAATGCTCTCAGATATTCTCTCTCTCCATTTCTTGTCAGACTCCTACAGACTTTCATTTCATTTTCATTAGTCGTCGGATATTGAGTTTTCGCGATTTTTTCACTCCTTCGTTTTTACTTTCCTACATTGTCATAAATTTCGAATCTTTTTAGAAATAGATTGTCCTGTTTTATCCAGTGAGTAAAGAATAAGACTAGTTAATTCTTTACTATTATGTTAGTTTTATACTATACTATTTAGTTTTATACTTGCTGGTTTTATCTCGAGTGCGTTTTGTAGATAAATTCTCAAGTTGTTTGAATAGTGTTCACTGTTTGGTAGTAAATTAGTATTTTTTATAATCATAGAGCCCGGCTTGTGTGCTTGTTTTGTGAGTATATCAATTAGTTTTATGGTTATGCTCGTTATCATAAAATTCATTATCAATTCATTCTCATACATCGATAAATCACATACATTCCATTTTATCTGTTTTTATGCTTGCAATTTCATCGTTTACATTGTCGTGCTTTTACATTTTACATTCATCTATGCACTAACCATCATGCGTTCTACATCCTACTTGTTTTTGTATATTTTCATATGAATTCCTTATTAAGTTGATTTATCATCATTGAAATCATACAGAAAATTTGACTAAAGTGAATCTGAATCTCCAAACAAAAAGAAAATTCCAATGCTATCGAAATTACTTCTCTGTTCCAATGCTTTATTTCCCCAAAAACTAAGTTCAGATCATCATTCAAGCATAAAACAAATTAATTTACAGAGAAACTCTTAACAAAGGAAATGTTTTTGTTAATTGATATAGTTAATTTTCAATGTATTTATTACACTTTTATTAAAACATATAAAAGGCCTTTAACTTTCAAAAACGATTCACTATACTGATCACAGTATTTTTTTGTATTATAGTTTAGTAATAAGTTGGATATCTTTTAAACTTTGGCTATGAACTTGAGCTATCTTGAATTTCTAATTAGTTTTATGTATTTATTCATTGTAATGAGTGTTGAAAATTGTGTTGATGTGTTGGATATATTGTACAATTTGTATTGAATTTATAAATAGAGACATTTTTATTAAACGTCAGAGTGGACATTAGGTGTTGGTATATCAATTTCAAATTTCATAATGTTTTTAATCCTGTGAACAAATACATGTTATTGATAGTCATCAGGTGAAAATTATAGATTCATACATACTCTGAAAAATATAGTAAGGGTACTGGAAGAAAATAATGTTGGATTGATCAAACTCATAAAAACTTTTACATAATCAATCGTCAATGCAACTCAGGCAATTTTATTTTGCACTGTATTATAATTTGCAATGATTAGAATGCATCTTGTTCTCATCTTTCTCATTATTTTATTCAATTTGAAAATAATAATTAAATTCGTTCAGTTTATTATTTATTTTTTTATTTTGCTTGTTGCCTGATTGTTACAGGAGGGTGCTACAAGATAAACCTCAAGATATGCATCAATATGCGTGAGTTAAATTGTTGAAAATCATTTAAATCATTTAGAATTTAACAATCATCTAGAATAATTTCTCACTAATTTACAATAATTATAGAGTGTCCTCAATCAATCTTCGATCAATCAATCTCCGTGCTTCATAATTTTACAGAAATACATTTTAACACTTCTCCCCATAATTTTCAATCAGAACTCCTTTGAAATTGTCTAACATTTTTTCTATAATGAAAATACTTATCCCATTTTTCATTCTACCGCGTAAGAAATCTTCCCATCATTTTCAATCAGAACTCACTTTGAAATTGTCTCATAAATGTTGTCTAACATTTTTTTTCTATCATGAAAATACTTATCCCATTTTTCATTCTACCGCGTAAGAAAATGCTGGAAATGTTTTTGGCCCAGTATTTTCTTTAATATCGACAATGATGATTCTAATTTTTTTTCTAGTCTCATACATCATCCTAGCATCCGTTCATAAGCTTTTATAATATTTTAGGATTGGTCGTTTTAGAAGAGCTGTATAACCCAAGTCAAGCTCTTTACATTGAATTTAGAACTTTCGGACCATGTGTAAACTTATCTAAATTTGGGAGAGGGAAGCACAAGGTTACCTTATTTTTTATCGCCCTATTATTTTGATGATTTACTTATTGTATCAATCAATAAATAATAGAGAATAGTGAAGAACGTGTCATCTATAATACATCGTCATTTACAACATGATTTGAATTATAATGGAAATAATGTTCTTTCAAAAGAGGGAAGCACTTATCATTTTTATACAAGTCTAGTTATACTGCTGCCTATCTTATATCTCCGAATCATCATCATCATCATAATCATCATCATCATCATCACAAACAATAGATACCTTAAGGCTGTGCAAAGGTTAAAAATAAACTTTCTACTGGTGATATTTTTCATAGTTTTTCGATTCGTATATCATCAAGCTATCAAAATGAAAAAGTTTTCTCAGGAAAACATTTTTTTCCGATCATTACTTTTTAAGATATGAGCGCCTAAAGTTTAAATTTTTGGGACAGAACATTTCAAATTCGGTAAGAGATAAATCTCTATGATGAGCTTTATAGAAGAATTTGAATAGTCTATTGCAGTGTTCAATTAGGGGCATGAATTTTTAAGATGCATCATAACCAGGTTCAGAGGGTTTTGGTAGTTTTCTGTTGTCAACTATATGGAAAGATGCTAGCAATTGTTGAAAACTATTCCTAGTGAACATTCTGGGGAACCAAGGTGTTGTTTGACAATCTGTTGTGGACCAATAAGAAGGAATTGTTGGCTTTCTTATGAGGCTTTCTTACTCTGTTGAGTATGACTGCAATGAATGCTCTAATTTCATTGAATGTGACAGGAAGCCAATTCCGTCTTCTGCTATGAGGCTTAACCTCTTCAATCATCATCATCACAAACAATAAAAACCTTGAGGCTGTGCAAAGGCTAAAAATAAACTTTCTACTCGTGATATTTTTCATAGTTTTTCGATTCGTATATCATCAAGCTATCAAAATGAAAAAGTTTTCACGCGAAAACATTTTTTTCCGGTTATTACTTTTTGAGATATGAGCGCCTAAAGTTTAAATTTTTGGGACAGAACATTGCAAATTCGGTGAGAGATAAATCTATTAGATTTAGAGGATAGATTCTTCATTGTATTGTTGATCTAGTAAAACTAAAATTTTCTGAAAATATCAATTTTTAAGATAGTTATTCAATTTACTAAAAATAACCAAAAATAACTTTTAGTTGTTATTTTTGGTAAATTGAATAACTTTTTCAAAAAGTGATATTTTCAGAAATTTTTTGTTTTACTAGATCAACAATACCATGAAGAATTCATCCTCTGAATATCATGGATTTATCTCTTACCGAGTTTGAAATGTTCAGTCCCAAAAATTCCATCTTCAAGCGCTCATATCTCAAAAAGTAATGATCAGAAAAAAATGTTTTCCTGAGAAAACTTTTTCTATTTGATATCTTGAGGATAAATAAAAAATATCACGAGTAGAAAGTTTATTTTTAGCCTTTGCACATCCTTAAACAATAGCTACCTTAAAACGCCTATAAAACATCAGTTATGCCACTGAAGTGCGCCTGTTATATTATTGTTTATAAACTTTTTCCATCAATTAAAAACATCATATCACTAATTTGTCATCCTAGTTTCGTTTGTTAACACCATTATCCATCTCTAGTAAACTGAAAGCTTCAACATTAAACAACAGAATATTTTGTTGAGCTCTATGTCATTGGGCGTGTCTCGTCTCGGCCAATGACATTAGAGCTCAACTTTCATTGGTCAACAGGTAATAACCAATCGCAGGGCGCTTCACCCAACTATATAGTTTGCTGCTCAATTTTTGAACTTACAGTTTAATATAGATTGATGATAATATAAAGTCGTTTCATTTCAATATAGATATCTACCACAACACACTTTTTTCATTAAGTTATTTTTCATTCTCAATCGTATCTGTCAATTTATTCTTCAAGAATGATTCGTATTTATTGAGGTTATTTGTAATTCGTTTGTCCACTTGATTCATTTTTCGGCATAAACCTACAATTGAAACAAATTTTGTTGTTCATGCAGTTCCAAACTTAAATTGAAATTTAAATTGAGAACTGTTTACTGTATCAGTCCGAAATCAAAATTGTTGACAATCTTCAAAATCTGAAACTTTTGGCAATCTTGCAATGAAAAAAAAAGATATATGTTGTGATGAAATATGAACGATTTATATATACTTTGAAACCGCGGGAAGAAGAATCTAATAAGTAACTAATTACGAGTATAGATTTGAATCAGAATACATCATTTCTATTATTTGGCAATAAATTCATTATTCATTCAACTTTTTCGACGAATAGTTGAATGAAAACGATAGTTAAATAATAACTATAGTTTTATAGTTAACGTATAGTTAGGCCAGTTTCACACGGCAGAGACCTCGCTCCTGGAATATCATATTACGGAAGATCATATTTCATATTTTGCAGCTCTCCTGTACTTTCACATGGGGATCTTACGAATAAGCCGACAGATCCAACAACTATGCCGACGTTTGCTCAAACCTATGACTCATCACTTTTTCTCAAAGTCTAACTTCCTTAAAAATATAGATAGAAGATTTCTGATTTCGGATTTGGATTCAGCGACCTCAAATTCTTTAAAGCGTAAGTCCCATTTTCAAAAATACCCGAAAACAAGGGAGTTATAGCTGTTTTTAATATAGCTTTCCATTATCATATGATTATATAGTACATACTAAGATAATAATACTCCTGCCTCACAAAGGGACAGGCAAAGGTTTTAAGAAGTTTTTGAACACCTGAGAAGTTTATACATAAACATTTTTAATTTTTAAAAATTCTAGTTTTCCAAAAAAATATTGAACTATGAAAAGATGAATCCAAATATGAAATCATAAATCATCTCCTTTCATCACCCAATAAAATAGGAGGAAAAGGAATGTTGTACAGTAAAATTCACTGAATTTCAATTGTCATTCAACAATCCAATTTATCAGGTTCAAATCGTTGAATATCACTTTGAATTCCCAGCAATTATTGACTATTTCTTTTTACAATCAGAAAAATCTATTATGAACATACAGTATAAACATTGTGCTGATCTGAATCGATCTATGGTAATAATAGGAATTGAGAGAATAGAAAATGTCATGGCATTCCAAGTAGTGATGTCTGTGTATTAGAACTGCTGAGTTGATAATGCATACTGAAAAAAAGTCATGAATAGCTCAGACCAGCCTGGCGACTTTGATGCTTTTGAAACCAGAATCTTGTTTTATTTTTATTAAAGAATGATACGGAATGAAAACCATGTATCATAGTACAAAGCTTGTATCATGAGTAAGATTGACAATCATGGCTTGTCGATTTTAGTTGCTGACCTAAATCCTCATTCCTCAGTCGTAGAACTATGGACCAAGCGCGAGCATTTGCCTTTTATGTCATATACCGTCGACACAACTTATGAAATTTATGAAAAGCTTGATAGCTTGAATAGTGATCTGATATTTGTTACACGTTTTTATTCTAAGACATAATATGTCTTAGACTAATTTTTAATGTTTCTTCAATCGGCAGGAAAACTTTGGTTTTTCAAAGTTATCTTACTCCCTTATTTTGGGGTATTTTCAGAAATCAAGATAAATAACCTACCAAATTTCCTACACGAATACAGTGTAAGTTGTATTATAATAGCTAGAGTACTTACGTACTGTATAGTACAGTACCTGTTCGTTTTTACCGTATAATTATATGATAATAGAAAGCTTTATTAAAAACAGCCATAACTTCCTTGTTTTCGGATATTTTCGAAAACGGGACTTACGCTTTAAAGAATTTGGGGTCGCTGAATCCAAATCCGAAATCAGAAATCTTCTATCTATATTTTTAAGGAAGTTGGACTTTGAGAAAAAAGTGATGAGTCATACTTTGTGGAAACGTCGGCACAGTTGTTAGATCTTGCCTCTGCTTGCCTCGAGGGGAAAAGACGTGACAAAACGAGGTTCCTGGATAGGAGTCACCATGTGAAAGACACGATTTGACTCAATGTACTTCGACAAAAAAACGAGAACACTGTTCAGTGTTCAAGTTGCACGTCTCCTATCGTGTGAAAGAGGCCTTACTGTACGTTGTTTTGCATCTTTATTTTTTGCGTTACTTGATACCGTGTGAATCTTCAAGCCATATTTAAAAAAAATCAAGTCCACATTTCTTATTATCTCTAGTTTGTCATTGTACTATTGATCTTAAGCAGACTTCAGTGTTAATCGTAGTTTATGTGACCATCCCTAGGTAGGTGAAATATGATTTTCGATTAATATACAATTTTTTGTGTTTATAAATGCTTTTACTATTCCCATACTATGATAGAGGTCTCTGAGAAGCTTTTAAAAACAAACAGTACAGTCTCACTAATCAGGGTTTGGCGAGACTATAGTGAGGTCCACGTTATAATGGCCGTGTTTGGTTAGCAATGGTATTGCTATCCTTGTCTATCATTCAACAAAGCGGATAGCGCTATCTCTTTCTCGCTTTGATCTGTTGCCAGACCGTCTTTTAACAATGTAGAATAAATAATTAACAGAATATTCCATCTTAATTATGAAAATTATTAAAAAATATAATTTCTCGCTTGATAAAATATAATTGAATATTTTAAACGAGTTAATATTACATCAATAAACCTGTATCAGCTACCGTCTATAGAAGGCATTGACAAGACAGAGGATCGGAAACGTTGTTCTGCTATATTTCTCCACTGTCATTATAAAGCTGGGCTTTCGTTTGTGCGTAAATCCCGTCGTCGACAACGATAGGGACAGAATCTCAGATTGTATAGATTTCAATTAGTCTACATAACCTATAAGATTATGTTCAATTATGTTTCAATGGGGCAGGTTGAGCTTGTACATTTTTATACTTTTTCGCCACACTGCACAGAAAGCAGCTGTTTTCCAGTCCCTATGTAGATCTGAAAGACATTGTTTGCAGACGACTCTCGTCTGACGTCAGAACAGTTTTCATTCCGGCCTAGGCCGGAAAGAGTACCCTTTCCAGCCGCTAACATGGAACTAAGAAAGGTGATCAAAAAACAGCTGATCAAAAATCTTTTCATTATTTGTGTTTATTATTCAAGAATCAAAACATTTATAATAATATCATCTTATCGTCATTTGGAAGAATAAAAAGTATAAACTCATCCTCCCACGTAATTGAACATCATCTTTTAAGTTATTTATTTAGACAAATCAGAATAAAAAAAAAAAATACTTGGACGATTTCCCAATTTCCTGATATTCAGATTACCTCAGATTTGCTAGAGCTATCACCTTCCACTTCTGCTTTCGGAAGTGCTTAGTAAACTACTATTCTCATATATATATATATATATATATATATATATATATATATATATATATATGTATTGTTTATTTTTGTGTGTGGCGAAAAATAGCGTTCGAATAGTATATTTCGCACCTAGAGCAGAAAATGAGATTTTTCTGGCTCGAAATCGGTTTTCAAGTCCGAGGCCATAGGCCGAGGACTAGAAAAGATTGAGAGTCGGAAAAACATTTTTGCCCGTGGTGTGAACGCTATTTTTCGCCATACAGAAAAATAAACAATATATATCTATATATATATATATATATATATATATATATATATATGATAATAATTGTTTATTAAGCACTTCCAAAAGCAAAAGTGGAAGGTCATAGCTCTAGCAAATCTGAGGTAATCTGAATATCAGGAAGTATTTTTATTTTTTATTCTGATTTGTCTAAATAACCTAAAAGATTATGTTCAATTATGTAAGAGGTTGAGTTTATACTTTTTATTATTCCAAATGACAATAAGATGATATTATTATAAATGTTTTGATTCTTGAATAATAAACACAAATTATGAAAAGTTTTTCGATCAGCTGTTTTAGCACACTTGAAATTTGGCCAATCTGAATGTCAACGTCAACAATGCTTGTTGTCGTTGACTTCGGAAGTTAAGGTTAGAAGTTCAATCCTACTCTGAAAATCGAATTTGAATAGTTTATAATATATATCTTATCTGTATTTTATTCATCCAAATAAAATGATGGTATCTTATTGCAGAATACTTATTCAATAATTCTAGAAGCATAAACTGATTCCGTTTGATAAACCATTTTGTAAACACGTTCACATCAAATCAGAATCAGCTGACTTCAAGGTTATTTTACAGCCCTAGGGCCGTAAAACTTTTACCGGCCTGGTCAGAAAACAATCATTTTCGGCCTCCATATTGTTTTCATTCATTGTTTTCTGACCAGGCCGGTTAAAGTTTTACGGCCCTAGGGCTGTAAAGTAACCTTGAAGTCAGCTGATTCTGATTTGATGTGAATGTGTTTACAAAATGGTTAATGAAACGAAATCAGTTTATGCTTCTAGAATTGAATAAGTATTCTGCAATAAGATACTATAATTTTATTTGGATGAATAAAATACAGATAAGATATATATTATAAACTATTCAAATTCTATTTTCAGAGTAGGATAGAACTTCTAACCTAAACTTCCGAAGTCAACGACAACAAGCATTGTTGACGTTGACATTCAGATTGGCCAAATTCCAAGTGTGCTAAAACAGCTGATCAAAAAACTTTTCATTATCTGTGTTTATTATTCAAGAATCAAAACATTTATAATAATATCATCTTATTGTCATTTGGAAGAATAAAAAGTATAAACTCAACCTCTTACATAATTGAACATAATCTTTTAGGTTATTTAGACAAATCAGAATAAAAAATAAAAATACTTGGACAATTTCCTGATATTCAGATTACCTCAGATTTGCTAGAGCTATCACCTTCCACTTCTGCTTTCGGATGTGCTTAGTAAACAACTATTCTCATATATATATTGTTTATTTTTGTGTGTGGCGAAAAATAGCGTTCGCACCACGGGTAAAAATGTTTTCCGGCTCTCAATCTTTTTTAGTCCTCGGCCTACGGCTTCGGACTTGAAAACCGATTTCGAGCCGGAAAAATCTCATTTTCTGCTCTAGGTGCGAAATATACTATTAAATGGCAATATGTTGATATTATGAGAAATGTTTAATCCTTTAAAAATGAAGACAAATAATGAAAAGTTATTTGATCAGCTGTTTTAGCACACTTGAAATTTGGACAATATGAATGTCAACAATGCTTGTCGTCGTCGACTGCGGAAATTTACGCACAAACGAAAATGCTCCTTAACGTGGACCTCAGTGTAGTGGAAGTGCGGATTAGAAGGAAAAGCCTCAAAAAATCGCGAAGTTTATAAATATTTTTGTTTCAAGTTAGGAAGATTACATGTTACAGAAAAATAAAATTCATTTCATTTCAAAATCACCAGTGTATCTTGAATTAATACTTGAAATGTAGTTTATTCTTACTTTTTCTATTGTTGGTTTCTCTTAAACTAAGTCCACTCAAATATTATGATTTCTTTATAAAATATAATTATAGTTCCCTTTGAAATTAATGAAATAATAGATTGAGAATACAAATAATTATAACAACTAGTTCAGTGATTACACCATCGTCAGGTTATACAAATAAATTTCAATTAAATTTTATAAATTATTATACTTTTATAAATAAACTAGTAGTTTTGTGAACAGTAGACTTCACGCAGTATTCTCAAACAAGTACCAGATGTCAACTGCTTTAAATGTTAACAAACTCAGTTCACGTTTGAATTTGTATTCCATATGAAATAATTCATCCAGTTCCGTGATGATCTTTCTATCTGATGAAAATTAATTCTTTAGAATCAAAAATATTATAATTTCTCCAGCATTATTTAGTTCATTTTGTTTATTTTTCACCTATTAAATTAGTTTTTTTGAATGTGAGAATATTGATACTGATGGGCACGCATAATAATACCATGACTGCAAAACAAAATATTGAAACCAAAGACCTTAAAGCTGCGATTAGACCAAATTTATTAAAAAAATGTTAATAACTCAATCCTTTTAGATTGTATTAGATTGAACATAACTTATCATACACATGATGAACATATGTGTTTGTCAACTTCCGTTCAATCTTATAGAATATATAAGGAATAAGTTATAACCATTTTGTTAATAACTTTGGTGTAAACCCAGCTTAAAGATGCATACCTCTTTAATGCCTTTGATTGAAACTATAGACCTTATACAAATACAGTAATAGACTGGCTTCTCCACATCTGTGTAATCACTTGTCAGCTGATTTATGATGAATAATTCTATAGTCTGATTTTTACTCTAATATTGGCGTATGAAGGAGGCTCCTTTTTCCTTTTATATTATCCTTGAAATGCAAAATTTCCAAAAACCTTGTATATACGTCGACGCGCAATTTAAAAAGGAACATACCTGTCAAATTTCATGAAAATCTATTACCGCGTTTCGCCGTAAATGCGCAACATATACATATATAAACATTTAAACATTAAGAGAAATGCCAAACCGTCGACTTGAATCTTAGACCTCACTTCGTTCGGTCAATTATATCGGCTATACGAACCATCTACGTTTAAACCCTGAACTACTATTCCTTGTTGACATGGTCGCATTCATTCTATAGTAAGGTCCACGTTATAATGGCAGTGGAGAAAGATAGAACAACGTTACCGATCCTCTGTCTTGTCAATGCCTTCTATAGACGGTAGCTGATACAGGTTTATTGATGTAATATTAACTGTTCATTCTAGTTCAAAATAATCAATTATATTTTTTCAGTAGTTCTGTGAACAGTAGACCTCGCGCAGTTATAAACTACAGTCTCCTCTAATACTGTCCATAAGAGTGAATTCTGTCCTGTCCTATCGTGTCGGCGAGTTATCGGTGTATAATCGACTAATGGCTGTTTGGGTTGCTGTTTCGACAATGCTAATAATTTCATTGGAACAGCTATGCTACTATCATCAAAAGCTTACCGAGTTGAAAGCAGAGAAAAGTCGGGACAAAGTACTATGCTACTTCAAGTTATCAATTGCATGCCTCACTGCACTTTAACTTTGTATTTGGCTTAAAATACTTCGGCACCAAAACCACTGTTGGGCAGGGAATTAATTAATTGGACATGAATATAGTAGATCAGTATCACATAGAGAATTCCATAATCGTCAACGATTTTAAAAGCAATCCTGAAAATTTATAACAGTGTGAGTAGAGTAATTCTATATCTAGAATGAAATTAGCGAGCCTCTTCTACTCTGTAAGAGACACTTCGGTACCAAAATCACTTTTGGGCTGTGAATTGATTAAATGGACATGAAAATAGTAGATCTTAGACCTCACTTCGTTCGGTCAATTAATTAATGATTATTTTTACATAGCTTCTATATTTCTATAGTATCTTTTTACACGTGAATCAGATTTTCTTCGCAAAAATGTGAGATCTCTCTCACTTTTTGAAAGGAGAAGCACTCAAAGACTAGTAAGATATGAATCACGGTTTAGAGAGGAATGATATCAGCAATATACTTTATCGGTGTGAAAATGCTCGGCACTTGATACTGCACTTAGAGCTCCAGACTAGCTGTGCTCTACTTTCAAATGAAATTCTGAGTGTGCTCTTATAGGAGATAAAAACGCAATGTGCCACCATCATAATCCATGATGATAGACGGCTTTTGTGAATCTAAATAGAATTTACCGACTCTATAAGATCACTCCTTTCAAACGTTATTCTCCCAATAAGGTTGAAAAAATTTAATATACTTCGTTCACCTGTTGTTCAATGCATAGTAATAATATAGTTATTTATTTGTCATTAAAATAAAAGTAAAACGACAAAGGAGTGCACTCGCCCCCCCCCCTAAACCCATGGACGCACCCTTCCTAAATTGAGAGAACATTAAGTCAGAATTCAGACTATATCAATCAGAATTCCTACTATATAATTGACTATAATTGACTCGCTTCGCTCGCCGTATCCGTCTGGGCATGTCATTAGGGCATGCTTCATTCTATCAGAAAGTCAAAGTACTGAGAAAACGCAGAAAAGCTGAGAAAAACGTTGGAAAAACGCTTATTTTGGGCGTATCTTTGATGAAATATTGAAGTCTCATAACAAAATTTTTAGACCCTAGCTAAACCTCTGTAGCAAATTTGAACATTTTCTGTCTATTACTTGATGAAAGAACTGAGAAAACGCAAAGAAACCGCTAATTTTGGGCGTAACTTTGGCGTTATTTCAAATTCCTTCTAACACAACATTATTACACCCCAGCTGAGCTTCTGTACTAAATTTGAACAATTTCTGTTCATTTGTTCTCGATAAAGCTGAGAAAACGCTTAAAACGCTGGAAAAACGCAGATTTTAGGCGTATCTTAGGAAATTTTTCCAAATCTGTTCTTAGTGCGCCTCTAGAGGGCCAACTGAACATACCTACCAAATTTGAACGTTTTTGGTTCGGTAGATTTTTAGTTCTGCGAGTGAGTGAGTGAGTGAGTGAGTGAGTCAGTCAGCCAATCAGTGAGTGCCATTTCGCTTTTATATGTATAGATCACCAAAGATATTTGAAACTCATAATCTACTAGTAGTTCTGTAGACAGTAGAGCTCGCGCTCAGTAAGTCACATTGTCCTGTTGCTATGTTTTCTCAAAAATTAATAAATAATTTATCAATTTAAAATGTCTAGAAAAAATCCCACATAAACATAGAGCTTTCTGTCCTATCGTACCGTGACGTGTCGTCCCGGAATGTGAGTGTGAGCGCTGTTATCGCAGGTCTGGCTGCCGTCGATACGCCAATCCAATCAACCCATCAGAGAACATTCTGTGTTGTCGTGTTGGCGAAAAATCGGTGTGTTGAAATTAACAAAATAAACTACCATAATGCTGATTTCCTACAAACTTCATTTCTCACTTTTCATGATTTTAGATATCAATTTATTTTGAATAATATTTGTTGAAATTTTTATCATTAGATTAATAAAGAAAAATGTTTTTCTATAAATAACTCAAAACTAGAATCATGGCCTCAGCTTATGGAAAGACAAAGTTAGTAGACAACTGTCTACTAACGTTGATGGAAAGATACATTTTCAAGATGTTCGATGTTTTTGAATGGGTAGTATTATAGTCCACTAGACAGCTGATTTATGATGAATAATTCTATAGTTTGATTTTTACGGTAATATTGGTGTTCGAAGGAAACTCCTTTTCCTTTTGTATTATACTTAAAATGCAAAGTTTTAAAAAACCTTATGTATACGTCGACGCGAAATTAAAAAAAGAACATACCTGTCAAATTACATGAAAATCTATTGCTGCGTTTCGCTGTAAATGCGCAACATAGAAACATTGAAACATAAAGAGAAATGCAAAACCGTCGACTTGAATCTTAGACCTCACTTGGTCAATCATCTACCACAAAAACACAGAGAGTTAATAATTTGTATTCTCCTCTACAAAAGAAATCGTAAAAATCTCCAAAGAAAATATGAATATTTTCCAATTTTCAATGAAAAAATTAGCTTCTGCTCTAGATTAGAATTATAGCAAAAGCTGTACAATTATTAGTGATGCAATGAAATTGAGAGGCAATGTCGAAAACTCATCCAATATTAAGATAGTTCTAGGGAACACACGGATTTCAAAACTAGTAGTTCTGTGAACAGTAGATCTCGCGCTCAGCGAGTTACATTGACCTGTTGTTATGTTTTCTCAAAAATTAATAAATAATTTATCAATTAAAAATGTCTAGAAAAAATCCTAAATAAACATAGAGCTTTCTGTCCTATATCGTACCGTGACGTATCGTCCCGGAATGTGAGTGTGAGCGCTGTTATCAGGTCTGGCTGCAACTGTTTACAACGTTGATGGAAAGATACAATTATCAAGATGTTCGATGTTTTTGAACGGGTAGTATTACAGTCAACTGTCTACTAACGTTAATGGAAAGATACATTTTCATAATGTTAGATGTTTTTGAACGGGTAGTATTATAGTCCACTAGACAGCTGATTTATGATGAATAATTCTATAGTCTGATTTTTACGGTAATATTGGCGTATGAAGGAGGCTACTTTTTCCTTTTATATTATCCTTGAAATGCAAAATTTCCAAAACCCTTGTATATACGTCGACGCCTAATTTAAAATTAACATACCTGTCAAATTTCATGAAAATCTATTACCGCGTTTCGCAGTAAATGCGCAACATAAAAACATTTAAATATTAGAACATTAAGAGAAATGCCAAACCGTCGACTTGAATCTTAGACCTCACTTCGCTCGGTCAATTATTTCAAAAAAGTTAGTCGAAATATTTGTTGTTCTATCTATTATTTCTTGCTATCCCTACTATTTGAAGATTCTAAAACAAATTATTTGAATAAAAAAAAGTTTCAAATTATGCTTGTCTGTTTTGAATGGAAATCTGAAACAATGAATGGTTATGTTAGAGGCGAGCAAATAAACAAAAGGAATGCCTATCTATTTACAGATTACCTACAACTGCAACTATCTGAGATATCGGCATATCCATAAATAGGTCAGGAATTATAGATTAAATTGGAACTGAATAGAATGATCAGTATTTGATAGTTCAGTATTAAATTTATCGTTTTCAAAATGGGTATACTGTTCCAATTACTTGGAACAGATAAATAGATCATCACATTAGCATGTAAACTGATTCCAAAAATGGAATGAGAACTCAATCCTTCATAGTAGACACAATATCACATTATTCCGTTAAGTTGAAATTAATGCCAAGCAATATTTTATACTGTTCGACAATGCTTGGATCTTATTCAACCCAGTTCGTCTCTTTCTCTCTATTTTTAAGGTCTCTATTTTTCTATTTCAAACGTCTTTATTTCAAATCATAAATACAGTACCTCTGTTTGTTGTGAATTAGTAAATGTGATTGCTGTGGACTATGGTATTTATTTTTGTATCAATTATATTTAATTAATTTATTGTATAAGTGATAAATTATACTAGTTTTGGGATGAATGTATATATTTGGGATTTCGATTCGAATAGTTTTGAAAAAAGTATGTACTGTTTTCCATTCTACAAACTCAAATTCAAACAAATAATTCAGACTCAACTGGTTAGAGACTTAGTACTCTCAGGCTCAACTCATACTTACGCAACTCAGGTCGAGAAGAGACTCGACTCTAGTCGAGATCATGTATCTTCAAATGGTGACACTCAGACCAGTCGATTCTAGTCTCCGCGACTGTCACCATTTAGAAACACATGCTCTCGACTAGAGTCGAGTCTCTTCTCGACCTGAGTCGCGCAAGTGTGAGTTGAGCCTTAATTTTACGGGCTTGAATATGATCAGTCTGATGCACCTTCACTTCATACTTTGAACTTAATATCAAGTATTGATAAATAAATGTATATTTTTTTAATTACATTGTAAAAATCGTATTTAAAGATAGACCATTTGAATTATGTCTTGCTACATATTGATTTTTGCGTGATATGCTAATAAATAAATTATCCTTTCATATGTTTATCTGTGTTGAACTCTATTTAAATAAATGTAAAAATGTTGAAACGCACTTGGTAAAATAACAATGTATAATATGAGGAAGATATTGAGAACTAGCTACGTAGTGATGCCCCTTTGTTTATGGGTGATACGTACTCACCTTTATTCTTTAAATAAGTTTTTTCTTTAGAATAGACTAAAGGTTTTTCGATCTGATATGAAGTTTGCTCTACATTGAAACACTATTCCAAGCTTTCCAACTATTCTCATGTTAATCTTGGAGACTAGTAAGATACAAGATAAAAATTTATGAATATAGCGCGCTTTACGTTTGAAAAATGGAAGGAGATAATATCTCAATGCTAATTCTTGGACTTGAGAAATAAGTATTGGGAAATTTATGAATAGTTTAGTAATAGATTGAGAATAATAATAGTATAATAGTAATATATAGTATAATAGTATAATAGTAGTATATAGAATAATAGTAATAGATTGACAAGTTGATGTTAAACTACTGTTAACATATTTTAAGTTGAGGTAAACAACAACATTTTTCCATCTATGACGTTTCAAAGTATACAGTAATAATAAGCCCTGTTGCACAAAAAGCCGGATAAATTAGAGTCGTAATTAATTTGACGAGAACCAATCAGAGAAGGCTTTTCCAAAAAGAAGGCTTCTGATTGGCTCTCGTGAAATCAAACACGATTGAAATTTAACTGGCTTTTGTGCAACCGGCACAAAACAAAAATTTTGACGTTATATGAAGTAAATAATATTTTCTTTGTTCGATTTATTATTGATTACTATTAGAAAATAAAATAATGTTTATTAAAAGCCTTAAATGAGAAGTTTATCATTTTTAAGTACGTGTCAAGGCCTTGCATACTTTGAAAATATTCAAGTTAATGATTATTTATTTTTTCGAAATATCCTAACACTTGTGATTCGATAAAGTAGAATAATTAATTCACTTGCTAAAAAATTAAAAAGTCTTTATACAGACCTACAATGTAGTCTCGTGAGACTGCCCTTTTAGCCTTCTATAATAGTCCCAGAATTTTATACAATAAACCTTCTCTAATAAACCTTATAGTCCCAGAATGTTATTGTAGATTAATGTATAACTTTACTTCAATTGCGCTATGATCAGCTAGAAAATACCTTCGAACTCAAACAAAGAAGACTATTTTGTCGATGCTTGACATTTTTCACATTCTTTCCATAGTTTAGTGAGAATATTGATGTAAACAATGAGAATGATCTCATAGGTACATAAAACAGTTCAAAAATTCTTGTATTAGATACATATTTTTAACCATTATTAGTATCTAAACAAATATCTGGAGTCTTTATAAATTCACTCGAATCTTCCAACAGTTGCCAACTGAATGTTTTGATTCTATTCATCTTTATTTAGTCAGTCAGTCATTTATACAATAAGAACATTATCGAAATGATAGGGAGAGGAAAAATAAGGTAACCTTGTGCTATTCCTCTCCCAAATTTAGATAACACAGTCCGAAATAGGTTAAGTCTTGTAGTTCTTCAATTCACAAAATTTTCAGTCCTCAAGTATTTTCAAAAAAGTAGATTTTCAAATTTAGATACTTCAAAACTGAACATAGAAGAAATATTTCACATTATTATAACTAAAATAGGAAATATTCTATCTCTATTTTATTATGTTGCATACGTTTTATCATCAAATTGGTTAAGGGTTTTAGGCTATAAGCAGTCAGGGAGCGGTCAGGCATTCGGTTCCGAATCCTAATTTATTAACACCACTAATTCATTTAAAAAATACTTTACTCTGTAAAAAATTACTTCAGACTTGGAGGAATTTGCGGCGCAGAGAAATGGAGGGAGATCAGCCAATTACAGTGATGGATTGAGTCATAGGTGGAAGCGCAGTTGTCAATTTGCCGATTAGAGTCAGTCGAGTCTGTGATTGCAGAGGGGAAACTTCCTAAGTTTGATATGAGCGCTTGAACACCCACTGGAAATTAGAGAACGCTGGCCGGTACTCAACGGCAACATAGCCGCCGTTGTATCCCTGCCGTTTTATGTCCTCTGCTGCGCATGTCCAACCCAAGTAAGAAGTAATTTTGTACAGAGTATAGTTTCGGTTGCACAAAGAAGCTACCTTCTATGATTGCAAATGGAAAATTACTGAGATATTGCAATTATACAAATGCTAATGAATTAATTATTATTATTAAACGAAAATCCAAATTAAATGCTGTCATTTACATCTATAGTGTGGTCCACGTTATAATGGCAGTGAATAAAGATAGAAGAATAGCGATGCCGATTCTCTGCATTAATTGATTATATTTCTACACTGTCAAAAACATAATACAGTGGATTATAATGGCAGTGAATAAAGATAGAAGAATAGCGATGACGATTCTCTGCATTAATTAATTATATTTCTACACTGTCAAAAACATAATTGTCATCGTTTTGGACCTAGAAAAGGATAGTATCACCGGCTTTGTCGAATGATAGACAAGGATAGCAAAACTAAAATTGATCAAATACTGTCATTATAACGTGGACCTCACTATAGCTGTTTACCCTGTTGTCAATATTTGCAGTAGCAGAAGTCTTCGGGGTGAATTACAATATTTAATTTGGATTTTCGTTTAATAATAATAACTTCTATGGTTGATTCTCGTGGAATTTAATCATGATTAGAATTCAACAGGCTTTTGTGCAACTGGGTTTGAGTTATTCTTCATTTGCTGTCTAACGATTGACCATATCTGGAATACTTGGGCGTGTCTTGTCTTGGCCAATGGCAGTAGAGCTCAACCTTCATTGGTCAACAGTTATTGGCCAATTGTAGAGCTTCACCCATACTACATATTCTCCTGCTCAATGTTTAAGCTTGAAGATTACTACATATTGATAATAATTCATATTGATTCGATGGAGTGATATATGGTGTAGTAGATAGAGTGCTTGCTATAGCATCCTAGAAGTCCCGGGTTCAAAACCACTTATCAACGAAAGATTTTAGCAAAGTCACTCCCGTGTTATCGGATGGCACGTTGATTTTCGGTCCTAGCTGAAGTATGACAGTCGTAAGGCCCAATGACGGCTTAAAGCTGTGCAAAGGCTAAAAATAAACTTTTTACACGTGATATTTTTCAAAGTTTTTCGATTTGTATATCATCAAGCTATCAAAATGAAAAAGTTTTCTCTGGAAAATTTTTTTCTGATCATTACTTTTTGAGATATGAGCGCCTAAAGTTTAAATTTTTGGGACAGAACATTTCAAATTCGTTAAGAGATAAATCCATGAGATTTAGAGGATAGATTCTTCATGGTATTGTTGATCTAGTTAAACAAAAATTTTCTGAAAATATCAATTTTTAAGATAGTTATTCAATTTACTAAAAATAACCAAAAATAACTTTAGTTATTATTATAACTAAAGTTATTTTTGGTAAATTGGATATTTACTATATTAAAAATTGATATTTTCAGAAAATTCTTGTTTCTCAATAACTCAAGTTATTTTTGGTAATTTTTAGTAAATTGAATAACTATCTTGAAAATTGATATTTTCAGAAAATTTTTGTTTTACTAGATCAACAATACCATGAAGAATCTATCCTCTAAATCTCATGGATTTATCTCTTACCGAATTTGAAATGTTCTGTCCCAAAAATTCAAACTAGGCGCTCATATCTCAAAAAGTAATGATCAGAAAAAAGATTTTCCAGAGTAAACTTTTTCATTTTGATAGCCTGATGATATACAAATCAAAAAACTTGGAAAATTTCACGAGTAGAAAGTTTATTTTTAGCCTTTGCACAGACTAAAATTATATATTAAAGCGAGGTGGGACCTTCCCGCAAGGAATTCTCGTATCAACTAGAGTCATACGAATTTACTTTATTTACTACAACCAACTGTGCCCAATTCTATCAATATTTTCCTTGGAAAAATGTATTGAAAAATAGAAGAATAAAACTTTATACTTTTTTATTTTCGCACGGTCTTCTCAATGTAGTCTTGAATTTAAATATCCAATTCTAATTCATTAATCCTTGCTATTTTGAACATCCTACATCTCAATATTTTTACTTATTTTGGAAAGTACATTGATAATTCGATGTCAGAGGTAAATAGAATCATGGCCTTTATAAAATAATGCTTCTATGGCTGTAATATGTTGTATTAAATGCTTATATGTTGTATAAAATTTCTTTTTTGATTTATTTCAACAATGAGGCTACAGTATTGCAATTTTTTTGAGATTTCGTCTTTGAGACTCCAGGAGGGAGTATAAGACAAGTCATTCTCAATTCCATACAGTACAGAACAGTCAAAGTGTATGAATGAATACCAATCCATACGGAATAGTCAAGTGAACATATAGTCGATAATACAGCCCTATTCTAATTACTCGTCATATTTTAATTCTTTGAAGCCAGTTCAATGTGAAAGGAACTCTTGTAAGCTATAAAAAGCTGCATCAATTAAATACTTTTTCAATTGGTTTTTAAATGTCTGGGTATTTTCAATTCTTTTCAGCATGAGCGGTAGCTTGTTATAGAATAATCTACCAGTATAGCTTGGTTTTATCTCGAATAGTCTACTATTATGCCTCACCAAGTGATAGGCAGATCGGTTTCGCGTGTTGTAATCATGAACAAGCAATGAAAAAGCAGGCGCTAGCCCAAAACCTCCTAATGGTATAACAACCGAAACTAGTATCTCAAAATTGTTGTAATAAATGAGTGGTTTTGACAATATCAAGTAGTTTTTATTAAATAATAGAAAATTTTATTTTAAATTGAAAATTTTGTGTAAAATTTAATTTTTGGATAGTAGCGCTCGTCCAATTTTCATCTAGCTTTTAACCCTGTTGCCAATATTTGCATTAGCGGAAGTCTTCTGGGTGATTTACAACATTTAATTGGGATTTTCGTTTGATAATTATCATAAATTAGTATTTTCATTTGTAATATTTTTATTTGTAATATTTTTATTTATAATATTCTTATTTATAATTTTCCATTTGAATATTCATCATCTACCACATCTTCACAACAACACAGAAATTCACTGAATGTTTTCGATTTTGAGCTTTTTGATTTTGATTTGTTGTTAATTTGAATAAACAGGGCACAACTGCAGCCTGATATGCAGGCACAACAGCAACAGGTGGCTGGGAACGTGGCAGCAATGGACGCCTATAATGGTGGAGGCAACCATTCGCCAAACTCTCATATCTCCGACAATTCATTAGCCACTGCCACCCTAGTCTCCCGCACACAGAAGCAACAGGTATGGCTCAAATAGTTACAGTCAAATAGTAATAGTTATAGTCAATAGTTATAGTCAAATAGTAACTTATATCTTCCCTCGTATCTTTATTTCGTTATAACAGAGTCTACCATGAAAGGTGTGACATACCAGAGAAGTTACTTCTTTACAAGATGTCTATTCATATAGAATTGTTCGTTGTTGTTTGCTAAGAGCGTATCTTTACAAATGTAGCAAAAGAACTAGCATTTATAATAATACTAGCCGTCAGGCTCGCTTCGCTCGCCATATCCGTCTAGCCAGGGGGCTCCGCCCCCTGGACCCCCGACTGGATCGTCCCAGAATGAGATCAGCTGTTAGGCTGATATGATTTTTGTCATATGTTAGGACAACCCAGTCGGGGGTCCAGACTAAACGTCTGGCTAAACGGATATGGCGAGCGAAGCGAGCCTGACGGCTAGTAATATAATATTCCCAGGATTGAAGTAGCAGTGCCCAATCAATTTTTCCGCGATAAATGCATTAAAATCTTCAACTTGGTGCCAACCTAATAAAGTCAACTCAACTTAATGCCAACCTGACAAAATTATTAATTTAGTTTATTTCATTTATTAAAGTTTAGTATATTCATTTTTCTAAAAATAACCTTTCTTATTATTATCCGTAATAGAACATTAATATTTATTTACTAATTCCATAATTTTGTTTGTTTGTATTATACATTTTTACTAATTTTATTATAAAAAACTTTAATCCCATATCAGTGAATGAAGTTTGTAAATAGTAATTATTACACGCAATAAGCAACTAATTACTTATACCCCAACACATATAATATATAGTGGGGTGTATATTTATTCATTGAAATTATCATTTATTCATTGTTGAAACACCGCTGATTTATGTAGTTATATTACAATACTATATTATCAATATTCTAATGTTGCATTCAATCTTCATTGTAATTAATAAGTTTTCATAATATGTGAAATTTGTTGCATAATTGGCTGTTGTACTGTAATTTATTGTAGATTCGTGAATGAACCAGAATGTATTGTAACTTACTTAAAATTTGAAATTTGAAGTTGCCAGTTAACAACTGTTTCGAAGAGGTACTCTATCTAGATTATAGTTCTATAGTAACATATGACATATGATATGGAAATTTCAATTATAATTAAGAGATTGGGAGAAGAAGAATATACATGCTAAAAGACGAACTTTAAACCCTTAAAACCACCCTTAGAGTTAAAATATTGCCAAAAGATTTCTTAGTGCGCCTCTAAAGGGCCAACTGAACATACCTACCAAATTTGAACGTTTTTGGTCCGGTAGATTTTTAGTTCTGTGAGTGAGTGAGTGAGTGAGTCAGTCAGTCAGTGCCATTTCGCTTTTATATATATAGATGACAACAAATAGCTGTCAACTGCAAGTCTCACAGACTAGATTGACAAAAAATATCCAAATTAACTTTAATTATATGTGTGTGAAATTGTTTTATAAGTTACTATTAGCATAGAGATACAATAGCGTAAGTAGATATCCCATGGTATGGGGTGTTTATGTCGCAACTTTTACTGTTATTTCAAGCCGATAGTTCATGTAATTCTTTCCCGTAAAGTTGTGTGATACTGGTAGTCTCTCATAGTGTGCCGTTCATACACTCTTACCCGGTCAAAACAGTTAAAATCGACAGTAATCGGCTTGAGAACAGTAAAAGTTGCGACATAAACACCCTATACAATGGGATATCTACTTACGCTATTGTTTCTCTATGCTATTAGTTGCCTTCATGAAAGCTTATTACTTCAATGTATAACACTTTGTGCCGGTTGCAGAAAAGCCGCCGGTTGAAATTTTAGTAGTGATTTAATCTCACGAGAGCCAATCAGAGAAGGTTTTTTTGAAAAGATGGCTGATTGGTTCTCGTGAAATTAATCACGATTAAAATTCCGGCTTTTGTGCAACCGGGCCTTTCTTTTTTAAGGCTGTGCGAAGGCTAAAAATAAACTTTCTACTCGTGATATGTTTCAAAATTTTTCGATTTGTATATCATCAAGCTATCAAAATGAAAAAGTTTTCTCAAGAAAACATTTTTTTTCCGATCATTACTTTTTGTGAAATGAGCGCCTGAAGTTTGAATCTTTGGGACAGAACATTTCAAATTCGGTAAGATTTAAATCCATGAGATTTAGAGGATAAATTCTTCATGGTATTCTTGATCTAGGAAAACAATTTTTTTTTGAAAATATCAATTTTAGAAAAAGTTATTCAATTTACCAAAAATAACTCAACTAAAATTTATTTTTGGTTATGTTTAGTAAATTGAATAACTATCTTGAAAATTTATATTGTCAGAAAACTTTTGTTTTACTAGATCAACAATACCATGAAGAATTTATCCTCTAAATCTTATGGATTCATCTCTTACCGAATTTTAAATGTTCTGTCCCAAAAATTTAATCTTTAGACGCTCTTATCTCAAAAAGTAATGACCAGAAAAAAATTTTTCAGTGAAAACTTTTCCATTTTGATAGCTTGATGTTGAACAAATCGAAAAACTTTGAAAAATATCACGAGTAGAAAGTTTATTTTTAGCCTTTGCACAGCCTTAATTACTATGTACAATCTCTTGAAATCCAAACCGATTTGAGTGTTTTTCTCTATTATTTGTCTTGGTAGTTATTTTATGTATTATTAAGATTACTCCACCTATGTATTGTTCAAATACAGATTATCAAAGCTAATCACCATGCTTGTACTATCGTTATATCGATTTGTTTCAATTGCTTATTTAGATGCAGTAATGTG
This sequence comes from Nilaparvata lugens, assembly GCF_014356525.2. Lineage (NCBI taxonomy): Eukaryota > Metazoa > Arthropoda > Insecta > Hemiptera > Delphacidae > Nilaparvata > Nilaparvata lugens. The sequence continues at coordinate 103,147,743 of NC_052518.1, forward strand.
TTCTAATTGACAATGGCCCGGTTGGAGAAAAGTTAAATATTAACGATGATTAAATGACAGTTGAATACCACGAGAACCAATCAGAGAAGCGGATACTTCTTCAATTACACTGTTCACACTCACTGGAAAAAGTGATCAGTCAACTTCTAAGTTATTATACAGTTACTAGCTGGCCCGGCGACTTCGTACCGCCAAATAGTTAATGCATCTGGTGACAAACTAGCTTGATACACACCTGAGGAGGTGCGATTCGGCATTTTGCATTCAGGTGCTTCTTGCTTATTGGTTTGGATGGGATAACTCACACACACTGAATCGGGCATGGCGTGGAACGGTGTGATAATACAATCTCCGTAAGATCAACTCTTTGTATCACCAAGCCGCGCCTCCTCAGGTGTGCTTAGCCTTAGCCTAATCTGATGCACTATATTTTTATGAAAATTATCCAACAATCATTATTTACATTTATATCTCAATATGGACTTTCTATGTGCTTAGTTATTTGTTCAGCAGTTTCTATTTTTAGACATAGTTGAATGCAGCTTGCTGGGAAATTGAATGGTATATATAAATATCTCCTTGCTGCTGATTTCCCCGTGCATATTCCAAATTTACAGCATTCCGAGTTCTACGACCTAAGTTTGGTCGTCGTTCGTACCGCGGCATTATTATTAGAATTAGAATTTTGTGAATCAGTAGAAAGAGAATAGAAAAACAGATCTACCGACGGCCGTTGGATGACGCAATGATTATAACAGCTGATTTTAATTTCTGTGTGTGGCCAGCTCACAAATCTTCTCCCATAAGGATTACATGTAAACTTTGAAGGACCGTAGGAAAGAGTCCTGAAGTCGGATAATAAATTTGATAGGCCATAAACCTGGTCCTGAACCTAACGAACGAACACAACTAAAAAAAATCATCAAATTCGGTGCACACGTAAAAAAGTTATTGAATGTCAAAATTTGAGGCTCGATTTTCATTTATCTTCTTCTTCTTATGCTTCAATCGTCCGATTAGTTGGCAGCTTTCCATCTTTGTCTGTCCAGAGCCAGCTGTTTTAGTTGGGTATAGCTCTGGACCCCAAGATCCCGGGTTATCTGCTTCAAATATTGTAGCCGGGGTCTTCCACGAGCCCGTTGTCCACTGATTGCACCTTCCAGTATTGTTAGCGTGAATTCGCTGTGTCTTATAATATGTCCTATCCAAGAATGCCGTCTGTCCCTAAGAGATTTCAATAGAGTTTTTTGTGTCTCTTCAGCCCTTTGAAATACTTCTTCATTTGTTATTCTATCGGTCCATTTTATTTTCAGCATTCGCCTCCAACACCATTTATATAGATTTGTAAATGTTTTTTCCTACAGTTACCTTGAAAAGTGGCCATTGCTGCACTGATTACAGAACGCAAAGAATCACTTTTCCGCTCTAGTGCGGGAAAAATTTTTCTGCACTCCAGATTTGCAACATGGCAACGCAAAATACTTAGTAGGTTATATGGAGCAACACTGCAGCAAAATCAAAATGAAGTTGGTAACAGTGACTGGGCTGCTGTAGTGAGCAGAGGTGCAACGAAGCACAACGAGCACAGCATTAAGTACCTATATATTATAACCAAGGACAACATTTTTATTCAATTTGACAATAAATTAAGGTTTTTATCAATAATAAAATTACACAGAAAAACATTTGATGCATTTCAGGCAATTTTACCCATAATTACCCACTTTTCATATTCAATGGTAACTGTAGGAAAAACTTAATGTGAAATACGTGCGCAAAGTTCCTCTGCTGCACTCAAGAAACCATTCCGCCCTCGCCTACGGCTCGGGCGTAAACGTTTCTTTCGGTGCAGCAAACTTTCACTTTGTGCACTAGTTGCACAAATAACTATTTACTGGAGGAAATTAAATTAATTTATTCAATAGCACTTTATCACAGTTGAAATTTAACAGACTTTTGTATAACCGGGTCATAGTTTATTGTTTTTCTTTTTTGTGTAGTTGAGAAGTTGATATTGTGTTAATTATTCATATTGAATGAAAAAGACTAAGAAATTGCCAAAAAACCACTGATTTATTGATAATTAGAAAGACCGGTTTCGGTTATTACACCATTGTCAATCTCAGTAAATCAGTGGTTTTTTGACAATTTCTTAGTCTTTTCCATTCAATAGTTTATTGTAATGAGTGTGTAACAATTGTGTTATTTGTTTTTGTCAGGTAACGACGGTAACAAAAGTAGTACGTGAAGTGCACCACATGGGCCCCGAGTCCCAACCGCCAGTGGACTATGTGCCCATCGGGCTGCCTTACGCCCATCCCCCGCACCCGCACCACCATCACCACTTCGCTAACTACGAACACATGCCCGGGCAGGAACCTACCTACGGACCACCACCCGATCAAGGTAAGTTTATATTTCTAATCAAAAGTAAAGGGTGTTTCAAAAAGAATGACCCAATTATAAACAGTCATATCAAGGTCTTGTTTCAAAAAGAATGACCCAATTATAAACAGTTATATCAAGGTCTTGTTTCAAAAAGATGACCCAATTATAACAGTTATATCAAGGTCTGTTTCAAAAAGAATGACCCAATTATAACAGTTATATCAAGGTCTGTTTCAAAAAGAATGACCCATTATAAACAGTTATCAAGGTCTTGTTCCAAAAAGAATGACCCATTATAAACAGTTATATCAAGGTCTTGTTCCAAAAAGAATGACCCATTATAAACAGTTATATCAAGGTCTGTTTCAAAAAGAATGACCAATTATAAACAGTTATGTCAAGGTCTTGTTTCAAAAGAATGACCCAATTATAAACAGTTATCAAGGTCTTGTTCCAAAAAGAATGACCCAATTATAACAGTTATATCAAGGTGTTGTTTCAAAAAGAATGACCCAATTATGAACAGTTATATCAAGGTCTTGTTCAAAAAGAATGACCCATTATAAACAGTTATATCAAGGTCTGTTTCAAAAAGAATGACCAATTATAAACAGTCATATCAAGGTCTTGTTCCAAAAAGAATGACCCAATTATAAACAGTTATATCAAGGTGTTGTTTCAAAAAGAAGACCCAATTATAAACAGTTATCAAGGTCTTGTTCAAAAAGAATGACCAATTATAAACAGTTATATCAGGTCTTGTTTCAAAAGAATGACCCAATTATAAACAGTTTATCAAGGTCTTGTTCCAAAAAGAATGACCCAATTATGAACAGTTATATCAAGGTCTTGTTTCAAAAAGAATGACCCAATTAAAACAGTTATATCAAGGTTGTTTCAAAAAGAAGACCCAATTATAAACAGTATATCAAGGTCTTGTTTCAAAAAGAAGACCCAATTATAAACAGTTATATCAGGTCTTGTTTCAAAAGAATGACCCAATTATGAACAGTTATATCAAGGTCTTGTTTCAAAAGAATGACCCAATTATGAACAGTTATATCAAGTCTTGTTTCAAAAAGATGACCCAATTATAAACAGTATATCAAGGTCTTGTTTCAAAAGAATGACCCAATTATGAACAGTTATATCAAGGTCTTGTTTCAAAAAGAATGACCCAATTACAAACAGTCATATCAAGGTCTTGTTCAAAAAGAATGACCCATTATAAACAGTTATCAAGGTCTTGTTTCAAAAGAATGACCCAATTATAAACAGTTATTCAAGGTCTTGTTTCAAAAAGAATGACCCAATTAAAACAGTTATATCAAGTCTTGTTTCAAAAAGAATGACCCAATTATAAACAGTTATTCAAGGTCTTGTTTCAAAAAGAATGACCCAATTACAAACAGTCATATCAAGGTCTTGTTCAAAAAGAATGACCCAATATAAACAGTTATATCAAGGTGTTGTTTCAAAAAGAATGACCCAATTACAAACAGTCATATCAAGGTCTAGTTTCAAAAAGAATGACCCAATTATAACAGTCATATCAAGGTCTTGTTTCAAAAGAATGACCCAATTAAAACAGTTATATCAAGGTCTTGTTCAAAAAGAATGACCAATTATAAACAGTTATGTCAAGGTCTTGTTTCAAAAGAATGACCCAATTATAAACAGTTATCAAGGTCTTGTTCCAAAAAGAATGACCCAATTAAAACAGTTATATCAGGTCTTGTTTCAAAAGAATGACCCAATTATAAACAGTTATTCAAGGTCTTGTTTCAAAAAGATGACCCAATTATAACAGTCATATCAAGGTCTAGTTTCAAAAAGAATGACCCAATTATAACAGTCATATCAAGGTCTTGTTCCAAAAAGAATGACCCAATTATAAACAGTTATGTCAAGGTCTTGTTTCAAAAGAATGACCCAATTAAAACAGTTATATCAGGTCTTGTTTCAAAAAGAATGACCCAATTATGAACAGTTATATCAAGGTCTGTTTCAAAAAGAATGACCAATTATAAACAGTTTATCAAGGTCTTGTTCCAAAAAGAATGACCCAATTATGAACAGTTATATCAAGGTCTTGTTTCAAAAAGAATGACCCAATTAAAACAGTTATATCAAGGTTGTTTCAAAAAGAATGACCAATTATAAACAGTTTATCAAGGTCTTGTTTCAAAAAAATGACCCAATTATAAACAGTTATATCAGGTCTTGTTTCAAAAAGAATGACGCAATTATAAACAGTCATATCAAGGTCTAGTTTCAAAAAGAATGACGCAATTATAAACAGTCATATCAAGGTCTTGTTTCAAAAAGATGACCCAATTATAAACAGTTATGTCAAGGTCTTGTTTCAAAAGAATGACCCAATTAAAACAGTTATATCAAGGTTGTTTCAAAAAGAATGACCCAATTACAAACAGTCATATCAAGGTCTTGTTTCAAAAAGATGACCCAATTATAAACAGTTATCAAGGTCTTGTTTCAAAAGAATGACCCAATTATAAACAGTTATTCAAGGTCTTGTTTCAAAAAGAATGACCCAATTAAAACAGTTATATCAAGGTGTTGTTTCAAAAAGAATGACGCAATTATAAACAGTCATATCAAGGTCTTGTTTCAAAAAGAATGACCCATTATAAACAGTTATCAAGGTCTTGTTCAAAAAGAATGACGCAATTATAAACAGTCATATCAAGGTCTTGTTTCAAAAGAATGACCCAATTATAAACAGTCATATCAAGGTCTAGTTTCAAAAAGAATGACCAATTATAAACAGTCATATCAAGTCTTGTTTCAAAAAAATGACCCAATTATAAACAGTTATATCAAGGTTTGTTTCAAAAAGAATGACCTAATTATAAACAGTTATCAAGGTCTTGTTTCAAAAGAATGACCCAATTAAAACAGTTATATCAAGGTCTGTTTCAAAAAGAATGACCCAATATAAACAGTTATATCAGGTCTTGTTTCAAAAAAATGACCCAATTATAACAGTCATATCAAGGTCTTGTTTCAAAAAGAATGACCCAATATAAACAGTTATATCAAGGTTGTTTCAAAAAGAATGACCAATTATAAACAGTTATCAAGGTCTTGTTTCAAAAAAATGACCCAATTATAAACAGTTATATCAGGTCTTGTTTCAAAAAGAATGACGCAATTATAAACAGTCTATCAAGGTCTTGTTTCAAAAGAATGACCCAATATAAACAGTTATATCAAGTCTTGTTTCAAAAAGATGACCCAATTATAAACAGTTATGTCAAGGTCTTGTTTCAAAAGAATGACCCAATTAAAACAGTTATATCAAGGTTGTTTCAAAAAGAATGACCCAATTATAACAGTTATATCAAGGTTGTTTCAAAAAGAATGACGCAATTATAAACAGTCATATCAAGTCTTGTTTCAAAAAAATGACCCAATTATAAACAGTTATTCAAGGTCTTGTTTCAAAAAGAATGACCCAATTAAAACAGTTATATCAAGGTCTTGTTCAAAAAGAATGACGCAATTATAAACAGTCTATCAAGGTCTTGTTTCAAAAAGAATGACCCATTATAAACAGTTATCAAGGTCTTGTTCAAAAAGAATGACGCAATTATAAACAGTCATATCAAGGTCTTGTTTCAAAAAGATGACCCAATTATAAACAGTCATATCAAGGTCTAGTTTCAAAAAGAATGACCTAATTATAAACAGTTATGTCAAGGTCTTGTTTCAAAAAAATGACCCAATTATAAACAGTATATCAAGGTCTTGTTTCAAAAGAATGACCCAATTAAACAGTTATATCAAGGTCTTTTTCAAAAAGAATGACCAATTATAAACAGTTATCAAGGTCTTGTTTCAAAAGAATGACCCAATTATAACAGTTATATCAAGGTTGTTTCAAAAAGAATGACCCATTATAAACAGTTATGTCAAGGTCTTGTTTCAAAAAGAATGACCTAATTATAAACAGTTATGTCAAGGTCTTGTTTCAAAAAGAATGACCCAATTATAAACAGTCATATCAAGGTCTAGTTTCAAAAAGAATGACCCATTATAAACAGTTATATCAAGGTCTGTTTCAAAAAGAATGACCAATTATAAACAGTCTATCAAGGTCTTGTTTCAAAAAAATGACCCAATTATAAACAGTCTATCAAGGTCTTGTTCAAAAAGAATGACCAATTATAAACAGTCATATCAAGGTCTAGTTTCAAAAAGAATGACCTAATTATAAACAGTTATCAAGGTCTTGTTTCAAAAGAATGACCCAATTAAAACAGTTATATCAAGGTTTGTTTCAAAAAGAATGACCTAATTATAAACAGTTATATCAAGGTTGTTTCAAAAAGAATGACCCAATTAAACAGTTATATCAAGGTCTTGTTTCAAAAAGAATGACCCAATTATAAACATTATATCAAGGTCTTGTTTCAAAAAGAAGACCCAATTATAAACAGTTATATCAAGGTCTTGTTTCAAAAAGAATGACCCAATTATAAACAGTTATATCAAGGTCTTGTTTCAAAAAGAATGACCAATTATAAACAGTTATATCAAGGTCTTGTTTCAAAAAGAATGACCCAATTATAAACAGTTATATCAAGGTCTTGTTTCAAAAAGAATGACCCAATTATAAACAGTTATATCAGGTCTTGTTTCAAAAAGAATGACCCAATTATAAACAGTTATATCAAGGTCTGTTTCAAAAAGAATGACCAATTATAAACAGTATATCAAGGTCTTGTTTCAAAAAGAATGACCCAATTAAAACAGTTATATCAAGGTCTTGTTTCAAAAAGAATGACCCAATTATAAACAGTCATATCAAGGTCTTGTTTCAAAAAGAATGACCCAATTAAAACAGTTATATCAAGGTCTTGTTTCAAAAAGAATGACCCAATTATAAACAGTTATATCAAGGTCTTGTTTCAAAAAGAATGACCCAATTATAAACAGTTATATCAAGGTCTTGTTTCAAAAAGAATGACCCAATTATAAACAGTTATATCAAGGTCTTGTTTCAAAAAGAATGACCCAATTATAAACAGTTATATCAAGGTCTTGTTTCAAAAAGAATGACCCAATTATAAACAGTTATATCAAGGTCTATAAAAATCAGGTCAAGACACTCGTGTTCCTTATGGAGCGGCCATTTTGTGCCTATTTCAATACAAATAAATTTTATTTCCATCAACATACAAATAAACAATCTAATCAATACTAGTAGTTCAGAGAACAGTAGAATTCGCTACACTCACAAAAATCACTATTGACACACGCCCGCCTATTCACACACAAACACACATACAAATTGGATTTAGAGTATGATGATATAAATGCAATAGGATCGGTGGTGGACGCTGAGAAATAGAAGTTCTTTACATTTTTGAGCTAGGATGCACGGTTAAAGAGATAAAAATCTGAAACTTGAAATGTGGGTCTTGAGTGGGGGGGGAATGATTGAATTATAAAAAATTCAAAATTTTCAACATGTAATGTATGAAATGAGACCACCTTGGAGCGCTGAAGAATAAAGGTCCTCTACACTTTTGAGCTTGGAAGCACGGTTGAAAAGATAAAAAATCTGAAACTTGGATTGGGACTTGTAAAAAAAATCGAATTCCAAAAATTAGAAAATTTTCAACATGTGATACATGAAAAAATACCGCTTTGAAGAGCTGAGAAGAATGAGCAAAATTTGAACCTGATCTGATAAAGTATTGAAAAGTTGGGTTGATTTTTAGGGTAAAATTTTCTAATAAAGGGCCGCCATCTTGAAACGGGGATGAATTTAAAAATTTAGAATACATACGTTTCTTCGCCTTGTTTCAAAGTACTTGTATACCAAATTTTATCCAAATCGGACCATAACTGCGACTGTAACTGCGGTACAAACAAACAAACAAACAGACTAACGCCGATTGACTTGAAACATAGAATTCGCTTCGCTCATTCAAAAATATACATAATATTCAAAAATACAATATATGACATTTACTACAAATATAAATTGCATTTTTTCGAAAATTAACCCACTCAACTATGGGAAACCCATGTTCTAGAGCAGGTGTAGTAGTAATAAATTAAATTTAGAGTGAGGGTGCAAATACATTGGGTAAGTGAGCTCACATATTGTTCGAAATTATGTTTTCTATATTATGTCTTCTAGTTGTTGTGATCCAGTTTTTAACGGCGCATTCAAATTTTCTTGAGTTTTCTATTATCTTGATGTGTACAGGAAGTAAATTGTGGAGTTTTGGTGCTAGGTGGTTGAAGTGTCGTTGGTATGTTGCCTTCCTAGCCACGTTCGTGATAAGTAGGCTTCTATTTCTTGTGTTGTGACAGTGGTTTCTGTTCTGAAAGCTTTCTGGGTTCTTGTGTAGTCTGCAAATAATTTCTAGGGAGTAGAGTTGTCTTGCGTCCATCACACCAAACTCATTGTAGAGTTGGTCTGACAGATAACGAGGTGGCTCCTGCTAGATTATTTAATTATTAGTCTTTGCACTTTTCATGGCGGTACATTAGAAAATACAATCTAATTCAATTTGCTCGTAACAAAATCATGTATTATGAATTTTAAAAACAATATTCTAGTTTAGATAATATGTGAATTCAGGTTTTCAATTTTTTAATAATGAAATTTCAATAATGAATGCTTCATTTATTTATTATTAAAAATTGTTCTTATTCTTGTAGCCTAAGGATTATGATTCATAAGGCATTGGGACAAGACAGAAATATGCGAGGCCAACTTCAAAAGGAGTTTAAAGTTCCCGATCAATTAAATCTAAAAATCAACAATTCAGTTCCTAGTATTTTGCTAAATACTCTAATTCTGTAGGAATAATTATTTTTACAATTTCAATTACTAATAACACATCAAGTTATGTTCAATCTACAATGATAACAGCTAAAAATAAATTTGAAAATTGGTGAACCCCACAAAATGGCGATTTTGCAATGCATCACGGGTTTGTGTGACCTTTATTTTATAGACCTTGTTATATTTATTTTAAAAAATGGTGCACTCAAACCAATTTTACTTCAAATTACTCACAGAAGTATCAAGTTTATGATGATGTATTATAAGTGTTCTATGTGTCCCCCTTTTGAGGCTCGGACGACATCTAGACGGTAGCCAAATTCATCCCAGACCGTTCGAAAGATGTCTGTCTTCTAGGACTGTGTAGCTACTGTATCAGTTATCCTGGTTTTTAGCTACTCAATATCAAGTACTAAGAGAGGAACATAAACACGATCTTTAAAGTTCTTCTCAAGATGTCTTCTCAAACTGACTGTAGCTACTGCTTCAGTTATCATGGTTTTTAGCTCCTCAATATCAAGTGCTAAGGGAGGAACATAAACATGATCTGTATCGTTGTTTCTTCCTTAGAACTTGATATTAGGAGCTAAAAACCAGGATAACTGATGCAGTAGCTACAGTCCGAGAAGACTTGCATCTTGCGAACAGTCTGGGATGAATTTGGCTAACGTCTAGATGTCGTCCGAGCCTCTAAACAAGGGCACATAGAACACTTATAATACATCATCATAAACTTGATACTTCTGTAATATGATGTAAAATTGGTTTGTGTGCACAAGTTTTAAAAATAAACATAACTGTTTAAAATTGGGTCATCCTTTTTGAAACACACACGGTATATTATTCAACAAGCTGGCAAAACAGTGTTTTCTCCACACTTCACAGATATTGTACAACGTAGACAACTTCAGATCGATTCACTGGACTTTTTGAAAGGAACAGGAACTTGACGAACTGAAAACTAGTCGTCATGAAATTCCCAAGTCGGTCTGATCAACTGAGGTCTTATGAAGTGATCGTCATTCATTCAATAGTATATTATGCATCAAATCTGAGAACTAATTAATAATAATAATTTAATATTTTTTTTAAATGAAACACATGATGTTCTTGGAGGAAAAAGACAGTGACATTGTCAATACCACAATATTTGTTCAAAAATAATTTAGATTACAGAACCAGGTTTCATGGCAACACCTGTTTAAAGGCAACTAGTAGATTATATTACTAAGGGTCATATGCTAACACTAGGTTAAACGCTAAACCACGTTTACTTGCAGATATGATTGCATTATCATATAATGTGTTTCACACGGTGTTTAAATGAACAGCTGACATTTCTCCGTTTAAACCGAGTATCTGCATACGAGCCTAAATCTACTACTTTTAAACCCTTAACCGCACCAGAGTGATAAATGTTTCCATTTCATGTGTCTTAACTCTTGTACATTTTTATTAGTTGTTTATCAGATTTATGAGATAAATGTTGCTTTTACAAAACTGAGTTTTGAAGTTATTCAAAAATGAATTATACGATTGATTACGTTTTATCAACTTCTATTTTTAAAGTATAGCTCAAAACAAGAGTTAGTTGCATTTAGTGATTGTTAAAGTACTGGAAAATGTACAGCTTCTCTTCTTCTTTGAAGCATTGTTCTTTGTTTTATCAACTTCTATTTTTAAAGTATAGCTCAAAACAAGAGTAGTTGCATTTAGTTATTGTTAAAGTACTGGAAAATGTACAGCTTCTCTTCTTATTTGAATCATATTATATTACTTTAAGGCTCAACTCACACTTACGCGATTCAAGTTGAGAAAAGACTGCGACTCTAGTCTCTTCATGACACAGCATGTGCTTTCAAATGTCGACACTCAGACCAGTCGATTCTAGTCTCCGCGACCTCACGACTGTGAGACTGAGTCGAGCGTCGACTCGACATGTTGGTCGAGCCTCGACTTGAGTTGCGAAGTACCATGTATTTTTAATGAAAGTGAGGTTATGTTTCATGAAAGTGATGTTTTACCATTTCAGATAAGAAAATAATACGAATTAGATAAGACGATATATTCATAATAATTTATTATAAAATTTGTTTTACATGCTAAGTAATGACGAATTAGGTCTTATATTTTTGATAAAGTAAGGTTAGAAAATGGAGTAGCGTGGAACTGAAGTAGTGACAATGAGCAAGGAAGTCGTAAGGTCGAGAGACTGGAGTATCCTCCACTGGAGTCGTACGATTTGAGTCGAGGTAGTGTGAGTTGAGCCTAATAGTTTGAAAATTCAAAACCATGTGTGCATTCTGCAAGGTCCAAGGTGTATTGCTTTTTTACTTAATGAATTAAAAACGTCTTGTTGCACTTTTGATCTTTCATAATGAAACTGGAAATAGATGAAAATATCAGATTTGATGAACATCTTCGATAGCAAAGAAAGAATAAAGACGTTTCAGTTGAAAGTCATCTTTATCACTTGAAGGCGTGCAAAGGCTAAAAATAAACTTTCTACTCGTGATATATTTCAAAGTTTTTCGATTAGTATATCATTAAGCTATCAAAATGAAAAAGTTTCCCATGAAAACATTTTTTTTCCGATCATTACTTTCTGAGATATGAGCGCTTGAAGTTTGAATTTTTGCGACAGAAAATTTCAAATTCGTTAAGATGTAAATCCATGAGATTTATAGGATGGATTCTTCATCGTATTGTTGATCTAGTAAAACAAAAATTTTCTGTAAATATCAATTTTTGAAAATGTTATTCAATTTACCAAAAATAACTCAACATAAAGTTATTTTTAGTAAGTTGGATAACTATCTTAAAAAATGATATTTTCAGAAAATTGTTGTTTTACTAGACCAACAATACCATGAAGAAACCATCCTCTAAATCTCATGGATTTATATCTTACCGAATTTGAAATGTTCTGTCCCAAAAATTTAAACTTTAGGCGCTCATATCTCAAAAAGTAATGATCGGAAAAATATGTTTTCCTGAGAAAACTTTTTCATTTTGATAGCTTAATGATATACAAATCGAAAAACTTTGAAATATATCACGAGTAGAAAGTTTATTTTTAGCCTTTGCACAGCCTTAATTTTTGAGATAAGGGAAGAAAAGTTTACAAGATAACCTTATTCTGAAATGTGTCATCACCGAAATTTATTTAAAAAAAAAAAAAAACACAAGGATTGACTTAGTATTTTATCTACCAATGCTATTAAAGCAGTGTCATTAATTGTAACATAAATAAAATGAATAACCTCCAATATTTTTGTTCTTTACTTGTTGTGGACAATCGGCAATCACAATTCTGTTTCTTACTTTAAATTTATTTTTATTTTCTATTCCAATTTATTTTCCTTACTTTATTTTGTTATTTCAATTTATTTTCCTTTTTTTATTTTGTTATTTCAATTTATTTCCCTCATTTTATTTTGTTATTTCAAAACAAAAATACAAGGATCTCCATGGTATTTTATATACCAATGTTATTACAACAGTGTCATTTGTAACATAAAAATAGGAAAAATAACCTCAAAATTTTTTTCATTACTTGTTCTGGACAATCGACAAGCACAATTCTGTTTCTTACTTTAAATTCATTTTTATTTTCTATTTCAATTTATTTTCCTCATTTTATTTTGCTATTTCAATTTATTTTCCTTATTTTATTTTGCTATTTCAATTTATTTTCCTTATTTTATTTTGTATTTCAATTTATTTTCCTTATTTTATTTTGTTATTTCAATTTATTTCCCTCATTTTATTTTGTTATTTCAAAACAAAAATACAAGGATCTCCTTAGTATTTTATATAACAATGTTATTACAACAGTGTCATTTGTAACATAAAAATAGGAAAAATAACTTCCAAAATTTCGTTCATTACTTGTTCTGGACAATCGACAAGCACAACTCTGTTTCTTACTTTAAATTCATTTCTATTTCAATTTGTTCTCCTTATTTTATTTTGTTATTTCAATTTATTTTCCTTACTTTATTTTGTTATTTTAATTTATTTTCCTTATTTTATTTTGCTATTTCAATTTAATTTCCTTATTTTATTTTGCTATTTCTTCTATTTTGTTCGTTTTTTTTCGTTTTAGCCCACCACTACCGCTCAAATTATCATGATTTCGATCCTTATATTTATCCAAATCGATCTTATCCGTCCTACGGTCAGCTGCAGTCAGAGTATAGTGAACAGCCTGCCACCCCTCCAAGCCCTAGCGAACAAAGTGAATCACCAACGCCCCATAATGGTAAATTCATTATTATTTTATAATTTTGTTACTTTTATCTTTCATTCATCTTCAGTGCGCTTATTAACTCTTTAATATTTATTTCGATATTATTTTTATAATGGTACATTCATAATTATTTTATCTTTCATAATTATTAATGATTTATTTTTCATTCATAATTATTATCTTTACATTTATAATTATTTTATTTCATTGATTTCTTCATTTTATTTGCCATATCTCAGCTTGATTATCACTATTTCATTTTGGATCCATACAACATATCCAAATTATTACTACTAACTCGTTACTACCATCAAGTTTTTATAAGTTACTAGATTCAGGATGATGTAGACGGTCTGATGTATGGTTTGTAATTTCAGTAGTAAAAAACTACTGTTAACTGCTTACCATGGACTTATACTATCTTATATTAGGTATGCTATTTTAGTATGGGGTAATTCATCTCAACAAAATATGGACAGAGTGTTTGAGATTCAACAGAAGGCACTCAGATGTATAGAGAAAGTGAATAGGTTAGACTCTTGTAGGCCTTTATTTAAAAAGCTTGGTCTATTAACTGTGCCATCTTTGTATGTATATGAAGTTGTAATGCATGTGAAAACGAGTGGTGTGATCCAGAATTCAGATGTTCATGAGTATAATACGCGAAACAGAGCAGATTATCATATAATGGGTCACAATAGTAGGTTATTTGAACAAAAACCAGATTATATTGGTAGAACATTTTATAACAAGCTACCTCAAATCTTGAAAAGTAATGATGACCTTTTACCTATTTCTATTATTGGGCTTGTTGATTTTTGATTCAAGAATTGATTTTTGTTTTTATTTATACATATTTTTGGTTTACTATCTTTTAATTTATATTTTAGAATATTATCACGGCAAATGTACAAATAATTTAAAGAATATTTTCGAACTCGTGGCTGGAGCTCAAGGCTTCTTTTTCCAGCCACACCAATGTATATTAGTTGATAAGTGTTATTTTGTGAACTTCGAGTGAATTGGTAAATAAATAAATTTGATTTGATTTTTGATTTGATTTGATTTGATTTGAAGATTTTCAAAAAACAAATGAAATAGTTATTTGTGCAACTAGTGCGCAAAGTGACAGTTTGCTGCACCGAAAGAAACGTTTACGCCCGAGCCGTAGGCGAGGGCGGAATGGTTTCTTGAGTGCAGCAGAAGAACTTTGCGCACGTATTTCACATTAAGTTTTTCCTACAGTTACCATTGAATATAAAAAGTGGGTAATTATGGGTAAAATTGCCTGAAATCCATCAAATAACTTAGTAGTGTTTGAATGGCGAGGCGGCTGTGTGGTGTGTGCTGTGGTGGCACTGTGCTGTTGCTGTCCTCGATATATTATATAATAGTAATAATTAGCGCGTTGTGCTTCGTTGCACCTCTGCTCACTATAGCAGCCACAGCAGTCACTGTTACCAACTTCATTTTGATTTTGCTGCACTGTTGCTCCATATAACCTACTAAGTATTTTGCGTTGCCATGTTGCAAATCTGGAGTGCAGAAAAATTTTTCCCGCACTAGAGCGGAAAAGTGATTCTTTGCGTTCTGTAATCAGTGCAGCAATGGCCACTTTTCAACGTAACTGTAGGAAAAAATATTTAGTTGATAGTGCTTTTTATAGTGTACAAGTATTCCTTTCAAACCTAAACTAGGTTGAACTACTTAGTGTTAGAATTATTATGTAATAACATGACTTGTCTTATACTCCATGACTGGAGTCTTTAGGACGTAATCTAAAATAAAAAAAATAAAATAAATCAACACGTTATTACTAACAAGTTAGAATAATTATTCGATATTTTTGGACAGTTTCATTCAACGGATGATTTCCTTCTGCTATTCAATACTTTGGTCAGTATTTGCAGTAGTCCTTAGTTGTATTTATATAACTTTCATTGGTTTTTCGAATCAATTATTATTATAACACGAAGTTAGTCTGAAATAATATTCGAACTCAAATTCTTTATTCCACGAAAAAATCATTGTTACAATTATTGATTTTTATGTTATGGAATACCCCTATGAAGACTATATACATTTTTGTCTAGGGGAATTATTATAATCATGACTCTCTATCTCTTTTATTGATTGAAGTAAAATCCTGTACAATAGGATTATACTAGCTGATAATTGTTATTTTGTTGTTACATAAATGCCAGACTGAATGAAATTGTGAATAAGACAGATATGAAAATGTCAACCATTGTTCAATTAAAGAAAGGTTTACATCATAGGTTTTTGTGTAGGGGAATTATTATAATCTTGACTCTATCTCTTTTATTGATTGAAGTAAAATCCTGTACAATAGGATTATACTAGCTGATAATTGTTATTTTGTTGTTACATAAATGCCAGACTGAATGAAATTGTGAATAAGACAGATATGAAAATGTCAACCATTGTTCAATTAAAGAAAGGTTTACATCATAGGTTTTTGTGTAGGGGAATTATTATAATCTTGACTCTATCTCTTTTATTGATTGAAGTAAAATCCTGTACAATAGGATTATACTAGATGATAATTTTTATTCTGTTGTTACATAAATGCCAGACTGAATGAAATTGTGAAGAAGACAGTTATGAAAATGTCAACTATTGTTCAATTAAAGAAAGGTTTACATCATAGGTTTTTGTGTAGGGGAATTATTATAATCTTGACTCTATCTCTTTTATTGATTGAAGTAAAATCCTGTACAATAGGATTATACTAGATGATAATTTTTATTCTGTTGTTACATAAATGCCAGACTGAATGAAATTGTGAAGAAGACAGTTATGAAAATGTCAACCATTGTTCAATTAAAGAAAGGTTTACATCATAGGTTTTTGTGTAGGGGAATTATTATAATCTTGACTCTATCTCTTTTATTGATTGAAGTAAAATCCTGTACAATAGGATTATACTAGATGATAATTTTTATTCTGTTGTTACATAAATGCCAGACTGAATGAAATTGTGAATAAGACAGATATGAAAATGTCAACCATTGTTCAATTAAAGAAAGGTTTACATCATAGGTTTTTGTGTAGGGGAATTATTATAATCTTGACTCTATCTCTTTTATTGATTGAAGTAAAATCCTGTACAATAGGATTATACTAGATAATAATTGTTATTTTGTTTTCGTGTTGTTGCATAAATGCCAGACTGGATGAAATTGTGAATAAGACAGATATGAAAATGTCAACCATTGTTCAATTAAAGAAAGGTTTACATCATAGGTTCCATGCAATAATCGGCCACATCTATGTCTTACTACTCAATCAACAAGTGGTGTAATGTGCAATTATATCGACTGTGACGTAGAACGTTTAAAAATGAAACAAAGGTCATTTTTTATATGCTTCACTCATTATGGAGAAATATTTCAATGTTAGTCACAGCACTACTGTATAAAATTAATTAGATTTAATCAGGCTTAAACCACATTATTGACGACTTTGCAGATTAACTTAGCATTTTGTTGGAAAATATTAAAATGAAACTCAGACAGCAAACTGTAGATAGCAAGCGTTCCCAAATCATGCTCAGGAGCATCTGTCATGTGTTTTATAAAATCTGTCCAAAATGATCAAAACAGTTAGGACCAGTTTCCGAGCTCGGGATTCAGCTAAGTTCTAAACTTTGACTGGCTTCAAACTCTGGAGTCAGAAAATTGGCTTTCCGAGTCAGAGCGTTAACGTAGTTGAGGACTTAAATAGACCCTGGAGTTTATAATTTCGCTTTCTGAGTGAAGGGCTTATAAGTGTAGGACTTGAATTAGATTCTCGCCTCTTTCCGAGTTAAGGATTTAACAAAAATCGTCAAGACCAGGACTTGAAACAGCGTGATTTTAAACCCTCGACTGGGGTAGGGTTTAAATTTAAGTTCTAGACTTGACTGAGCAAACACAATTCAGTTATTGTTTTGGATTAGATGAAACGCCAAATAGATGTCATGGAATACCTAAATTATTTGGATTAGTCCATCTAAATTCATAATTTATAGTTTGCAAGTTCATTTTGCAATAAAATTGTATCAGAATTATGCGTAATAAACTAACCTTATTTTACGAATGTTACATAACCTAAAAATGTGCAAGAAAAATAATACAAGGATTGGCTTGGAATTTATATTCCAATCTCAATGTTATTAATCAATGTGATATTCAACATATTAATATAACAATAATAAATTATTATTCCAGTTTTTTTTTTCAAAACAAATACGTTTTCAAACTCAAAAGCCTAATGAAATTTTTATTCCAAAATCACTGGTTAGGATCATTGATCAATAATAGCATAACGTAAAATTAAATGTTTATTCATTCATCTTTCAAAAGGTTAGGTTTTGCTTTGAATAGGCCTACAAAGAAATCGAAACGTATTTTTACAATATAGTTTGGAGAGCATGCTCATTTGAATTATCCCGCTGCAATCAGCTGTTTTCGTTTTCCTATAATGCCAACAATATAACAGCAAAATATTGTGAATTTCCCTCATGTTTACTACATAAAAGTCCTGGACTCAAATAAGTCGAGAACTTGATAGACTCCGGAGTTTAGTAGATGAAATCGTGACTCAGAAAGTCAATTTAGACCCGAGAGCTTATTTTAGTCCTGGACTCTGTAAGTCCAGAACTTATAGATCCCGAGCTCGGAAACCGCCCCTTAATGAAATTTGTTTAAAATTATCACTTTCATAAAATCTATAACTAATGTTTTTTGGAATTATATAATAACATTATAGTAATATAAGGGTTAACAATATTGACCATGAGAGTTTGTTCTCGAAAAAGAGAGACTGGTATCTAAAGGTGCGTACAGATATACGCGCCCCGCACTCGCTCCGATCATGAACGTTACGCGAGATGCTACGCAAGGGGTTCGCTAGAGGTTCGAATTATGTTCGAAGGATGATCACGCGCTTGTCGTATTGATGACTTCCCTACATCCTAATCTCACAAAATGTGAGACGTTCAATCCAGCTGATCGGGTGACAAAACTCTTAGACCAGTTATAGAATAGACACGGCCCATTGTATATTCATATTGAAAGTCGATGAAGCCAACATCTACTGCCATATCACCATATCGTGACGTCAGCATCGGATAGAAGACAATGTAAACAAACTCTGCAGAAAAGTTTTCTATCCGATGCTGACGTCACGATATGGTGATATGGCAGTAGATGTTGGCTTCAGAGGCTAGACTTCCCAGCGTGTCTATTCTATAACTGGTCTAAGACAAAACTAAATAAAATATTCTGACCAGGGGATTGCTGGGTAGCCTAATAATACATAATGTTATTTAATTATGTTTATATAATAAATTGATGATAATTATTATGTTTGTTGCATTTATGATGTTTTATTACAAAAAAGGTAATGTCTGTCAATGTTTTGAAATGTGAAAGGCTTGGTTGGGAGTTCGGCGTCTTCCTTCTAAATTCTAATGTGCTGGTAACTGTTATTAAAATTATTTTTATAATTTTGTATTATTTAATAATTAATTATTAATTTTGAACAATTTTAAATGCTAACACATGAATCGTAACCATTAACAAACATTACAAACAAATCTGCTCGAGTGACGTTCGATTGTGGAGCAGAGCGAAAGTCTGTACGCACCTTTAGATGTAGATTATGCGGGAGGCCTTCAGGAGGATAGATAGATATTATTTATTATTAATTGTCACAAGATTCGCCTCTTTGTTTACACAAATTATTATTTCATATATAAACTGTATTTAGAAATTGAATTGAACAATTATCCTTATTAAGGCCGGAGATAGGACTATAGGTCCTCTCTGTCAAACAACCTTAAATTGTGTGACAAACTGAAAAAGAAAGAAGATGGAGGATTAATTATTTATTATTAATTGTCACAAGATTCGCCTCTTTGTTTACACAAATTATTATTCCATATATAAATAATAACTTTATTTAGAAATTGAATTGAACTATTTTCTTTATTAAGGCCGGAGATAGGACTATAGGTCCTCTTACTCACACAACCTTGAATTGTGTGACAAACTGAAAAAGAAAGAAGGTGGAGGATTAATGTGAGAAGTATTATTTTATTATCAGGTTTTAATTTATTTAAATTAATTTGCAGACTACTTGAGGAAAGCTGCGCCCTTTCCATCTCCTGGCTATGATGACCTAGAGAACTCTCATATTATTCCAAGACCCGAACATTATAGAATTACTCCGTCGCCCGGTGGACTGGCTGACAGATATGGTGAGCAATCATTCATTCTATTTATTCATTATGTTCTATTTATTCATTATTATCTATTCATTCAAATTCAAATATTTGCCATAAAATTATACAGATTGATAAAAAAAATATTCCAACTTACAAAATGGCACTACCGGCAAAGAAAACTTGTGCGCCGGCAGTGAGTTGGAACAACTAGGTACAGCAAACATGTCAGTAGAAAGAAAAAGAGCTTATTCAAACCACTAGAATAAATAAAGTTACGGAAACCAGGTCACATCTCAATACTTACAAACGATAAGACTAAGTAACAAAAATTTCAAGAAAATGACAAACTCAAAAAGACCAATACAAGGAAGCCATGACAAATATTTTTTTTAAATTTATAACACAAGAATGAAACACTCCATTATAATGGATATAGATAATTTAAAATGAACATTTATCCTAATCTAATCCAGTATAAGATCCATTATGGATTTTGTAATTCTATTAATAATGAATTCAGTTGGGGACTTTATTTATAAACAAGTAACACTGATATTCAAACTGACGTCTACATACACTTAAGCTGGTAAAGTCAATATCAAATTGTAATGGATTGGAGAGACGCAAATTATATGGATCATTCCTTGAGTTGAACATTTATTATGTATTTATTCAGATACAGTATTGGAGAGCGTCATGGAGTCCCGATTATTGTCCTCACAGCAAATTAATCTCTCTTGTAATTATATTCTTCGAATGGATGAAACAACTCTATCGTAATATTATGCTCCCTAAAGGATTTGAAACCTGTTCGGCCTCGAAATTATTCAATTTTATTTTAGAAGTATTTTTGATGTCTCAGTTTGAATATAAAAGACTTTATATAATAAGACTTTGAGAAGCCTTTCCTGATTAATTTATACTTAACAATTTTTATCATTATTTTATTTGACAGTTGAAGCGTTCAACTATTATTTCGGTAAACAATGTATCTCATTTCTTAATTGCCGGCCGGGTTGGTCTAGTGGTAAGGAGCGTTTCAAACTTCGGTACGCTAACACCGCCTGGTTCGTGGGTTCGAATCCCGCCGATAACATGGACGTTTGATCATCTGATCAATCACCCACGCACAAGCAAAATGCTCATTTGGGCATCATCCATAATAAAACAAATTAATGTTAATTGAAGAATGTAGGAATTTTATAATATTAAAATCGATATTCCAACAAAACGGTGGTCGAGTGAACTTAGAGGTTTTAAAACCACAGTCTGCTATAGTGAAGTCCACGTTATAATGGCAGTGTTTAATTAGCATTGGTATTGCTATCCTTGTCTATCATTCAACAAAGCGGATAGTAGCGCTTTCTCGATTTGCCCTGTTGCCAGATCGTCTTTTAACAATGTAGAATTAAGAATTTATTAACAAAATATTGCATCTTAATTATCAAAATTCATTATGGAATAATTGAAAAATATAATTTCTTGCTTGTTAAAATATAATTGATTATTTTAAACGAGGATGAACAGTTAATATCACATTAATAAACCTGTATCACCTACCGTCTATAGAAGGCATTGACAAGACAGAGGATCGGTAACGTTGCTCTGTTATCTTTCTTCACTGCCATTATAACGTGGACCTCACTATAGCACTACTTGGATGTAGGTTCGAATCCCGCTGGTAGGCATGCACGTTTGATCTTCTCATCAACTGCCCATGCATTCATTTCATTACTCATGGCACAAGCAGAAGCTTATGTGGGAATCATCTGCTATGAAATAAATGAAAAATAAATCGATGACTAAAAATAAGTCTCGATCTCTTTCCAGTTTTTAAGTGAGTCTGAGTCTGTCATGAGATTCAAAGTGAAAGTACACAGCAACAGACGGACCCCTGCAGGCAGACGGAGAAAAAATCAACGTCTGCATGCAGATGTGAGCAGACATACACAGACAGACGTCCGTCTATATGCGCCTCCGTCTGTTATTGTGTTCGTTCGCCTTGATAAGCAAATTTGTTCTATCATATGTATGTCAAATAAATACGAAATTATACCTATTATAAATTATACATATTATGGTTCAAAAAATCAATCCTTTAACACCCATAGTATATCTTGGAAATTTTATTACCCTTCAAATTTAACCTTCCGGCAGTCGCGCTGTTGTAAAAAGTACAACAGCGTCAGTTGCTGCACAAACTATTAAATGGGGTGGTGTCAGTGAATGAGTCACCTATGCATTCCAAAACTTTCCCCCCATCACTCAACTGAGTTGCAGTATCAACCGAGCAATGGTTCAGTCTCTAGGTGTCATTTAGTCGCCACAGTGCATAAGATAGGGAAAGACTGTATACGGTGATTGTAAACGAACCAATAACACAGAATTAATGGCTTTGCTTGATGTACTTTATTGGGCTATGAAATGGTAATCATCCCAATTTCATAGGCGTAAAATAATCCAAGAATGTGGAAAAAGTAAATATACAATTAATTAATGTGTTTTGACAGTAAACAGAGTACGTAACACTTGGAAAATTGGATGTTGTAAAAAATACAACACGCGACTGCTCGTGTGATTGAGTAGGGCGCGACTGTTGGAAGGTCAAGTTTATTCAACTTGTAACTTTTTATTTGCAGACCAACTTAGTAACACTTGGAATATGGATGATTCTGGTGAGGCATCTCAAATCCCACATGGTGAGTGTTTCTCTATCTTTACAACATTTTAGTATGTGTAAGAATTTACGAATTTTCTTAGATACATTTCCTATGTTCTGATTATTAGTTAATGTTTTTAGTCCCATTCTCCTACGCGCAGCTTCCTAGACATTCATAATGCTGAGCATTATTGAGTTGATCTAATGTAAAGCTATTTTTATTTTTCAACATATAGGATAATTGCTACGAGTTTTTTATGATTTGTAATTAATCTGTCATTTTAATTTGACACTCAAAAGAAAATATTTTGCTTGTTCGTTTATCATTTGGTATGAATATTCTTCCCACACCAAACTTTTATCAATTTTTTATATGATAGGCTACAGCTGACTTTTAATATACATGAATAGTTTGCTATTTCTTGTTTTATCTTGTTCCATCACAAGGGTTCAATTTTGTTAATTATTAAAGCCTTTATCTCATTCCAAATATTGGTCATTTCTATTACAATCTAACTAACAAAATTCAACACTTGTGATTAAACATTATATAGGGTGATTATAAAAGGACTTTACAACTTTGATAGCACATAAATTATTTATTGAAATTACAGAATTGAGAAAGGAGTCATTTTGTTACAAAACACTTCAAGTTTAAGGTGTGGGTGTTATTTTGGTTGGATGTGACATCCGTTGGTAATGCGACATACATCCCACCGATAATCGATTTCTTGCCACACTCGTACCAGCATATCAGGCGTAACTTGTCCAACCGCAGCGATCCGAATGTGATCCGATTTCAGAGGTCATTAAGATTGTCTGGTAGACACGGTATATAAACCTTATCCTTAATGAAACCCCACAGGAAGAAATCCATTGGTGTTAAATCAATTGGTGAGCGAGGTGGCCATGCAATTGGCCCTGCATGGTAAATCCAGAAAAGTTGAAAGCGCATGTCTAGGAAATCCTGGACTTCTCCGTGGAAATGAGCTGGTGCACCGTCATGCTGAACAAGATGCACAGGTGTCCTTCAACTTTTACTGGTCTCTACCTGACAATCTTGATGACTTGGGATTTTCTAGACATGCGCTTTCAACTTTGCTTGATTTACCATGCAGGGCCAATTGCATGGCCACCTCGCTCACCAATTGATTTAACACCAATGGATTTCTTCCTGTTGGGTTTCATCAAGGATAAGGTTTGTATACCGTCTCTACCAGACAATCTTAATGACCTCTAAAATCGGATCACATTCGGATCGCTGTTCACTGCCGCGAGCCAATCAGAAGACCAGGATTGGAACTTCTTAAGGTCACGTGACGAGTCTATAGTGAGGTCCACGTTATAATGGCAGTGGATAAAGATAGAAGAATAGCGATACCGATTCTCTGCATCAATTAATTATATTTCTACACTGTCAAAACATAATTTGCATCGTTGTGGACCTAGAAAAGGATTGTACCACCGGCTTTGTGGAATGATAGACAAGGATAGCAAAACCAAAGTTGATCAAATACTGTCATTATAACGTGGACCTCACTATAGTATTTGTGCCATATAAAAAGCATTGGTTGGATAGGCGTTTGATTGACAGTTCTATTCTGTATCTATTCTGTGGTAAAGTCATTTTATAATCTCTCTGTATATCAAGAAATAGCAATCTATGGTAACTACTGAATATTAAAAGTCAGGTGTTTTTATCATATGATATTTTTGCATTCATACAGTTTAGTAGCAGCATTCAAACTTACTTATGTAAGTATTTAAGCTTACTAGTTCTTAAATTACTGTATTACTCGTTCAAGTTTCTTTTTGCTTTCATACAATTTAGTAGCAGCATTCAAACTTACTTACTTATGTAAGTATTTAAACTTATTTGTTTTTAAATTCCTGTATTACTCGTTTAAGTTTCTTTTGTATTTTTTGTCTCATTTATGTTTTGTTTGTAGTTGATTTTTGATTTTACTTTCCATTATGGTGTATAGGTGGTGATTGTAAAGTAGTTTATGGCTATAGTCCTTACAGTCATAGTGCTTATGACACAAATGGTGGTGACCCCCGGACTTATGAAGATAACGACCAGAGAAGGCAGGAGGCATCGCCATCAGTTGATGATCAAAGGGGTAATTGTTCTGTTATATTTTAATGTTCACGTCAATTGGATGATATCAAAATACAATTTAATACAATTATATTAAAAGGCAAATCAATTTAAGAACTAGGATTGAAATTCAATTTAATACAATGATATTACATGGCAAATCAATTTAAGAACTAGAATTTAAATCCAATTTAATACAATGATAGTACATGGCAAATCAATTTAAGGCTGTTCGATACACCTTTTTATTTTTATTTAAATTGGATAATCTTTTTCAATAAAATTGTTAATATCATTAACATCTAAAGATCATCAAAACATCTAACATATAAAGATATTGTTAATATCATTATAAGAGTGAGAAAAAGTGGCAACTGAAATTTTTAAGTGATATAATAAGCGAGTTATGGGCTGTTGAAGTGCTTAACTCTGTTTTCTTTCCACGCTTCTTTCAACTCGCTTATTAGACCACTTAAAAATTTCAGTTGCCACTTTTTCTTACTCTTATAATGATCTTAACAATTATATTGAAAAAGATTATTCAATTTGAATAAACGGTTCCGAATTTTCCATTGGAGATTTTTTAATACATTCAGTATATCATTGGCTTCGTTCTAATATGCGTTTTTTCGCGATTGATGCCAAAATAAACAAGTTATCGAATTTACAAAAATTGTTAATTTTTTATTTATGAACGGTATGGGGAATAAAATGTTTTAATTTGGATAGATACATTTTTTGAATTTTTAAGAGATGTTCTAATAATATAGTCAAACCCGTCTATGATCTGGAAAGTTAGCACTTTCAACAACCCATAACTCGCTTATTGGACCACTTAAAAATTTCAGTTGCCACTTTTTCTCACTCTTATAATGATCTTAACAATTATATTGAAAAAGATTATCCAATTTGAATAATAAAATAGTGTACCGAACAGCCATGAAGAACTAGAATTAAAATTCAATGATATTACATGGCAGATCAATTTAAGAACTAGAATTTAAATTCAATTTAATACAATGATATTACATGGTAAATCAATTTAAGAACTAGAATTTAAATCCAATTCAATTCAATGATATTACATGGGAAATTAATTCAAGAAGTAGAATAATTAACTTGATAATTTGGTGAAATTGGCCAGTTAGATTATTCTAACAAAAATATCTAAGAGAATAAGAATAATTCGAAGAATACTTGAGATATTATAATTATCATCAAAATACTTCTAGATTTAAATAAAGTGGAATCAAACAATCATGCTTCAATCAATAATTGAGGAAATAAATAATATATACTAAATAATTAGTAATAAATAAGAGCTCCATTTCAAATCAAATACCATTACCATTTCTGATATTTAAATAACTTTTGTTATAAATAAAGACTAGATGAACTTCATTGTACCTATATTTTATTGCTTCATATCTCTATCATGCTCAATACAACGTTTTTCTTTCGTTGATTTAAATCAAATCAAATTTATTCTTCAACACTTTACAAAGTTGCATTTTACAGCATAACAGTAAATACAGTAGTAGGCCTATTACAGTATAACATAAAATATAAGCATACCATAATAAAGACTATAGTAACGATTATTTTTGTACAATATTTGATAGTAATGAGAAATACCCTTCCATAGGCTATTACCTGTGAGTAAGGGTGAATCTGGATTAAAATGATTCAAATGAAATTTTTATGAGAAAGTAACAGAAAGATAATAAAGAAAATTGAATTGTATACTACTAAAGTATGAGTTTTTATTTATGTTGATAAATGAGTTGAGTGTATACTTCTTTGGTAATCAATTTTATGCTACTAATGAAACAAATATTAACATTTTTGTTCTTTTATATCCACTGTTGAAAAATGGGTGATTCAAAATCATAGCTGTCCAAGGCTAGCTACTAACGACAGAAAAGTGTGTCGAACATGTTACAACGGACAAGTTAGTCTATGAACAAAAAAGACAATGGTTGAGTTCAAAGCCACTGATCAATTTCATCGGGTTTTTTTACGTTCAGTAAAAAAACTTATCACAGATTAGTGATCACTAATTCGGCTAGTATCTTGACGCCATAATCCGCCATTTTGAAAGAAAGTGTAGCATTATAATACAGCAGTAGTTTTAATTTCTAACAAGATGATGCAGTTATGTGTCGTGGTCTTGGTGCACTCAAATCTTGGTTAGATTGATACCTTCCATTTTGTGTGTATTCTGTGGCTGAACGGTTGTTCATGAGTCATGACTGACAGATGTTTCCCCTGTTTTGTTTACAAAATATGATCAACAGGGGAAACATCTGTCAGTCATGCGTGCTAGAATACTCGTAGCGGCTGGTGATCAAATTATTCCTGCCTCTAGTCCGATGCTCATGGGATACTCCCTGCTCAACAAAACCATTCAAATTCTCCTTCACATAGGTCAGACACTGAAGAACAAAAATCGAGGGAAATGTCAGTATTTCTAATTCTTTGAAGCTCTCTTTACATTGAGCGCGTTTTGGCAGACCACAAATAAGCCTGATTACCTTTCTTTGAATACGAAATAGTTTTATGCTATATGCCTTTGACCCCCACAGTACAGCACCATAAGACAGGTGTGACTGAATGTGAGCAAAGTAAACTAGGTACCTTTAGAACATCAACACTGACACAAGTCCTTAACTTTCTTAATATAAATATTCCTCTATTAAGATACAAAAACGTAACCTCAAAATTTTTGAATCCTTTCACTGATGACACAACTTGTCAGCTAGTAGAGCAGCGTAGAACAAGTTAACAAAAATTCAAGATACAAAAACCTAACCTCAAATTTGTTCGAAGCCTTTCGCTGATGACACATGTGACGAACATGTGAGTTTGCACCCTGGAGTTCACACATGTTCAACACACTTGTCCTGTAGTTAGTGACCACCCTTACAAATAATTTCATTGAAAAATATATTGGTTCACTTTGTACCCTGTGTTGAATTATTGTGGCTATATGTTATTCTATTCAATTTCTATTTACAGGTATGAGATGGAGAGATCCAAATTTGACTGAAGTAATTAGTTTTCTCGCCAATCCGAACAATGTTATCAAAGCGAATGCAGCTGCCTATCTGCAGCACTTGTGCTACATGGATGATCCGAACAAGCAGAAAACAAGAACTCTGGGAGGAATTCCCCCTCTAGTGAATCTACTAAATCATGAAAGTCCCGATGTTTATAGGAACGCTTGTGGAGCATTAAGGTGAGCATCATTCATTTCAATTACATAAAATGTATTGTAATCAGTTATTATTTGTGTAACCATCAGAGATAGATACTACCAGAGATAGTTAGATGGTTAGGCTTAACTCACACTTACGCGACTCAAGTCGAGAAGAGACTGACTCTAGTCTCTTCTCAACGCAGAATGTGTTTTCAAATGGTGGCATGCAGACCAGTCGATTCTAGTCTCCGCTACCACACGACTGTGGGACGTGGCTTAACTCAAACTTACGCGACTCAGGTCGAGAAGAGACTGCGACTCTAGTTGAGAGCATGTGTTTCCAAATGGTGACAGACCAGTCGATTCTAGTCTCCGCGACTGTCACCATTTGAAAGCACATGCTCTCCACTAGAGTCGAGGCCTAAGGCCTAAGTTGGCCTAAGGCTCAACTCACACACGACTCAGGTCGAGAAGAGACTCGACTCAAGTTGAGAGCATGTGTTTCCAAATGGTGACAATCAGATCAGTCGATTCTAGTCTCCGCGACGTCACCATTTGAAAGCACAAGCTCTCGACTAGAGTCGAGGTCTAAGGCTTAAGGCCTAAGTTGGCCTAAGGCTCAACTCACACTTACGCGACTCAGGTTGAGAAGAGACTCGACTCTAGTCGAGAGCTTGTGTTCCAAATGGTGACACTCAGACCAGTCGACTCTAGTCTCCGCGACGTCACCATTTGAAAACACATGCTCTCGACTAGAGTCGAGTCTCTTCTCGGCCTCAACTCAGGTTCAGGCTCAACTCACACTTACGCGACTCAGGTCGAGAAGAGACTCGACTCTAGTCGAGAGCATGTGTTTCCAAATGGTGACAGTCGCGGAGACTGGAATCGACTGGTCTGAGTGTCACCATTTGAAAATACATGCTCTCGACTAGAGTCGAGTCTCTTCTCGACCTGAGTCGTGTAAGTGTGAGTTCAGCCTAGAGTCGAGCGATGACTCGACATGTTGGTTGAGCCTCGACTTGAGTTGCGTAGTACCGTGCATTTTTAATGAAAGTGAGGTTATGTTTTATGAAATTGATGTTTTATCATTTTAGATGAGACAATAATAAGAATTAGGTAAGACAATATTATATTCATAATAATTATTATAAAATTTGTTACATGCGAAGTAGCGACGAATTGGATCTCATATTTTGAATAAAGTAAGGTTAGGAAATGGAGTAGCATGGAACTGAAGTAGTGACATTGAGCAAGAAAGTCGTAAGGTCGAGAGACTGGAGTCGTACGATTTGAGTCGAGGTAGTGTGAGTTGAGCCTTAGAAGACTACCAAAGGTTCGTGCAAACCTTAGTTTGCAGCACGGGTCTTTATATTCCATTAAGGTGCGTAGAGACTTATGTGCCACGAGCACGCGCATTTCACTCTTCATCAGCTGATGCTATTCTCATTACATCTGTATTTGTAAGATAAAGATATAATAAACATAGCATCAGCTGATGAATATGTGCTTAAGTCTGTACGCAACTTTACGAGAATAGGAGCGCACTGTTGCCGTATTTCTAACAAAATGACCGTCGCTCTCTCTCTCTCTCACAATACTAGTTCATGGGCTTTTCTGGCTTCTGTTAGATCTGGCAACACTGTACTCCATAAGCGCAATGCAACAATAGATTTGCACAGACTATAGCATTAAATTCTCCGTCTTTTTTCAATAATTTCTTTTTTAATTCCAGAATTATATGCTCAAATATTCCCCTAAACTTCGATGAACTTTCTATTACAACTAGTTAATGAACTAGTTAATCTTTTTGTTCATTATTCGTGGTAAATATTCTCCTCAACTCCGATCACATTCCTATTTCAACTATTTGATTACTCTTCATCAACTTTCTATTACAACTAGTTAATCAACCATTACTCTTCTTGTTTATTATTGGTGGAAGTATTTTGCTCAGTGAATAACACTCAAAAACATACGTTACAACCACGTTTTCAAACGATTATGAACCATTTGAATAAAAGGCTTCTTTATAAACATTTCTGTTTGGAATGATGGTATGAGAACGCGCCAAATAAGCTCCCCGACAGTAAAGCTCCTTTAAAACCACTTTCGAGGGGAATTACTGACGGCGTCAACTGAGCTCCTGAGAGAGGAGCTTTACTGACGGGGAGACTAGTTGTCATCAGCTGTCGGGGAACTTAGTTGTCGGGTACGATCACGACAACCAGACCCCTCATATCCAGCAGGGGATCAGCTGTCGGGGAGCTTGGTTTGTCGTGAGCGTGTCGTGAGTTGTCACCGACAACTAAGCTCCTTCATTCTAGTAGGGGATTAGCTATCTGAGATACTAGTTGACGGCAATGGTATATTTTGCCAGGGGATTTACTGACACTTGTGATCAAAATTGCGAGGAGACTAGTTGTCGGGAAGACAGGTTGGTGGCGACCCCTATTTTTGGTTTTGAAAATTTAATGCATAAGTTTAAATGATGTGAAGAGTAATTTACAATTATATTTCCATTCAGAGCGATAAAGCCCAGAGGGCTATATTATCTATAAGAATTACTCTGTAACACTGTTACTATATTATAGGAAAGGAGTGGCCGTAGTCGAGTGGATCAGATGCTGGCTTTATGATTCAGAGGCCCGGGTTCAAATCCCGGCCCGGGCAAGATATTTATCTCGGGCCACTCCCGTGTTTCGGATGGACACGTTAAGCCGTCGGTCCCGGTTGCCTAAAAAGCAGTCGTTAGGTCATGTCAGAGGCCCTGAAATTGATCAGCTGCGACCTGAAAACTCTGACACCAGACCTGAGCCAGCCAGGTCACTCGATATTATTATTATTATTATATTATAGGATATCAAAATACTGTATGCAGTAGATGAAAGTCGTATATGAATGAGGTTCATTCGATTTGAATATTTCAGTATTGTATTATCCTTCTTCTCGATTAATAATTTTCATTTTTTAACGATTTTAGGAACTTATCATACGGCCGTCAAAATGACGAAAACAAAAGAGCAATAAAAATGGCTGGTGGCATTCCTTATCTTATGAATCTACTAAGGAAAACGACTGATGCTGATGTGAAAGAGCTTGTGACAGGAGTGCTGTGGAATTTGTCTTCATGTGAAGTGAGTTTTAATCATTTTTCAATTCAACCTCAAATTCTAATATACAGTAGAACCTCTGTATAACGAGGAATTATCCCGAGAAAAAATCATTTCGAGAAATTATCCCGAGAGGTTGTTCTGTCAAGAAAACTGGCATGATCTTATGGATCTTATAATATATCACGGGCAGTTATTAAATGAATATGGTACATAGAACATAACATCGGGAACGTAGATAGTGACATTTTGTGAAATGTCACACATTTTACAAAATTGAAATGTATGACAAAAGCAAATGATGGGAGGATGGGGAAATCCAGCATTCCCGTTCCTTCATTCATAAATGGCGAGTTCTAACAATTGAAATGTGTGGCAGAAGCAAGGATGAGAAAGTCCAGTCGTTTACCTGCCTGCTCTACGAATGAATTCTTGGAATTCTAAATTTCCAGTAACTTGCATTCAATTTCCGACATGTGTTTCAACCTGTATTGACTGTCTACCTCTCCATCTTCTTCCTACCTGAATTGCCATTATTTTTAGTCTATTGACCTTTCTGCTGAAACTAAACGATTCCTTGAAAATGACTGTCTGGTTCCTATACACACTACATTTTGTATGTTGAAGTGAAGAGAAAACTTTGTTGTTGAGAGGTCCGAAATTCGTTAAATAGAGGTAAATAAGCAGTCAAAACTCTAAAATGTCATGGGACCAGTAAAAAATTCGTTGTGTAGAGGATTTTGTTAAGTGGAGGTTCGTTATAGAGAGGTTCGACTGTATTTCACGCGAAAACATTTCTTAAGACAAAAGCATTTGGATTTTTTTACCTTCCATTTAGTATGCTAGTTGAACTGTCAGTAGTCTCAAATTTTAGTCTTCTAAAGGTGCGTACAGATATACGCGCTACGAACACGCTCCAATCATGAACGTTACGCGAGATGTTTCACAAGGGTTCGCTAGATGCTCGCAAGATGATCGCGCGCTTGTCGTATTGTTGACTTCGCTACAACCTAACCTCACAAATGTGAAACGTTCAATCCAGCTAATCATCTCATTCATTCATCCATTGTATAAAACACTATAATCAGAATACAATTATGACATTGGAGGAAAAACTAGTCTGAGTCTGTACACTATTTCTCTCCAAAAATTTTGAAAGAATGTTTATGTTGTCCAAAGGTCAAGTTTATGAAATCACACTCTGCTTCGTCACTTGATTTTCGGTCCAGGAATAATGAGTTGAAAATTTAGAATTTTGAAGGTTGATGTTATACTCTAAATGAATCATTTTGCGATCTATAATAATAATACTGAGGGTGATGCCCACATAAGCTCATAGACTTGTGCGTGTGTAATGTAGCTCGGCTACATAGCCAATGTAGATCTGCTCGTGTAACGTTTGTTTGCGGAGCAGAGCGTAAGTCTGTACGCATCTTAATATTCCGGAATTCCACATATGATTTTACTGGTTGTTGAACTTATTTTAATTCCTCTAGAAGCTCAATAATTGTTAAGAAGGTAACAAATAATGATGTGAGTTATTCAGGCTATTGTCATGCTAAACAAAATTGGTTGTAACCGCTATTAATACATCTCTCGTAATATTATCATATTATTTTTGTGAGACAATCCACATCGAATAGCATAAGGCGGATTTCACACCAAAGCTGGACCGGGCCGAGCCGAGCGGGATCGGCCGAGAGGAATCTGCCTGCGTTTGCACTGAAGCCGATTCACTCAGTAGGTTTTCTAGCCTTGAAGTGAGAACTCACTACGTGGGAAGATCCAACTAAACTGAAAGAAGGCAGAATTCGCTCGAGTTGGGCGTCAAGCCGATTGCACAAATCCGCTCAGCTCAGCCCGGCGTTGATTTGAATGCTACCGACTAAATCCTGCATAGTTAGCACGCACGCGGATTCCGCTCGGCTCGGCTCGGCCCAGCTTTAGTGTGAAACCCCACTTAGGGCTGTTTGCACAGTGTAAGTTTAAGCTAAAGCTTAAACCAAATCTGGATTTTTTTTTGTTTAAACTAAAATTCCGTTTGCACAGTATCAGTTTAAACTCTGTATTGAGTTTAAACTCTGGGAAAGTTTAAACTTCCAAAGCAGGAGGTTTAAACCAAATAATTTGGATTAACTTGACATCTGTAAAGATTTGATGGGGAAACAGCTTATAGTAAATTATTTTCGACGGTTGTTTTTAATGCTTCTGTAGACGATAATTATTATTGATTAAGGTTATAGTGAATCATTATTTGAATGTAAAAATAATTGTAATGAAGGAATTGATAGAAGTTTTTAATGCGATTGATTAAGATGACTGCGAAGAAATTTTGAAACTGAGAAAAATTGGGCAAAAACAAATATTTTAAATTTCTGGGATAGAGAATTCTTCTAACGGTTTTGCTTGAGTACAGCAACTGCCAATTTAGTATTTTGATTGAATAAACCACTTTATAGAAAATAAGACAATTTTTAACAGTGGTCTTCGATTGGAAAACATGTTTTTTAACACATAAATGAGATATATTGCTTTCGAGAGATTTCTAATAAACGAGGAAGACCATAGTAAATTCAAGCGTATCAAAATAACTTTTTTATCTTACATTCTAGAATATATTTTCTGGTGCCAACTAAACATACGTTTTTGAAGAATTTCTTGATCGCTTTTCACTTTTAGAACAGTACAGCTTTACAACTCTGTGGATTTTGAACAAGAACAAGAAAATACTAAAATAATAGCTACATAACCTCAAATTACTGATGGTTTGTAAACAAATAACAAATTTCCTGAAAAATCAGCCTTCCTGATAATATTATAAACGATGAAATTCTATTACCAACTTAACGCTAAACTAGTTTAACTTAAACTGGATTAGTAAATGCACTGAGAAAACCGATTCAAGTTTAAACTTTCGGATTAACTTAAACTCGATTAACTTAATCGAGTTTAGAATTTATACTGTGCAAACGGCCCTTAGACTTGTGTAATTCTGCTTCAACTGTTCATTGTTGACCACATTGACTGGACAAACTTACTACATACCGTAGTGTATAGGCTGATATTTTATTTGTGAATAAAATTACATATCATATAAATATGGTTAGGATAGATCAACAGGTTTGGTCCAAAACTATTATTTTCAAAATTTTAATTAAAAATAACTTGTGCCAATTAATAGGTTATGTTTTCACTGAACTATTCAGTAATATTCAGTAATTCTCGTAATTCAGTAATTCTCATTAATCAGTAATTCTCGTTACATTAAAATAAAATCAAACTTCAAATTTAGATACTAT
Source organism: Nilaparvata lugens (assembly GCF_014356525.2). Lineage (NCBI taxonomy): Eukaryota > Metazoa > Arthropoda > Insecta > Hemiptera > Delphacidae > Nilaparvata > Nilaparvata lugens. The sequence goes on from NC_052518.1 coordinate 103,181,812, forward strand.
GAAACTAGGTTTGCTACTTTCATCTCAACATCAGAATACGATATCGAGAAACTACACTGATGAATCATTTGTTAAACTGTTGACGAATCAAGTTTGAATAAGTATATAATTTAACATCATGATCATGATTGACTTTTTTCAGGACTTGAAGAAATCAATTATTGACGATGGTTTGTCGATGGTCGTCAATCATATAATCATTCCTCATTCTGGTTGGGATCCCACTTCATCTGGTGAGACGTGTTGGTCCACTGTATTCCGGAATACATCCGGTGTACTTCGGTGAGTTGCAGTCTATAATACTCGAATATATTTAAAATTAATATCTCTAATGATGTGTTATGATTTGCTATGAAAATTGTGAAAATTCATGTTATGTGATGAGGCTGAAAATTAAATTTTGAGTTCAGCACTCAATCACAATATTTGCAGAGCAATATTTTTAGCAGTATCGAAACATTCATGATTTTGTTGTTTTTGGCCGATTATAAGTTTTGATTGGCGAAATTACACTATCCATATAGAAATATTTTTTTCCTACAGTTACCTTGAAAAGTGACCATTCCTGCACTGATTACAGAACGCAAAAATCACTTTTCCGCTCTAGTGCGCAAAGTATTACTTTGCGTACTCTTAATACTTTGCGTATTATCTTGCAGCCATCCCAATCAGCTGTTGACATTGTTGGCGTGTATTTTGAATGCGAATTTGTTCTATCTATATTTTTTCTGATTTTCAAATAAATAAAAATGAGAACTCATTAAATTATACATTTTCAATATTATTAATTATCCATTATTTCAAATAATATTTTTTTCATTCATGAAAAATATTGATTGGTTGAAAAATTAATATTTACTCAAAATTATTCAAATTTTCAAATTAATTGGATTAATTCAATTTTCAGTTTGAATGAATTATCGATTATTAATTTTCAATTGGATTATCAAGTTTAAAATAAATTAAAGTTGTTATGAATAACAAAATTATACAGACAAACATTTGATGGATTTCATCTATCATTTTACCCATAATCAACCACTTCTCATATTCAATGGTAACTGTAGGAAAAATTTAATGTGAAATACGTGCGCAAAGTTCCTCTGCTGCACTCAATAATCCATTCCGCTCTCGCCTACGGCTCGTGCGTAAACGTTTCTTTCGGTGCAGCAAACTGTCACTTTGCGCTCTAGTTGCACAAATAACTATAGCAGTATCGTTACCATACCTAATTTTGTTGTCTTTTTGGACAGTTATGCATTTTCTGTCAATTGAAGATCAGGGGCCCATTTCTCGATTGAGTTTCATAATCTCGAAAGTTGAATATTCACTAGTAGATTCAGGCAGATTGCTAGTTTTTCTGTTTCTCAAGTAAGTCATCTATATTTCTACATTGTCTATGTCAATAATTCTTCCCATCATCTGTGATTTTTTTTTTCAATTCACCGGTGATAGTCACTTATTATTTTTATTATATTTTGTTAATTCCTCTAATAAACGGTTATAATTAGTAAAAACTGACCAAACGTTTCATCAACCCAATAGGTAGGTAACTAATGTTTTTTCACATGAGCTTTTCATTTGAAATTGAATCATGAAATAATAATAAATATCATTATCCAGTAAAGCTTGTCGCAAATTGAGACGCAAATTGAGACGTGACGTGTGTCTGCTTGATGAGTTAATATCATATTAAAATGTTCACACGTGCTAGTTTCGTCTCAATGTGGACATTATAATATGGTCAAGATATTATCTTATCTGACAGACTCAGGTCGCTTCGCGTCTCAATTTGCGACAAGCCTAACAGATGATTGACATTGAGGGTTGAGGTATAATATTATATCACTATCACTACATAAATTATGATTTTCTTCAAAAGTAACAAGTTGGTCACTATAAATACATGATGTTTCTCAAAGTAACAAGTTCGTTATTATGATATAGCAACCGCACCACGTGATGGCATTTAAAACTATGTCAGACAGGGTCCATGTGGCCAGTTCCACTAGTGAATTCAGAGTGACCAGTTTCGTTATAATTGATAGGTAAAAATGTAACTTGTGACTTTTATGAAACGGGCCCCTGACATTATATTACTCGAACAAGGCGGAGCTACCTGTCAGTCTGTTCTCCGATTTGCTAGAGGGTTACTGGGAAGGATACCCTGAGTATTCTTTCCAAAGAATAGACATTGATATGTTCAGAGCTCCGCTATTTTATGTAGATACAAAACAATATTATCTTATAGTAATTCTAAATTTTATTTTTTTCATTAGATGCACAGTTCAATAATCATTATTCTCGTTCATATGATCTAAATTCATCTAAGAGCTTGTTCACATGACAGCGGTTTACGCTCGGTTGTCGCGCGGTTGACCAACCGAGCGGTAGCCAGGTATAGGGAAACACATGGTGCCGTACACATGCAACGCTCGGTTTGAGCAGTCGCCGGCGAATCGCGGCGGTTGTAGTCTGCAGTCCAACCGCTCGGTTGTCGCTCGGTTGCCGGGCGGCTCGATATACTAGAGCAGACATGAGAGCGTACACATGTCTTCAGTCAACCGAGCGGTTTCGAGCAGAGTGCACATTCTATTACAATTTCAGTTCAATTAAAATTTCATTCTATTACAATGTTCAGTTCAGTTTAAGTTAGTTTGTAGAGGATTATAGTTCATAGTAGTATCTAGTTCAGTTTAGTTTCAAGTAGTTCATATTAGAATTATGGAAGTAGGCTTAAAATTCTTTGACACTGAATTGTTTATCGATGAAGTGGCGAAAAGAAAGTGCATTTGGGACATGGAGTGCTTGGATTACAGGAATAGAGTTCTGAGAAGGTTTGCTTGGCAGGAGATAACAGACAGTACTGCTTGATTGTTGTTGTACTGCCCGTTTAGCAAGGTTCACTGAACCCTTAACCGATCGCAAACCGCTCATGAATCGCTGTCATGTGTACGAGGCTGGCAAACTGAGCGATTTGCCAATCAAGCGACAACCGAGTGTAAATCGCTGTCATGTGAACATGCTCTAAAACTTTACTGCATTGTGAGCGATTATATATAAGCATAGAGAAAAGATAGCTTTAGTAGATACCCCATGGTATAGGTCGTGCATTGTGAGCGATTATATATAAGCATAGAGAAAAGATAGCTTTAGTAGATACCCCATGGTATAGATCGTTCATCTTCCAAATTCGAAGCCGATTCTTGTTAACTGAAGCTTATTACTGTCTATTATTATTAGTATTTTGTTGGGGTGAGAGTGTATGGGAGACTGCCAGCGTCACATAGCTTTTTGAAATGAATAGTGAGGTACACGTTCTTCACGCAGTGAAGAGTGATAGGAGAAAAACGTTGCCAAGTCTCCATTTTGCCACTAAGTGTGACTCAATTAATCCCATTAAATTTGATCTAATAATTATCCTCATCTCCTTGATAAAATAATCAGTTTCATGTCAAATTAATCAAATTTGTCAAAATATATTTTTTCATAATTTGATTCAAATACTTGCTTTCATAACTGAGATCAGATTTTTCTCTTTATACAAACCTAAAATGGCGGCTATGGCGGTTTCTCATACGGTTATATCTAAAAATTATTTCATTTAATCAAAGATACATTTTAAATCAATTATACGACTTGTGTACTGAGGTATTTTGGTAGAATGAAGAAAAAACATGGCGGCTGAGAATTGTTTGTTTACTTTTGTACAGTCACTGTCAAAAGTAAAAATAAAATATTCGGGCAAACGGACAACATTGCAAAGCTAGAGAGAGATAGTGTTATCTGTTTTGATGTATGATAGAAAAGGATAGCAACACTATTGTAAATCGTACACTGATAATTATGTGGACCTCTCTATAGGATTATCGGCTTTAATTAACAGTGATATTTGGAACAAAAAAACCCTATACCATGGGATATCTTCTCATGCTATTTTTTCTATTATTATTATTAGCGTATGGCAAACACATAGACACACACATACACACACATACACACACATGCATTCACAAAAATATGCAGGTCTTTGACCTTTGTCAGCTTGAAGAAAAAATATATACGGTATATATAAAACAAAATAAAACCATCTATCTAGGTTATAGAATACAAACAAAAATATATGGCAAAGAAAAGTGTATATATTCATAAGGAAATAGGAAATAATCAAGTCAAACTTGGTTATGTAGGCTATTGCTTGTGGAGAAGCTGCTATAAAATCATCTGAACCGCCCTGATAGGCTCGAATAGCACAATGCCGGATGATATGATTCATTGTTTGTCTAGCCTCTCCACAATCACAATCATGGGAGGGCAATCTACCCCAGTCACTAAGAGATGCTCTACACCTTCCGTGCCCAGTTCTAATCCTGTTGAGTGCTGTCCATGTTCGCCTTGGCAGATCAAACCCAGCCACACTCTTCCCAACAGAATACCTCAGACTAACACTGAGAGGTGCTCTATCCATCCACTCCTCCTCCCAGCTATCAGCAACAGAGAAATTCTCACGTTCTAGCTGCTCAGCCAAGCGCATGGGAGGGCGCCTTGACCTCAGCCTGTTACCGAGCTCCAGAAGATCTCTGTGGATTGGGAGTGCTATTTTTTCTGATATGTTATTATATATTTTTAATCTGCATAAATAAATCACTCAATCAAATATCACTCTGTTATGTCCTTCTCTCATAGATTATATTTTTCTTTCCTCTTACAGAAACGTTAGCTCGGCTGGAGAATACGCCAGAAAGAAATTGAGAGAGTGTGAGGGGCTCGTAGACTCGCTGCTGTATGTTGTCAAATCAGCTATCGAAAAATCAAACATTGGCAACAAGAGTGTAGAAAACTGTGTTTGCATTCTACGTAATTTATCTTATCGTTGTCAAGAAGTTGAGGATCCAAACTACGACAAACATCCCATTCAAGCTCCAAGCAGGGTCGGGCCTCAGCCGAAAGGTAAATTAAACTATTTTTCAACATATTTTGATGTTTCAAATTTTTTAATCTTTACATATTTTTTGCTCTATGAAAGACTGGCTTTGTGCTCTGTGGACGAATTCCTGTATGTGGTGAGTATGCTTAGGTTTATATAGAAATTTAGACTCAGCATGTGTTTTCAAATGGTGACACTCAGACCAGTCGACTCTAGTCTCCGCGACCTCACGACTGTGAGACCTCCAAGTTTTAGAGATTTAGTCACCTCCATGGAATGGGTTATCCACGGAGGTGACATCCATGGAGGTGACATTTCCTCATTGTTCATTCCAGAGAAACATAACCCTCAAAGTATGTTAATAAGTAAACATACAATTTTGATTCTTTTGATTATAAATTTGTTAAAATTACATAATTTTATTGAATTCTAAGTCACGACTCTAGCCCCCGCGTCCTCACGACTGTGAGACTGAGTCGAGCGTCGACTCGACATGTTGGTCGAGCCTCGACTTGAGTCTCATAGTACCGTGCATTTTTAATGAAAGTGAGGTTATGTTCTATGAAAGTGATGCTCTATCATTTTAGATAAGACAATACGAATTAGATAAGACAATATATTAATAATAATTATTATTATAAAATTTGTTACATTCTAAGTAGTGACGAATTAGATCTCATATTTTTAATAAAGTAATGTTAGAAAATAGAGTAGCATGCAACTGAAGTAGTGACAATGAGCAAGGAAGTCGTAAGGTCGAGAGACTGGAGTCGTACGATTTGATTTAGTGTACGATTAGTCGTACGATTTAGTGTGAGTCGATTAGTGTGTACGATTTAGTGTGAGTTGAGCCTTAAACTTACTAGGATATTACTTGGAGATTTCTCATCCAAGATATGTGAAGTATGGCGTCCCACAGGGATCGAATCTGGGGCCATTGCTTTTTATAATAATGACAAATGATATTAGAGTGAGTGTGGATAGTAGGATAGTGAGCTATGCTGATGACACATCATTACTGTCATGTGATGCAAATCTGGATATTTTAAGGAAAAGGATGGCTGATGCTCAAAACGACATTTCTTCTTGGTTTCAGGCAAACTACTTCTTATTAAATTGAGGAAAACCAAGTCAATTATTTTTTTAATTTGAAATACTAGAATGTAATAAACATTTTCAAGTAGGCCTACCCTTTTGGAATGTTTTTTTATTCACCACAACATGTTCCGACTATTTATAGCTTTTTAAAATGTGAATTCCTACTTGAAAATGGCTATAAATGGTCTAAACACGTTGTGATGAATAAGCAAAACATCCCATAAGTGTACTTGAAAATGTTATTCCATTCTATCAATTTTAGTAGCACTATAAGAAAAACTGCATATAAAGGTGCGTACAGACTTTCGCTCTGCTCCGCAATCGAACGTCACTCGAGCAGATCGATTGATGATCGAAGGGGGGGGGGAGCAAGAGTGGAACGCCAGAAGAGCATGTAACAAAGGTCGAGCTTGGCTAGCTCCTAGGTCGAACGTCGAAGTAACCAATAGTTGCGCATGCGGTCAACGTTTTCGTTTGTAATGTTTGTTAATAGTTACGATCTCTGTGTTAGCAAATAAAATTATCAAAATTAATTATTAAATTAAATAATATAAAGTTGTAAAAGCATTTATTATTATAGTTACCGGCATATTAGCATTTAGAAGAAATAAGCCGAACTCCCAACCAAGCCAATCTTTTTAAACATTGACAGAAATTAACTTTTATAATAAAACATTAAAATAAAAGCAATAATCATAATATTAATTATAAGTTTATTATATAAACATAATGTATTATTAGGCTACCCAGCAATCCCCTGGTCAGAATGTTTTATTTAGTTTTATCACCCGATCAGCTGGATTGAACGTTTCACATTTATGAGGTTAGGTTCTAGTGAAGTCAACAATAAGAAAAGAGCGGAGCGATCATCCTTCGAACCTCTCTCGAACCCTTGCGTAACATCTCGCGTAACGTTCATGATCGGAGCGATTGCGGAGCGTGTTGGAGGCGCGTATATCTGTACGCACCTTAATATTTAACTCACTATTATGAATGAGATCTTATATTTACTCATCTTGCTTTGGGTCTTCACGATCAGCTGTGAAGGTGACTAGTAAAATTAGTCTAATCTGTACATTTCTACACTATATAGATCCTTCTCCATCTACTGTAAAGTAGGTGATTCTACTCTGTTGAAAAACATAATCATAAATAGTAGCTTAAATGAAGATTGATAAATGTAATTGCCTGCAATCAGATACAAACTTAATAGAATCAATCATGTAATATATACAAAATAATGAGAAAGTCTAATATGATATTGGTGGGTGTTATCATAGAGAAACAATCAAACATATTGTTATCATAGAGAAAAATCAAACAACAACATGTAATATATAACGAATAATGAGAAAGACAAATATGATATTGGTGGGTGTTATCATAGAGAAACAATAGCGTAAGTAGATATCCCATGGCATAGGGCGTTTATGTCGCAACTTTTACTGTTATCCCAAGCCGATAACTGTCAATTATTGTCGATTTTTACTGTTTTGACCGGGTAAAAGTGTATGAACAGCACAATATGAGAGACTACCAGCGTCATAAAGCTTCACGGGAAAGAACTACGTGGACTATCAGCTTGAGATAACAGTAAAAGTTGCGACATAAACGTCCTATACCATGGGATATCTACTTAAGCTATTGTCTCTCTATGGTGTTATTGAATGCAAGGTTAACAGAAATACTAAACAATTTAAGATGTCGATTACGTTTAACAATTGACTATAAACAAAAGGTGCTGGCTTAATGTCATTTATTTAATTTATTCTAGAAGTTTTTGACATGTTAATGAATCTAAACTATACGTCCCAGGCTGTTGAAAATGCCTATCATATTTCAAAGGTAACCTGATCAGTTTCATAAAATAGAAAGATTTGAACCTTGTAAGTAGTGAGGTATATCCACAGTATACATACAGTACGGAAACTTGGCTATACCCTGACGCCAAAATCCGCCATCTTGTTAGGAAGCGCCGCATCGTAATAATATTGATGGTAGATTCGGATCACTTTAATGATCCGGATCAATTGATCTCGTTCACTGCCACGAGCCAATCAGAAAACCAGGATTGGAACTTCCCAAGGTCACGTGACGTGTTTAGTATTGGGGTCATGTAAAAAGCATTGGTTAGATAGGCGTTTGATTACAAGTTTCCATTCTGTATCTATTCTGTGGTATATCTGTTGTGTCGAGAAATTTAATAGTGGATTTGATAGGGTGATGGAATATTGAGATTTTTTATTTATTTAATCAATGAGAACTAAACAATTTAAGATGTCGATTACGTTTAACAATTGACTATAAACAAAAGGTGCTGGCTTAATGTCATTTATTTAATTTATTCTAGAAGTTTTTGACATGTTAATGAATCTAAACTATACGTCCCAGGCTGTTGAAAATGCCTATCATATTTCAAAGGTAACCTGATCAGTTTCATAAAATAGAAAGATTTGAACCTTGTAAGTAGTGAGGTATATCCACAGTATACATACAGTACGGAAACTTGGCTATACCCTGACGCCAAAATCCGCCATCTTGTTAGGAAGCGCCGCATCGTAATAATATTGATGGTAGATTCGGATCACTTTAATGATCCGGATCAATTGATCTCGTTCACTGCCACGAGCCAATCAGAAAACCAGGATTGGAACTTCCCAAGGTCACGTGACGTGTTTAGTATTGGGGTCATGTAAAAAGCATTGGTTAGATAGGCGTTTGATTACAAGTTTCCATTCTGTATCTATTCTGTGGTATATCTGTTGTGTCGAGAAATTTAATAGTGGATTTGATAGGGTGATGGAATATTGAGATTATTTATTTATTTATTTAATCAATGAGAATTAAACAACTTACAGAAAAGTACCACAGGCTTATACGCCCAAAACGGTTCCAATTCTAATTTAAAATTATTAGATTAATTTATTATTAATTATTTACCTTCATCAAATAGATTGTCTATTCAAAATAGATTTTGTTGAAGAATAAATATAACAAACTTTAGTAACTAAATATAATACGTGATTAAAAATTTATATTTTGCAACCAAGTTACACTCGAGTCATAACTTTCTCCTTGGCTATTTTATCGTAAGAAATCGGAAGCGATATTATGCTATGAAGCAATAAATAAAGTAATTGTAACAATGAAATGAATGAATTTAAAAGTTTATTCGATGACAAATTGCATTGAAAAATACGAAAGATGCATAGGAGGAGATAAATGTAGATATATATTGATTAGATATCGGAGAAGATGAGGTATAAAGCGGTTGTCACACCAACGTCTGCTAGCGGTAGCGAGCTCGCTCCCGCGGAGGTAGTTTTTCTGGAAGCAGTTCACACAAAAAAACGTCCGTCAGCGGTAGTTTGGTTTTGTTCTTGTTTTGATGAGGCTGGTTCTCTAGAAGTGGGGGAAGGCCGGCAACCAGAGCGCTACCGATGGCGAAGTTCTGGAGTTTGCTTTCCATGTTATTAGATTGGCCACGTCAGACCGAGCTCACTACCGCTAGCGGTACTCCCACTAGGAGACGTTTCAAAAGTTCGCCTGGCTCGCGAAGTGAAACTACCGCCGAGGTACTACCTCCGCGGTAGCGAGCTCGGTGTGACCTGCACAACTTAATAACATGGAAGGCGAGTTTTTTGACTTCGCTACCGCCGCGGACGCGAGCTCGGTGTGACCTGCCCTTAAGGGTAAATTAATAAAATTGCTCCCTATTATGAGAAATATGAAGATGGAAAGAAACAATAGGAAATCTGAAAAACGTACTTTCTCTTCCATTTCCCCCTATTTGAAAGGAGATGGAAATATATTCTTTATTAAACGGAGTTAGAACTTGAGAGATTCCAATGATCTTTATTTTGATGATGCAATTATTTGGTTGAAATAGTATTCCAATAAATATTGTACTTTTCATTGTACTGTACGTTTTCCGCGCAATTCTAATAGGAGTATGTTAATTCAACTTTACAAACTGAGAAAATCCGGTGAATTTTGAGAAACTATCTAGCTTCTTCTAGTTTTATACTAAAAATGTTTAAAGTGATTAGAAAAGCAGATTAGAAGTAAGGTATGTTGGATTTTTTCTAGTAGATATTTTTAAAATGATCTTCAAGAATTACTTTCAAAGATGTAATTAACCTTCTTCATCAATAGTTCCTCAAATTTAAATAATTTACTGCATGTTGGTATATACCGAAAAACTCGTGTAGAATAGGATAGTAAAACTCGTGTCTGCATTCATCATTATTAATTTCCATGCCTTTTCATTCTATATTAACCCGTATAGTATGAGGTGCGTTAAAGTAGGCGAAACTTAGTTTAAAACGCTTTTTGGACTTAGACATCTTCACTCATTCCTAGAACAGAGTCAATTCTAATTTTGTGAACATGTAGATTGATAGTCAGCATGCAAACGTTCACTTCATTTTGAAATTATCAGTCTCACTAAGGGTGATTTCACACGAGACTGGACACGACACAACTTAACAAAAAATGCACTGCGTTTATATAAAATGTGGGGTGTGTCTATGTTTATATAATGTGCACTATGTTTATATAAATGTCTGGTGTGTCACGGTCTCACCCACTCCAATACTAAAGACAAACCACTCGGTCATTAAGTCCGTTCGTGTCTGGCTTGGTGTGGCATCACTCTAACTTACTAGAATACTTAAATTCTTTAGCAACCTAAACTTTCTTATTTGCATAGAAATCTTCATTATTTGACTCCTTTTCTAACTGTTTGGATTGTTCAGATTTGTTATCTCTTTTATCTCTCACATTTGTACTTTGAAATATATCCTGTTTATATATATATATATATATATATATATATATATTATATATATATATATATATAAGTATTTATTTAAATAAATAAATACTGTCTAGGTAGAAGAATTTTCAATACTTTCAAATTTCTTGTTCCATCTATGAGTGTTTTTAAAATTTTTAAATTCAGTTGAACGCTCTTTTGAAACTACTGAACTCATTTTTCTAAACAGATTTCACAGAAAGAGATATTTGTACAATACTTTTGTCTGAAATTGTCACTTGACGAGAGAATCCATTAATCAACAGCTTTTCATTCATTACAGCTTTAGTTGATTAAAATTGTGGTTGTAATCTGAAACTCTTTGTGATTGGTCAAGATAACACAGATTTCCTAAATGAAAGACTGTCCCACTTTTAAACCTACTCCTAGACTAAATCTCCTTCAGCATTCTCTGTAGTTTTTTTTTGTTTATTTGTTGTACTGTTTCTCCAATTATGCTTGAGGTAATATCAAATTTTCTCAACCACAATAAGGGCCGTTTACACAGTGTAAGTTTAAGCTAAATCTTAAACCCAATCTGGATTTTTTTTTGGCTTAAACTAAAATTCCGTTTGCACAGTATCAGTTTAAACTCTGTATTGAGTTTAAACTCTGGGAAAGTTTAAACCTCCAAAGCAGGAGGTTTAGACCAAATAATTTGGATTAACTTGACATCTGTAAAGATTTGATGGGGAAACAGCTGATAGTAAATTATTTTTCGACTGTTGTTTTTAATGCTTCTGTAGACGATAATTATTAATTTAGGTTATAGTGAATCATTATTTGAATGTAAAAATTATTATAATGCAGGAACTGATAGAAGTTTTCAATGCGATTGATAAAGATGACTGCGAAGAAATTTTAAAACTGAGAAAAATTGGGCAAAAACAAATGATTCAAATTTCTGGGATGATAGAGAACGGTTTTGCTTGAGTAAAGCAACTGCCAATCCAGTATTTGATTAAATAAACCACTTGATAGAAAATAAGACAATTTTTAACAGTGGTCTTTGATTTGGAAACATATTTTTAATAACACGTAAATGAGATATTTTGCTTTCGAGAGATTTCTAATAAACGAGGAAGACCGTAGTAGATTTAAGCGTAACAAATCGCTTTTTTAAAAACATTCTAAAATATACTTTTTTGGTGCCTACTAAATATAAGTTTGTATCTAATAGTAGTATAGCATTTCATCATTTTTTGAAGAATTTCTTGATCGCTTTTCACTTTTATTACTGTGCAGCTTACAGCTCTGTGGATTTTGGACCAGGAAATAGTAGCTACATAACCTCAATTTACTGATGGTTTGTAAACAAATAGCAAATTTCCTGTAAAAATTACCCTTCCTGATATTATAAACGATGACATTCTATTACCAACTTAACACAAAACTAGTTTAACTTAAACTGGATTAGTGAATGCACTGAGAAAACCGATTCAAGTTTAAACTTTCAGATTAACTTAATCGAGTTTAGCAATCTATACTGTGCAAACGGCCCTAATGTAATAGATTTTAAACCCAGTTGATTTATAGACACGTAGCAGCAGCCAGTTCTGTGGAGATCAATATTAGTGAAAAAGGAAATAAGATTGTTACAATAGAAATATTAGATAAGGTAGTTAGCAGACAATAATCTATTATTTTTACTAGTGATTCAGTATAGACTAATGTTTTCCTGGCTTTATCCCATTTTTTTCTAAATTCATCAATAACATTAAAATATTTAGAAATATACAATTTAATTTAGAATTTTATGCATCCTGACTCATAGACTCTACAGTGGGATGCTACACGATAGTTTAAGGAAATTAATCCAAGTATGTAAAGGACTTTTTCCATATTGTAAATTGGTTTTTTCATGTTTAATTCCACAACTGCGCCATTCACAATAGAATTATATGATTCTTGATTTGGTTTTTGTAGTATCATTTGAAATAAGCATTTACTAAGTTAGTGAAAATTAAAAATCCCTCCATAAATAATTTACTAGTAATCAGTAAAAAATATTAAATTATTTTTTCCTTCGACTCGGTATAAACTGCCCAAAAGTATAATATTTATTCCCAAATTTGATCTATTTTATTAATGGAGTGAAACCATATTTGCAATTTGTTTAGTCCTCTCTATTGACATTACTAATGAATGAAGAATTTGAATTTCACTCCATAAATTATGATGATGATGATTCTTTGATGTAAATGAGATGCATAAATTACATTGACGATTGAACCAACATATTTTATGTGTTCCTCTAGAAAAGAATCGTTAAATTAATGTCAGTGACTGAACAATAATAAATGTTTTAGTATTAAATAGCTAGAACCCTTCTTGTAGATAGAATCCTTAAACGTTGAAAGGCTATCAGAACTTAGTTGATATTTAGTTGATGTATAATTAATAGTGTATATTATTCAAATAAAAGAATTTAGTAATAAAGTAAATAATATTTATAAATAAAGCATTTAGAATAACTATCCAACTGAATAGGTGAAGATTCACATGAGAAAATCCTCAAAATGCTACTTGCTCTAAATGTTCACTACCCACTTCTAGTCGAGTTTCTTTGTGTGTACAGTAGGTGGTGTGAAATTATTTGTATGATCTGATTAGTCGTTTCTTTTGTAGCGTACAGTCTATGCCAAGGTATGTATACCAACATGCTTTGAAAAGTAAAATATAAACTTTGCGACATTTTTTGAGCCTGACTGCTTTTATTTTGCTCACAGGTTATCAGAATGATCTCTGATCAGTTAAAACATTTTTGTTAATTTATCTAACACTTTTTCTCGCTAAATGACATTTTTGCATCACCTAAATTGACTATTGTATTTCACCTTTTAATATCCTCAATAATGGCAGTAGTTTGAAGCATTCAAGCAATTTTTAACTATTTTTCAGTTACTTTTTGTAATATTTCAATAAATAAATAAAATAATGCGCAAGTATTAGCAGATTTTTATAATAAATTCATGAATAGCTTTTTCTCGCTACCTATTAAATAATTGATATTCATATTTAATTCATATCTCCCTTCATTATTTCAATTTTTATCCTCATCTTTTAAATTAAAATACTTTTGCGAAACTAATAAGAGCCTCCCTAACCCAATATAGAACCAATTAGATACGATACTGCCAAAACAAATTTTGCTTTTCTATATGTGCAGGTTTATCTATAGTGAATAAAGGTTTTTGTGCAGGTTTTAATGAATAAAGTGTTGATTACAAAAGCACATTTACAACAATATGTTAGAAAAAAATACTTTGATTGTATCAAAATTAGAAAATAAACTTAGAGCATACCTTAGGATTTTCTAGAAATTTTGATCGAAGTATAGCAGACATGTTTGTCTCAATATAGTTGAGAGCAAGCGAGGCTTTGTACCTGTATTTCAAGGGCCAACCTAGTTTCTATCATTCTTTTTTCTTCATTTGAAGAAAAATAATTGTAATTCAGTCATTCCGTTATCTATAGTATCAGAGATAAGGTAAGAGATAAGGGAAGGTCTGACTTCTGTCTCATAGTATATTTTCGCTGTTGTTTACCTTGCTGTATTGAAATGAAGCAGTAATTGTTGAATTATCTAATTACTGGGCATAAGTTCGATTGCATTTTATTATAGTTTAGGCTGTTAAGTTCATAAAATTACTCTTGATTTCAATTCATCTTACAACAAGGTAAGTTCAAAATTTAATTTAATCTGTGTGTTTTGTTTTCATGTAACGTAAATGAAGAAATGTTGATCACCTGATAAACCTTTTCTTGCTTTTTTGCATTGTTTCATCCTTAGACCAGTTATAGAATAGACACGCCCCATACTGAAAGTCTATGAAGCCAACATCTACTGCCATATCGCCCCATCGTGACGTCAGCATTGGATAGAAAACTTTCAAATTGTGTCTATTTCAGATAGAAGTAGATTATTATTTATGAAAATGGTAAACTCCCGCTGCGCTCCCGCTGAAATAGACACAATTTGCAATGGAAAACAATGTAAACAAACTCTACAGAAAAGTTTTCTATCCGATGCTGACGTCACGATGGGGCGATATGGCAGTAGATGTTGGCTTCATCGACTTTTTGTATGAATATACAATGGGGCGTGTCTATTCTATTACTGGTCTAAGGTTTCATCCCATCCTCTGTAAATAATTTCTTCTTATTCGCTAATATTTTTTATCAGGAAGATAAATTTTAAAATTACTGACTGGCTATGATTTCTATTTTGTATTATGTGGAATTATTTTAAAGTATTTATTGCTTTTTCTTAGGATTAGTTTTGGTAATCTTGTTTTATTTATTTGTAAATTTTATTGTAACATAGTGAAAATTTGAGATAAAGATTTTCAGGGTTTATTGATCAGACCCAACGACAATATTCCTCAAAATCCCTTTTAAATAGTAGATTCAATGAATATTCTCATTCCAATGTCAATATGGTATGATGTGAATATTTAGATTATGAACTTGAAATAGGTCTTAAAACTCTTTCATTTAACCTTCCAGCAGTCGCGCTGTTGTAAAAAGTACAACATTGTCAGTATTTTGCTGCACAAAACTATTGAATGGGGTGGTGTCAGTGAATGAGTCACCTATGCATTCCAAAACTTTCCCCCCATCACTCCACTGAGTTGCAGTATCAACCGAGCAATGGTTCAGTTTTTAGGTGCCATTTAGTCGCCACAGTGCATAAGTCGCACTGTGCATAAGATAGGGAAAACTGTATACGGGGACTGTAAACGAACCAATAACAAAGAATTGATGGCTTTGCTTGATGTACCTTATTGGGATATGAAATGATAATCATCCAAATGTTCATAGGCGTAAAATAATCCAAGAAGATGGGAAAAGTGATTATACAATTAATTAATATGTTTTGACAGTAAACAGAGTATATAACACTTGAAAATTGGATGTTATAAGAAATACAACACGCGGCTGCTCGTGTGATTTAAGTAGGGTGCGACTACCGGAAGGTTAAACTGTATGCTTGACTTCCTATTTATAAATATCATTGTTGAATAGTCTCCAGTTGAATCTATCTCACATTGTTTGGTTGAAGCCAATCCAATTGGAATAATTTCAACTCTTCAACTAATTTCAACTAAAAAGATAATTTTTTGAATGCTACTCATTTTTCACTGAACTTCTTCAGCCTCCTAATTGTTTTCACTAATCTAGGTAATATTTTATCCTGGAATATCTAGATCTAGAATATCATCAGCTTATTCAAGATCGAAGTTGATCCAGATTTATGCCACTCAATATTAGTATAATTTGTTGCCACGTGAACAAATGGTAAATCTAGCCATTTTATTCCAATAATTTATGTATTCGATTTAACGAAAATCTAATGTCATGAACTATTGATATTTGATGATAGTTTATCATTCCATTCAAATTAATTTCACTGAAAAGGCGAAGCAGAAACATTATTAGGAAAAATCCAGTCATCGGTATTCTATTTTTGGATTTAATGACATAAATATTTAAAATTATGAATTAATTTCTGTGTATTATCCGCTTATAAAAACTGAAATTATTCAAGTGTTGATTGTTTACTGAAGAAGTGATGATTACTGGTAACGATTACCAAAACAGGGAACTTCAGTATCAGTAACTCCAACCTGTAAATATATCCAAATTGTCAATTGGAAATACAAATTGGCTATAAATCCAATTTTTGCAAATGCCTCTCCTGTCTAAGATAAAGGATAAACTAATAAAGGATAATAAAGTCCTGTCTAGACTCCTGTCTATAATAAAGGATAACTTGAGGATAATAAATGATATAACTTTTCAATTAGAATGTTTTGACGGTCCTGTGAGGTTTCACTGTATCATGAACACAGACTCTTCATGACTATTGTCATGGGGAAATTCTTCTGAAAGAAATGTAAGAAAAATATTTACTTTACAAAAAAAAGCCATTAGATGTATGTGTAAACTGACGAGATATCAGTCCTGCCGAGATTATTTTAAAATTGAAAGTACCCTCACATTTCCATCTTTGTTCATATAGCCTACAAGACTATCCTTAGCACCGTTGATAATAATTTTCTACCCACTAATAACAATATCCACAGTCATAGAACAAGAACTGCTAATAACTATCATTTACCTAATGTTAATTTAGCAATAGCAAAGAAAAATCCATTTTATCAAGGAATAATTTTTTACAATAGGCTCCCAAATGAAATAAAATCTGTTAAAACAAATAAAAATGTATTTAAAGCCTAATTGAAGAAATATTTATTGAATGGTGGCTTCTATTCCATAAAGGAATACATGGATAATTAGTGGATACATTTCAATAATATTGTGTACTTATCAATTAATAGCTGTGGTTGATAACTTATTGTACTTTTGTGTTTTGTACTTTGTGACATTGATAATTTTCATGTATTTTATTTGTTTTTATAATAATTGACGTTTGCCATATCTGTAATGTACAGCATTTTATGCAATAAAAATATTATTATTATATTATTATTATTATATTATTATTATTATTATTATTATTATTATTATTATTACTATTACATGACTGAATGACTACTTACTACATGACTATTGACTCTTCCTCAATATTATTCTAGCCTACTTACTCAACTGGCGATATAATTTATTGCAAAACTGCACTAGTATTATTAATATTCCAATTCCAATACTAAACTTATAACTTCCTATACTACTAAATTTACAGTGAACTGTAGTTGGCAGGGTGGAAATCTTTGAATTTTCAGTCTTCAACTGACAGTCCTATCAGTCTTTAACTAATAATCCGATCCATATATCGGGCAGATTTTCAAAATTCATGAGTTCTGTTTGTTTTTTAAAGATATCTGATTGTCCAAGATGTTAAGAGGTATCTTGTGATTGAGATCTGTGATTGCTTGCATTTCTTGTAAATCTTGAATCTTTCGATTCTTCATGAATACTTGATAGCATGATTCTTACTTGATATCTGTGATTGTGATTCTCGTGAATCTTGAATCTTGTGATTCTTCATGAATACTTGATTAATGAATCCTACTTGATATCTGTGATTGCTTGTGATTATTGAATCTTGTGATTCTTCATGAATACTTGATTCATGAATCTTACTTGATATCTGTGATTGTGATTCTCGTGAATCTTGAATCTTGTGATTCTTCATGAAAACTTGATAACATGAATCTTACTTGATATCTGTGATTCTCGTGAATCTTGAATCTTGTGATTCTTCATGAATACTTGATTAATGAATCCTACTTGATATCTGTGATTGCTTGTGATTATATTGAATCTTGTGATTCTTCATGAATACTTGATTAATGAATCCTACTTGATATCTGTGATTGTTTGTGATTCTTGTGAATCTTCATGAATACTTGATATAATGAATCTTCATAATACTGATCCTTCATAAATTTTGTGATTGTTATCTTGTAGAACCCAATTTTAAAATACTTGTCAAGCAGTGTTAAGCTCTTATGATGATATTTATGTTTTAGGAGAGAATCTTGGTTGCTTTGGTGCAAGTAAAAAGAAGAAGGAGGCTCAAGTTGTTCAACAGAAAGAAACAATTGCCACCGCTAGTTCAGGTGGTCCGCGGACAGAACCTGTCAAAGGAATGGAACTTCTCTGGCAGCCTGAGGTGAGTCAACAACTATTAACTTTACAAATGTACTTTGGTAAATACAAAAATTGTACATATTTTGCACATAAAAAATTTCCTGAGGTCAGTCCGGTTACTTATTATACAGACCCTGTAAGCTACGATTATTTGCAAAGTATACAACACAATAGATTGATTATTTGCTGATTTGTAAATAATGGTGGCCCGCACTACATATATGAATATGTGTCGGGATGCCAATAATTTCGCCTCAGTTTAAATAAATATAAATTTTGTTACCATAGTTTGGGAAATCTGGAACATTATTTTTGATGGTATTGAAAGTTGTTTCTTTCAATGAAAATACCGAGTGTTTCAAAAAGAATGACCCAATTTTAAACAGTTATATTTATTTAAAAAAATGGTACACACAAACCAATTTTACATCAAATTATTCACAGAAGTATCGAGTTTATGATGAAGTGTTCTATGTGCCCTCCTTTTAAGGCTCGGATGACATTTAGACGGTAGCGAAATTCATCCCAGACTGTTCGCAAGATGTCTTCTCGGCCTGTAGCTACTGCATCAATTATCCTGGTTTTTAGCTTTTTTCATCCTTTTTTTAGCCAAATTCATCCCAGACTGTTCGCAAGATGTCTTCTCGGCCTGTAGCTACTGCATCAATTATCCTGGTTTTTAGCTTTTTTCATCCTTTTTTTAGCCAAATTCATCCCAGACTGTTCGCAAGATGTCTTCTCGGACTGTAGCTACTGCAGCAGTTATCCTGATTTTTAGCTTTTTTCATCCATTTTTTAGCCAAATTCATCCCAGACTGTTCGCAAGATGTCTTCTCGGACTTTAGCTACTGCATCAGTTATCCTGGTTTTTAGCTTTTTTATCCTTTTTTTAGCCAAATTCATCCCAGACTGTTCGCAAGATGTCTTCTCGGACTGTAGCTACTGCAGCAGTTATCCTGGTTTTTAGCTTTTTTCATCCTTTTTTTAGCCAAATTCATCCCAGACTGTTCGCAAGATGTCTGTCTTCTCGGACTGTAGCTACTGCATCAGTTATCCTGGTTTTTAGCTTTTTTATCCTTTTTTTAGCCAAATTCATCCCAGACTGTTCGCAAGATGTCTGTCTTCTCGGACTGTAGCTACTGCATCAGTTATCCTGGTTTTTAACTCCTCAATATCAAGTGCTAAGGGAGGAACAACGTTGAAGATCGTGTTTACGTTCCTCCCTTAAAACTTGATATTGAGGAGTTAAAAACCAGGATAACTGATGCAGTAGCTACAGTCCGAGAAGACATCTTGCGAATAGTCTGGGATGATTTTGGCTACTGTCTATAGATGTCGTCCGAGCCTTAAAAGGAGGGCACATAGAACACTTCATCATAAACTTGATACTTCTGTGATTAATTTGATGTAAAATTGGTTTGTGTGCACCATTTTTTTATATAAGTGTAACTGTTTAAAATTTGGTAATTCTTTTTGAAACACCCGGTATTTTCATTGAAAGAAACCACTTTCAATACCATCAAATAATCTTCCAGATTTCCCAAACTATGGTAGCTTAACAAAATTTATATTTATTTTAACTAAGGCGAAATTAGTGGCATCCCGACACATATTCATATATGTAGTGGGAGCCGCCATTATTTACAAATCAGCAAATAATCTATCTATTGTGTTGTATACTTTGCAAATAATCGTAGCTTACAGGGTCTGTATAATAAGTAACCGGACTGACCCCAAGAAATTTTTATGGGCAAAATATGTACAATTTTTCATTAGATATCTCCAAAGGTAGTCCCTATTGGAGTCGATAACACGCTGATACCGGATTTTAAATCCCTGAACGCTCCCTGGAAGTCGGCAACCTCTATGCTGTCTAGAGCCCTTGTCGTAGCACGTTGAACGTTTTCCAGAGTCCCGAACCGCGTTCCCTTAAGTTGTCTCTAGATCTTGGAGGAACAAAACGATGTCCGGTGGTGCCATATCCAGGCTGTAAGGAGGATGTGGCAACGTTACCGTCGACTGTTTGGCCAACTGCTCGGTGACGAGCAGGCAGGTGTGCGACGGAGCATTGTCGTGATGGAGGATCCATGAATCGGCAATCCCCGGACGGACTCGATGAACCCGGGCGGTTAGTCGACGGAGCACCTCTCTGTGGTACTCGGTTTTTTGTGCCACCCGGCCAAACTGTAAACGACCAGTAGAGAGGCTTGTCTGTAGCTGCTCACACCAAAAATTTTGGTCGAGACTGTATCTTTTTCAAATTTAAATCAATTTTGTTTGGCTACAGGTGGTGCAGTCCTACCTATCGCTGCTGCAGAGCTGCTCAAACCCAGAAACGCTTGAAGCAGCAGCTGGAGCTTTGCAGAATTTGGCAGCTTGCTACTGGCAACCCAGCATAGAGATCCGTGCAGCCGTTCGCAAGGAGAAAGGTCTGCCGATTCTGGTCGAGTTACTCAGAATGGAGGTGGATCGTGTTGTGTGTGCGGTGGCCACAGCGCTCAGAAACCTCGCCATTGATCAACGCAACAAGGAACTCATCGGTTAGTATGGCAGAGAATAGTTATTTGTGCAACTAGTGCGCAAAGTAACAGTTTGCTGCACCGAAAGAAACGTTTACGGAATGGTTTCTTGAGTGCAGCAGAGGAACTTTGCGCACGTATTTCACATTAAGTTTTTCCTACAGTTACCATTGAATATGAAAAGTGGGTAATTATGGGTAAAATTGCCTGAAATCCATCAAATGTTTTTCTGTGTAATTTTATTATTGATAAAAACCTTCATTTATTGTCAAATTGAATAATGTAGTGTTTGAATGAAGAGACGGCTGTGTGGTGTGTGGGTGGCACTGTGCTGTCGCTGTCCTCGTTGTCCTTGGTTATTATTATGACGTGCACCTCTGCTCACTATACCACAGTCACTGTTACCAACTTCATTTTGATTTTGCTGCACTGTTGCTCCATATAACCTACTAAGTATTTTGCGTTGCCATGTTGCAAATCTGGAGTGCAGAAAAAAATTTTCCCGCGCGCACTAGAGCGGAGAAGTGATTCTTTGCGTTCTGTAATCAGTGCAGCAATGGTCACTTTTCAAGGTAACTGTAGGAAAATGAAATTTACATTAGAACAAACAGGACAATAGCTTTATTATTATTATTTTCCTCTGTCATGTAACCCATGTCAGAGGTATTTATTAAACATGGAAAAACATTTACAATATGGAAAAAATACTTTAAATACTTGGATTAATTTACTTCTGTCGTGTAGCATCCCACTATAGAGTCTATGTGTCTGGATGCATTCAGTCTAAATTCTAATCATTGTATTTTAAATACAAATGAATTTTTATACTATACATTAATCTGGGCTATTTCTACCAATTGAATGCCTTAAATAGCGCTAAAAATTTATAAGAACTAATTATCGTAGTAAAAGAGAAAAAAATTAGATAGTGTAAAGGATTGTTTAAAGAGAGCTCAAATAACAACAATATTAGTTAATATACAATAGTTGTTCGCTACTTTCATTTATTTATTTATTTATTTATACATTGATAGATACAACATCATTCTCAACTATGAATGATTGGGAAAGGAACAACAGGATTAAAGCCCAAAACTGTACCTTTCCCAAATTTAGATAGAAATTGTCCAAAAATAGGTTATGTTCACACTACACGTTTTTTGTCCAATTTTGAGTCCAAAATATTTATAAACTAGGAATTTAGAATTTAGGAAAGTTGAAAACCAAATTAAATTATAATACTTCACTAAATCATCACTAATAACTGAAAATACTGTATTAATAATTGAAAATTTTAAAAAGCGAAAAGAAACTCAAACGTACTCCTAAAACAACAGCTGTTATACTGGATTTCCAATGCTTTTTAACATATGTTTGATACTTTTTTTGAACTTTGAAATGTTCCATTACTTCCACTGATAATGAATTAAAAATTTTACAGCCTATATATAGTACAGATTTCTGACCAAAAGTTGTATTTCTTCTAGCAATATACAACTCCCTATCTCTAGATCTAGTGTTGTGCGCATGGTCTACATTGCGTGTTAAATGAGGGTTTCTTCTGATGAAGATAAGAACTGTATGTATGTATAGTTGCCGAACGCTTAAAACGTTATAATCTTTAAATAGCAGTTCGGTTGGGTAGAGTCTGGGTCTGTAGTTGATAATTATTTTTAATGTAAGTTTTTGTACTTTTATGAGTGGATCCGATTGATTGTAATATGCACCTCCCCAAATAAGTATTCCATATCTAACAACAGATTCAAATGAAGCATAATATACTGTTCTTAGTTTTTGTGCAGGCAGGATATGACGAAGTTTCTGTATGTTTCTTTATGTTTTTGAAGGGACGGATTTAAAGAACCTCACACGTCAACCGAAGCTTATTGTGTGTCACAAGTATGTTAGTTAGGCAAACCAATTCTTGTGTCCTTTACAAGGTCCAGGAGTTTTTTCCTCATACTAACATCTCATTCCTCACCTGGTTACTTGCAGCCAAACAGAGCCCTTTTTCTAGCCCCAAGTCTTTCGCAATCCAGTATGATATGCTTAGCAGTCTCTTCAGACTGATTACAAAGCCTGCACATCTGGCTTTCATTTCTGAGTCCAATTGTGTGGAGAATGGAGATATTTCCTGAAGCGGCCATGTCCAGTTATCAGGGCAATCAATTGCTTGACCTGACCTCTACCCAGACTCACCAGCCAGCTGGTGAAGCGAGGGCTTGCGTCTGCCAGCAGCCTTTTGCCAAGTGCTTGACCAGGGTGACCTTGCCATTACTGGTGATGTAAGTCCCTGGACCATTTACTTATTAAATGGAAGGCAGTTGTTTTGCTTATGCTAAAGCTTGGCTCTGGACCAAAGAATGACAGACATACTGGAACTCCGCTTAGCAAGCTCATATGCACGCTCGTTACCTCCTATGCCTACATGGCCAGGATGCACAGAGTTGCGTATTGCAAGCCTGCTGAGTGTTTTGTGGCACTCCCTCGCCAATTTAGACTTGATTTCATTGGAGTCAAGAGCCTTGAAGGCTGCCTGACAATCTGAAAGGATTACTATATGCTTGACACAATAG
The DNA here is from genome assembly GCF_014356525.2 of Nilaparvata lugens. Taxonomy (NCBI): domain Eukaryota; kingdom Metazoa; phylum Arthropoda; class Insecta; order Hemiptera; family Delphacidae; genus Nilaparvata; species Nilaparvata lugens. The sequence continues at coordinate 103,205,368 of NC_052518.1, forward strand.
CGTATGGCAATGCCTATGTTGGCACAATCCATGATGCCCCAAATCTCTGCCAGAAAGATGGTACAGTGTTGTCCCTGACTTACACAAAGTTGTGTTCTGGGTGAATCACTGTACACCCCGTAGCCAGATTTCCCTTCAATGAGAGAATCGTCCGTGTACCAGACAAGGCTGCCTCTTTTGTGATAGGGCCCTTCCTCAGACTTCCACTCCTCTCTGGAGCAGAATTTAACAGAGAAAGGTTTAGGGCCGGTTTCCGAGCTCGGGTCTTTAAGTTCTGGACTTACAGAGTCCAGGACTAAAATAAGCTCTCGGGTCTAAATTGACTTTCTGAGTCACGATTTTATCTTCTAAACTCAGGAGTCTATCAAGTTCTCGACTTATTTGAGTCCAGGAATTTAACACAGTAAACATGAGGGAAATTCACAATATTTTGCTGTTGTATTGTTGGCATTATAGCAAAACGGGAACAGCTGATTGAAGCGGGATTATTCAAATGAGCATGCTCTCCAAACTACTTTGTAAAAAAAAACTAAAAATACGTTTCAATTTCTTTGTAAGCCTATTCAAAGCAAAACCTTTGAAAGGTGAATGAATAAACATTTCATTTTACGTTATGCTATTATTGATCATTGATCCTAACCAGTGATTTTCGAATAAACATTTCATTAGGCTATTGAGTTTGAAAACTTATTGTTTAAAAAAAACTGGAATAATAATTTATTATTGTTATATTATTATTATTAATATGTTGAATATGACATTGATTAATAACATTCAGATTGGAATATAAATTCCAAGGCAATCCTTGTATTATTTTGCTTGAACATTTTTAGGTTATGTCACAGTTGTAAAATGAGGTTAGTTTTTTACGCATAATTCTGATACAATTTTATTCCAAAATGAACTTGCAAACTTTAAATTATGAATTTAGATGGACTAATCCAAATAATTTAGGTATTCCATGACATCTATTTGGCTTTTTATCTACTCCAAAACAATAACTGAATTGTGTTTGCTCAGTTAAGTCTAGAACTTGAATTTAAACCCTACCCCAGTCGAGGGTTTAAAATCACGCTGTTTCAAGTCCTGGACTTGACGATTTTTGATAAATCCTTGACTCGGAAAGAGGCGAGAATCTAATTCAAGTCCTGGACTTATAAGCCCTTTGCTCTGAAAGCGAAATTATAAACTTTAGGGTCTAACGTGATCTCTAAACTCCAGAGTCTATTTAAGTCCTCAACTACGTTAACGCTCTGACTCGGAAAGCTAATTTTCTGACTCCAGAGTTTAAAGCCAGTTAAAGTCCAGAACTTAGCTAAATCCCGAGCTCGGAAACCGACCCTTAGTGAAAACTAACTCCGTACTCATGACATCTGACGTCCTTTCAAGCACAGGGCTGTAAGCAACCAAAGCTGTTGCTTTGTGCAATGGTTTGTTGATTGTGCAATGGTCTGTTCCGGACAGGCCTTCTCTCAATAGCTTGGTCACCATCAAGTAAATATTTGAACAAATTCTTGAAGCAAGCCAATGAATTGCATTGGATCAGGTGGTATGACGCAAATATTTTAGGATCTTCCAATGCTTGCAATCTGGTTGGCAGCTTTAGAAGATCGTAGAATCTTTACATTCTAAATCAGTTGAAAAATCAGGTGCTATAGTGAGGTCTACGTTTTAATGGCAGTCGAGAACAGCGTTCCCGATTCTCTGCCTTTCCCCACTACCTTCTATAGAAGATATGAGTATATCTGATGTAATATTGTTATTTATGATGTAGGTCATGCTGTAAATTAATACGAGAAGTAATTAGAACTAAACTTGAATTTATCGACATCACAATTTGTGCTCCATACTCTGGAGACCTGACCTAAAGACAAGCAGAGCTTAATCAGCTGTAAAGTAATAACGATGCAGTAGTCTAAGGGTACAACCACACTGAAAGCGGAACGTGGCGTGGCGTTGAGGAGCGTCGTTAACAATATCATGTTAAGTAATAGGCTGCAACACACTGGAAGCGTCTACTCGCAGAGCGGAGCGGAGCGTGGCGTCAAACTTTGGAACAAGCTGGCTTGTTTTTTGGAGCGTCAATGTGCGGGTGCCAGTCTGGTCTACTCTTGTACATAATAATGCATTTGTTCTACTACATTTTCCCACCATCTAGTACACTAGTATATTAATTTAATGTTTGGCCAAATTCCCCTGTCATGTGTATTATTTGATAATTCAAAAGAGAACATTCATGTATTGCACTTTGAAATCAAAAGTAAGGCTATTCCAATCCATTTCATTCATATTCCTATGAAATATGGTTTTCCTTAGTGTTATTTATTTATTTATTTACAATGAAAATGACACTTATGTAATAACATTGGTAGATCAAATAATAAGGTAGTCCTTGTGCTATTTTTCTTCCAAATTTATAGGTGACAAAGTCCAAGGTAAGGTTAGAATTTCACGTGCACAATTTTTATAAAATTTCATTCCAAAATAAACATGAAAATTATAAATTTTGAATTTAGATGGCTTGAATTGAAAAATTAATCAGAAATATTCCACGAATAATATATTAACGAATAATACTGAGTTATTTAAAAAAGTTGGAACCATTGAACAAACTCAAACTTTTAAACTTTGTAATAATTTTTAATTACAATCTTTCTTCATCAGATATTGGATTCCTCCAATTAGTGTCTTGTTTTTTCAAATCAGACTTCACTCTCGTCAAAATATAATCAATGAAGTTGATATTCGCTTGTACTCAAAAAATCGGGACTCATGCTCTCTTAACACATTAAACAGATGGTAATATTCAACAAATAGTCGACGATTAAAGTTAATTTCATTAACCCACTCTGTCCTAGCAGGCTTAGCTTATATCCAATACTTCAAGTAATTATTCTCACAAAGTAATGTCCCTGCAAACATAGACAACGCCATTCTCTAGGCCCTTGACGCTTGACGCTCAGACGCTTCCTGTGTGTATCATGAACGCTCTGACCACGCCACTCCACGCTCCACTCTAGAGGTGCGTACAGATATACGCGCCGCGAACATGAGCAATTCACTTTTAATCAGCTGACTATATCTGTATTTTTACAGAAACGGTAAGATACAGATATAAAAAGCTTGGCATCAGCTGATTAAAAGTGAATTGCTCATGTTCGCGGGCGTAAATCTGTACGCACATTAGAACGCCACGCCACGCTCCGCTTTCAGTGTGGTTGTACCCTAATAGAGAGCCCAACTGTTCATCAACTTTCACCAAAAATTTTATTAAGTATGGCGAATAGTTAGTTGTACATTGTCTTGAGTAAATTGTTTATTGATTCTTTCCAGTGTGATAGACATTTTAAAGAACATTATTTTGCTTCAGGTAAATATGCAATGCGTCCCCATTGGAGTCGATAACACGCTGATACCGGATTTTCAAATCCCTGAACGCTCCCTGGAAGTCGGCAACATCTATGCTGTCTACAGCCCTCGTCGTAGCACGTTGAACGTTTTCCAGAGTCCTGAACCGCGTCCCCTTAAGTTGTCTCTTGATCTTGCGGAACAAAAATAAGTCCGTTGGTGCCATATCCGGGCTGTAAGGAGGATGTGGCAATGTTACCCTCGACTGTTTGGCCAAGTGCTCGGTGACGAGCAGTCAGGTGTGCGACGGAGTATTGTCGTGATGGAGGATCCACGTATCGGCAATCCCCGGACGGACTCTATGAACCCGGGTGGTTAGTCGACGGAGCACCTCTCTGTAGTACTGGCCCTTTATAGTTTGGCCGGGTGGCACAAAATCTTTGTGAACGGCCACTACTACAGAGAGGTTCTCCGTCGACTAACCGCCCGGGTTCATCGAATCCGTCCGGGGATTACCGATGCGTGGATCCTCCATCACGACAATGTTCCGTCGCACTCCAGGACGGATACATCCAGCCACGACGAGGGCTCTAGACAGCATAGAGGTTGCCGACTTCCAGGGAGCGTTCAGGGATTGGAAAATCCGGTATCAGCGTGTTATCGACTCTAATGGGGACTACTTTGAAGATTCCTAAAAATTATTTTACATATTTTGCCAATAAAAAATTCGCTGAGTTCAATCCGGTTACTTATTATAGAGACCCTGTATATCTGATGTGATATTGTTTTTTATGATGTAGGTCATGCTGTAAATTAATACGAGAAGTAATTAGAACTAAACTTGAATTTATGGACATCACAATCTGTGCTCCATACTCTGGAGACCTGACCTAAAGACAAGCAGAGCTGAATCAGCTGTAAAGTAATAACGATGCAGTAGTCTAATAGAGAGCTCAACTGCTCATTAACTTTCTGGATTGTCAGTTTAGTGTAACGATAATCATTCCTGACCGGCAATTAGGAGGTACCCGGGCTGACAATTAATTTTTGAATAGTAGCGCTCATCGAGTATCCATCTAGCTGTTTATTTTGTTGTCAATATTTGCATTAGCAGAAGTCTTCGGGGTGAATTACAGCATTTAATTTAAATTTTCGTTTGAAATTAATTATAAATTTTGTTATTAAATTATTAAATTTTGATTTTTTCCAGTGTGATAGACATTTATAAAGAACATTATTTTGTTTCAGGTAAATATGCAATGCGAGACCTTGTTCAAAAGCTGCCATCTGGTAACGTACAGCATGACCAAGGTACCTCTGATGACACCATAGCAGCTGTTTTGGCCACATTGAATGAAGTGATCAAGAAGAATGCCGAATTTTCTAGGTAAAGAACACTGATTTTTGTTTTGCTAATTGATCAATTAGACATTACATAGCCATCACATTTCACAATCATATTATCACACATAACATAAAATAAATAAATGTTCATTTTCCAAAAAAAAACCTAAAACTACAACATAGTTTACATTAGTTACACTTTACATAGCCATCACATTTCACAATCATATTATCACACATAACATAAAATAAATAAATGTTCATTTTCCAAAAAAAAACTAAAACTACAACATCAATTACACGAAATATTAGATAAATTACAATTACATACAATAGTTAGTTACAAAAATTCGTATGATGTGTCCTCTACTTGTTAAGTGTTTTCTGTGTGGAAATTGACCTACTCCACTATGGCGTACCATGTTATAGAGTAGGTTTTGTTTGTTTTTTGTGCGTATTATTAATTAGTGTTTAGTAAGTCATTAGGTGGTTAGTTGCTGTTTGAAATAATGTTTTCCTTTGCTCATCAACCAATTGTGTACTATTGTTTTGAACTTTCTAGGATGATTAATCTGTGTAAAGTTTACAGGAAGTAGATTATATAATTTTGGTGCTAAATGATTGAAATGTCTCTGGTATAGTACCTTCTTTGCAACACTGGTGATGAGAAGATTCCTGTATCTGGTGTTGTGGTTTCTGGTTTGAAATGTTGTTGGGTTCTTGTGTAATCTGCATAGTATCTCCTTGGAGTAAAGCTGTCTTGGATCCATCACGTCAAACTCATTGAATAGCTGGTATTATTATTTATTTCACATATCAAATATACAGTCGAACCTCTGTATAGCGAAGTCGATTATCCCGAGAAAAAATTCGCTGCAGAGAAGTATTCGTTATTGAGAGGTTGCTCTCTCAAGAAAACTGCCACGATCTTATGAATCTTGTTATATATTATCACGGCGGTAAATAAATTAGTATGGTACCTACATAAAACATATCATAGCGAACTTATGTAGGGTACTATTAGGCCAATATTAATATGTAAATTTGAAAATTCATGCAGTTTAAAATAAAAAAAACATGTTTTTTTTGAATATTTATAGAATGTAATAAGTAAGTGAACTCACCAATTTATTCCCAGAAAGCTTGATTTGTACTATTAGTAGAGTTTAATCAAAGTACATACTCAGTAGCAATATTTTTAAACTTCATTCACCAAAGTTATTTTGCTACTTTTTACACTACTATCAGATTGAACGCTAAATACGGTACTTTTGTCAATAACTTCACTATAAATACTATAATAACTCAACTTTACTATTTTTTAATGTTTTATTTGAAAAAGTGAGTAATTCTCGGTTGAATTTTGCATTTGGATAAAACATCATGTTTAATAAACGACTCATTTCTATTCAAACAGTCGAACAAGTCGAATGTTGTCTGGTACATTTTTCAGTTTTAATCCTTGCCTAATCATTTTGAAAGCTTCTAGAATTTCTTGATCTGACGGATTCTTCTCCTCAGGTTTGCCATCATCATCATAGTCAGTTCAATGAATTGAAATGTGTGACAAGAGCAAGAATGGGAAAGTCCAGTCGTTCACCTGCCTGGTCTACAAATGACAAGCTCTTGGAATTCAATTTCCAGTAACTTGCATTCAATTTCCAACATGTGTTTCAACCTCTATTGACTGTCTACCACCCTATCTTCTTCCTACCTGAATTGTCATCATTTTTAGTCTATTGACCTTTCTGCTGAAACAACAATTCCTTGAAAATGACCGTCTGCTTCCTATACACACTACATTTTGTATATTGAAGTCAAGAGAAAACTTTGTTGTTGAGAGGTCCGAAATTCGTTACATAGAGGTAAATAAGCAGCCAAAACTCTAAAATGTCATGGGACCAGGTAAAAATTCGTTGTGTAGAGGATTTCATTAAGTGGAGGTTCGTTATAGAGAGGTTCGACTGTATTTTCTTTGGTTTTTTTTATTATGTTTGTGAAATAAATGAATCGATTGACTTGATAATTCTGTTATTGTGTTGTAAGAACAATATTGGTTTTGTTGTTGATGTGGTGTATGTTGTTCTAAACTGATGTAAACAATAAGATGCTATTTGTATTGCAGGTCTCTGCTTGAATCTGGTGGCGTGGAGCGTCTGATGAACATAACCAGACAACGGCAGAAGTATACGCCAAGGGTGTTGAAATTCGGAGGCCAAGTTCTGTTCACCATGTGGCAGCACCAGGAACTGCGAGAGGTGTACAAAAAGCACGGCTGGAAGGAACAGGACTTTGTTACTAAAACGGTGGCAGCTAGGAATGCAGGACCTCACGCGCTAATTATTATTCATTATATATTATAACCAAGGGCAACGAGGACTTTAGGATTTTAGGATTAAGTTTTTATCAATAATAAAATTACACAGAAAAACATTTGATGCATTTAAGGCAATTTTACCCATAATTACTCACTTTTCATATTCAATGGTAACTGTAGGAAAAACTTAATGTGAAATACGTGCGCAAAGTTCCTCTGCTGCACTCAAGAAACCATTCCGCCCTCGCCTACGGCTCGGGCGTAAACGTTTCTTTCGGTGCAGCAAACTGGCACTTTGCGCACTAGTTGCACAAATAACTATTACTCTCAAAGTAATTTGTGAGTTGTATTTTGACGCATTTTGTAATTATTTTTGATACCGTGCAAAGTATGGAAATTGGCCTGAAATTTGAGGTAACATTTTCTTGTCCAGACTTAAATATACTTAAGTAAACGTTTCTTTCGGTGCAGCAAACTGTCACTTTGCGCACTAGTTGCACAAATAACTATAAAAATGTATGAATTCAGGGCTACTTTCTTGTGTTTATAAAATAGAATTATAGTACCCTTTAGAATTAATAATAGTATATTTCGCACCTACGGCCGAAAATGAGACTTTTCCGGCTCGAAATCGGTCTTCAAGTCCGAGGCCGTAGGCCGAGGACTAGAAAAGATTGAGAGCCGGAAAAACATTTTTGCCCATGGTGAGAACGTTATTTTTCGCCACACAGAAAAATAAACAATTTAAATATGAGAATAATCGTTTATTAGGCACTTTCGAAAGCAAAACAGGAAGGTCATAGCTCTAGCAAATCTGAGGTAATCTGAATGTTAGGAAATTGTCCAAGTATTTTTATTTTTTATTCTGATTTGTCTAAATAACCTAAAAGATTATGTTCAATTATGTAAGAGGTTGAGTTTATACTTTTTATTCTTCCAAATGACAATAAGATGATATTATTATAAATGTTTTGATTCTTGAATAATAAACACAAATAATGAAGTTTTTTGATCAGCTGTTTTAGCACACTTGAAATTTGGCCAATCTGAATGTCAACGTCAACAATGCTTGTTGTCATTGACTTCGGAAGTTTAAGTTAGAAGTTCTATCCTACTCTGAAAATCGAATTTGAATAGTTTATAATATATATCGTATCTGTATTTTATTCATCCAAATAAAATGATAGTATCTTATTGCAGAATACTTATTCAATTCTAGAAGCATAAACTGATTCCGTTTCATAAACCATTTTGTACACACGTTCACATCAAATCAGAATCAGCTGACTTCAAGGTTATTTTACAGCCCTAGGGCCGTAAAACTTTTACCGGCCTGGTCAGAAAACAATCATTTTCGGCCTCCATATGACGCACGAAAACCAGCTCATTACATCCAAGTGGGGCGAAATAGTATATTTCGCACCTAGGGTCGAAAATGTACGTTTTCCGGCTCGAGATCGCGGTTTTCAAGTTCGAGACGAAGTCGAGAACTTGAAGCGTTCGAGAGCCGGAGAAACATTTTTGCCCGTGTTGCGAACGCTATTTTTCGCCACACCAAAAAAAAACTTCCCAATATAGAAGATATTGGAAAATAAACAAAATTCAAACAGCGTATTTTGATAGTTTGAATCTTGGTTATGACAACTTTCACTGTCAATTAATTTCAATATTACTAATTAATAATTTACAATAGTGACAATATTTTTATACTATTAATATTTCGAATAATGTTTGAATTTTTATAGCTCGCACTTTGCGCCTGGTGCAATATCTCATGGATAGATGGATGAATAGAATTTTCATTACTATTTTGAAATAATGTGATTAAAAAATTAATATAATTGCATATTTCACAGTTTTGTCTCAAAATATATCTAAAAAATTGATTGAAATTTAAATTACGGTAACTAATAAAAAAATAGCTAAAAAAGTCGAAATTCATCGACAAAAAAAATATCATTGACCGAGGTTCGAACCTAGATCATGTTTGTAATGAGCTTTGATGTATTACGCCTTTACGCTCTCGGCCATTGGGTAATGTTGATCGTAGAGGCCTGTAAGTCAGGTAACGTATGTAGGCTACTATAATATAGTGTAGGCTATAGCGGCAAACTTGAAGCCGGTTTGCCGGCATTTTCACAACAAAATATTGCTCTGAAAATAGTTAAATCATAGAGAAAACATTCGAAGATTCAATCTTGAGTGGGCCTAATGTTTTCTCTATATGGTTTGATATTGAAGAAAAATTATCTAAAAGTTTTAATAATGAATTACGGAAAAATTACTAGGTATTTTTCAGTCAAGGCTGTTTCACCAGTAGGCTTACCTTAAACTTTAGATCTCTGCTGTATTTTCCTATTATTATTGTTGATTGTATTGCATTAAGAAGTGGAATTCGATAATAAAAAAGAAACAATTATTACTCTACCTCACTTTTAAATATTGATACAATTATTGTACTTTGATTTCAAATTCGATTCTTCACTTTTAAATACTTGCGATACGTACCTTTCTGACAATGGACAATGTAGCCAACATTATATGTTGAGGCTATGGAGATATCATCGTATTCTATTGTTTGATATCAAAAACACAATAATAAATATTAAATTATGAAACAGTAATTTATAAAATATATTATAGACATGATACCGCGATTCACGATACATAATTATATAGATTATTACAGTCGTTATGAGATTATCTCTATGATTTTTGTGAGATCGGACACGATCAGCTGTTATTCAAGGTCATTTTACAGCCCTAGGGCCGTAAAGTTTTACCGGCCTGGTCGGAAAACAATCGTTTTCGGCCTCCATATGACGCACGAAAACCAGCTCATTACATCCAAGTGGGGCGAAAAATAATAAACAGGCACGGAACTGTTGGTGTTCGAATGCAGTGTATACAGATTATAAATAAATTAATTGGTAATTAGCTTAGAGAATTAGCTTGATTCAGTTTCTTTTATTTTATAAAATATTTAACATTCTTGTTTTATTATTTTGACGATGTTGTAATCACCGAAACTGGTAGTTACGTTACAATTTGTATTCTTGTTTTATTATTTTATTAATTTTAAAGGGTACTATAATTCTTTTTTATAAGTAAAATATTACATAAGATATTCCATGGTATAAGGCGTTTAATGTTCTAAATTTCACTGTTAACTCAAGCTGATAGTCCTTGCAGTTATTTTCCATGGAGCACCATTCAGAGACCATCTGGTGCTTCTAACTTCCAGCCAGTCAGTTTTTTTTCTATATTATAGGTAGTAGCATAAAAAATTGAACATATCCCATGGTATAGAGCTCTTATGTTCTAAGTTTCACTGTTAACTCAAACTGATAGTCCTATTAGCTCTATTTCGTGAAGTTAAGGAGAAAATTATGACGGTTTATAGCATGTTAGCTTTTAGGCTTTTAATGAGTGTGAAGAGGAGAATAGACAGCTTCCTTTGCAGAGATGAAGTGCACAGTTATAATACAAGAAACAGATCTGAAATTGATGTTGCATATTCTCGGTTGGGGAAGATTTTAAAAAGTCCCAAACACATTTCGCTTAAGCTTTTTAATGTGCTGCCATGCTCGGCGAGGGTTTTTCAGTTCAAATCTGAACTGGAGAAAATTCTTCTGCAAAACCCTCTATATTCTCTTGATGACTTCTTCCAAGTGAGAATGGAAAACTTTTTCAAACTTTAATTTCCAAACTCCGTTCAAGTCTAGAATGACCCTATTGAGCTTATCAATTTTTATTTTTTCCACAAGGCTGACCATGACTTTTGCCTGTGTATGTATATATGAAATCACTACATTTTACACTTGTACATATTTATGTACACGTTATTTTATTGTAATTGTATGACTGACCAAATTATTATAATTTTTATTATAATTAGTATTATATTGTATTATTGACGTTTCCAATTGCCATTTTTTATGTGCTCAAAGATATAAAAACACATTCTTATTCTTGCTATGTGAAGCAGGTTATACTGAATACAGCTGTTATTTCAGAAATATCTGAGTTTCTTTTCAAGTTTTTATAATTTTCAATAATTTAATACAGTATTTTCCAGTTATCAGTGATGGTTTAGTGAAATATTTTTATTTATTGTATTTTTTCTTTAGGGCTACTTTTAATATAAATATAAATAAAAATCTTAGTACCCTTTGAAATATTTTATCACAACATGTTTCGGACATTGATGCCATTTTCAAATGAAAATGAAAGAGATTTGTATTTATATTTATTTTTTTATTTAATTTGGTTTTCAACTCATCTAAAGGGTAAAAGAAAGGAGACGGGGCCGTGCTACCTGTGCTCTGGGCTATTGTTCCAAAAAGGTGCATCCTCTAACTCTCGACTAGCATACTTTATTGTCCTCTGATTCCGCTACATCACCCTCATTAGTGGCCCCGTGTGCTTTCCTGAAGGCAATTCTATCTGGTAGCACCAACTTATCTATTACTTTGCGTCTTACATCTGTTACTTGTATTTTCTGCAATTATTGAATGTAAATCAGTGATCAAGTGCTTGTAATTATTGTATTATTCAAAATTGTTCATTAAATTTGATGAAACTCAACTTCCTCACAAGCTGTATACTGACTAACTTGAGTTAAATACGATTCGATACTTATTGATCGTACGATTTTTTGGCGTCCTTTCAAATTCTATTAGATTGAACACAACTTGGCAAACATTTGATGTGTATCATGTGTATGTGTTTGTCAAGTCCCATTCAATCTCGTGGAATTTATAAAGACGTCCAACAAATGTACGTTCAAAAATCGATGTGGGCTTTACACACCACGTACGTTTGACTAAATTTGTACTTATCATCGATAGTAATGTGTATGTTCATCCAATCACTGCATGCTACCACTGGTCTACAGCTGAAAGTGCCTTCAAGTAACCACACTGGTCCACCAATATATTGCTCGGAGTGGAAACCTAACAATAGACCACGAAAATGTCGAAATTTATTAACAATGGGTGACCACTGAAGGGTCTCTAGAACTTCTACCTGTCCATCCATTGTTTTCGGCGGCCCCGTCTCATTTCTTCAACCTCATCTAAATTCTAAATTCCAAGTTTATATATATTTTGGACTCGAAATTGGAAAAACTTATGAAACATAACCTATTTTTGGACAATATCTATCCAAATTTGGGAAAAGAACAGTTTTGGGCTTTAAGACTGTTGTTCCTTTTCCAATCTTTCATAATTGAGAATGATGTTCTATCTATAAATGTGTAAATAAATAAATACTGTGTCGTTTGAGAAATTATAACATAAGAAGATATCTCATGGTATAGGGCGTTTATATTCTAAAGTTAACTTGAGCTGTTAGTCCTAATAGTTCTTTTTCGTGAAGGTATGTGACGCTGGTAATCTCTCGAACTGTGCCGTTTGATAAAATATAACTTAAAAAGATATCCATGGTATAGGGCTTTAAGTTCCAAATTTCACTGTTAACTCAAGCTGATAGTCCTAATAGTTATTTTTCGTGAAGCTATGTGACGCTGGTAATCTCTCATACTGTGCCGTTTGATGAAATATAAGATAAGAACATATCCCATGGTATTGGGGCGTTTATGTTCCAAATTTCATTGTTAACTCAAACTGATAGACAGACGTAGTTATATTTCGTACATCTATGTGACGCTGGTAATCTCTCATACTGTGCCATTTGATGAAATATAACATAAGAACATATCCCATGGTATAGGGCGTTTATGTTCTGAATTTCACTGTTAACTCAAACTGATAGACAGACGTAGTTATATTTCGTACATCTATGTGACGCTGGTAATCTCTCATACTGTGCCGTTTGATGAAATATAACATAAGAACATATCCCATGGTATAGGGCGTTTATGTTCTGAATTTCACTGTTAAATCAAGCCGATAGTCTTCTTCTTCCATGGCTCTACAGCCCAAATCGAGCCCTGGCCTCCTCAATACTGCGCCTCCATCCATCACGATCTCTTGCCTTCATCTCCAATTCCTGATGCGAAGAAGTTCTGCAGCATCCTTTGAGATGCCATCCACCCATCTCAGTCTTGGCTTTCCCACCGGTCTTCTGCCTCCCGGTTGTCGCATATATATTTTTGTGGGAGACCGAGTGTCTGGCATCCGCTCCACATGCCCTGCCCATCTTAAGCGGTTCAGTCTGACATAAATACAGACAGGGGCGGCTCTTTATAGAGTGCAGATAATTCATTGCTGTTTCTTATTCGCCATACACCCTCCATCACATACAGGTCCGTATATTCTACGCAGCATTTTCCTTTCCCAGCGGTCTAGATTTGCTGCAGCCTTGGATGATAATATCCACACTTCACTTCCATAAGTGACCACTGTGCGTATTATTTATTATTATTATTATTATTATTAGCCGTCAAGCTCCCAGATGGAAGACGCTGAGCAAAATTTGGTTCATTTTTTGTTTTTCTTGTTCTTTTTATCAATCCACCAGTTTTTCATTTTCAGTGAGAACTCCGCTTTCCTTGCTTCACTCCATTTTGTTCCCACTCTTGGCACAGTCATCTCTGGTTTAACTTCCCATTTTTCAACCTTTTCTCTGAAACTGTTCCTGTTGTATATTTCATCATTGTTAATGTTAGCAAGTATTAAGTCCTTCTTGACGTTTTTCATCCATGCACCTCCATTACTAAGGGTTGCTACATATGTTACTATTCTTTTTGTAAGTCTGTGATCTGGAAGCCTCATTATGTGACCATAAAATTTAAGGCGCCTTTTCCTGATGTCTGCTTCTATGTTAGAGTATTCTTCAACTTTGGCTGTTTTCTGTAGTCTATAACCATCTTCGGTCTTTCTTGGTCCAAGTATTTTTCTAATTATCTTCCTTTCTTCTTTTTTCAAATTTTCAGTATCTGTTTTTCTGCTAAGTGTTAGGGTCTCGCTGGCATACAACATTGTTGGCTTGATTACTGCGTTATAATGTTTGATTTTGGTATTGATAGACATACATCTCTTATTATAAATATATTGCACTAGCCCTAGGCCTTTACGAGCTTTCTGTATCCTTTCATTTTGTGCATGTTTTTCTGATATAATTTCCCCAAGATATTAAAGTATGGTACCTTCTTAATTGTTCCATATTTTGTTTGTAATTTAGTAACTTCTATATTTGATGTTGTGAAAACAGTTTTTCAAATGATATTTGTAAGCCTACTTGTTCAGCACATTCTTTTAAAATTTCTATTTGTTTTATTGCACTTTCCAATGAATCTGACATTATAGCAAGGTCGTCTGCAAAAGCTAAGTATGGAATTTGAAGATTATTTTTCTTGGTTCCCAGCGAGATTGGCTTCCAGTGGTTCACCTCCTTCAGTTTCTTTTCCCATTCTTCCATTACTCTATCAAGAACTATGTTGAAGAGCAGTGGTGATAATCCATCACCTTGCCTAACACCAGTCTTTATCTCAAAAGGCTTCGAAAGTTCTCCCATAAATTTTATTTTTGATGTTGTGTTTGTCAATGTTTGTTCTATGATTTTTCGAGTTTTCTGATCCAGGCCTTTCTCTTCAAGAATTTTAAATAGTGTTGGTCTGTGGATTATTATTATTTATTATTTATTTATTTATTTATTTATCCATGGAGACAACCAGACTTGAAAACAGGAGTAACTCTTGCAATCTTCCATTTTGAAGGAAATCTACCTGACCTTATAGCCAAGTTAAAAATGAATTTTAATGGCTCTAAAAGGACTGCAACACAGGGACAGTTTTTCAGGGATTATAGTTTTATATATTCTGAACTTTATGTTCCTGTGGACGCTTCTTGACTTGAATATCTGCAGCATAGAGAAGTATGTTTTGTTTCCTGCATTGAACCGATAGTCTTGGTAGTTCTAATTCCACCGTCAACTCAAGCTGATAGTCTTAGTAGTTCTTTTCTGTTAAGCTATGTGGCGCTGGTAATCTCTCATACTGTGCCGTTCTTACACTATCACTCCGCCAAAACAAATATTAATAATGGACAGTAGTCGACAGTAATCGGTTTGAGTTGACATAAAATCGGCTTAAAATTTGGAACATGAACGA